>NC_060138.1:472382814-472687128 GCF_021461385.2 Schistocerca piceifrons | reverse complement strand
CATCAATCATTCCTAAACAACCTCTGAAATTTGTCAGCATGTTGGACATTTGCCTTGTAAACTGAATGCGATTTTTCGAAATGTTACGTAAGAAATATAACTATGCTATGAGATAATACATGCCACCAGCTCTCTACGGAATGAAAGACTGTCTTCATCCGCCAGAGACATTCAAAGCAGCGACCTGCAGTTTGAGCGCCAACGAATAACCAGCACAGAATCACTATTTTCCAGTGAAACTCTTTGCGACCAAGAGGGAAGTCATCGTTCCACAATCATTCATCTTATGAAGAAACGTCAAGGAAGTAGGTTTACACACACACGCACACACACACACACACACACACACACACACACACACACACACACACACACACACACACGCCCACACACACGCACACAGATGCACGATTATAGTAAAGTTGTACGATAGTTTTGGAGCAGCACGATGCGGCTTATGAAACTCTTCATCCTAGATACATTTTGAAAAAGGACGATTACGGTTTAACACCACGTCGACAAAAAGGACATCAGAGGCGATACAAATGCATATATTACACAAGAATTTTCAATGGTAACAGTGCTGCATTAACGAAGATGTGAATTTGAGTCATCCCTAAAGCAAGTCATGTAACATAATCACAAAACTTTATGTCTCTTTCACACTGCATACTGATACTGGGAGCTGTAACACTTTCAGCAGTTGAGCCTGATTACATCTTCATTCCTACTGTGCTCGAACCACTGCAGTGTCGTGAAAAATTAAACATGTAAGTAAATATAAGTGCACTTTGTAATATATCGTGCATAGGAGTTGTGATTTGCGATGGTAACGATCTTTGCTCGTGGTAAGAATCAGAGGTGTTACGCACGCAGTTTTTTTTTTAATTAATCACGCAACAAAATGCGGCCATTTTACATTCCCCGTTCTGCTGCTGATCGTCCGATAGATAATTGCTTTAGGTATATATAACGACTTATGATAATTAAACAACGGCTACAATTTTATTGACAAATACTTTTTGTTTATTTGAATCAATACCTAAATCTTTAATCCTAATATCATTCAACTTAATATCATTTCCGATGCTCATGAGATTTGATAAGAATTTTGGGAAAGAGATGGAATGTAACGTGTGATGTGCAGGGTGTTACAAAAAGGTATGCGAGACTTTCAGGAAACGTTCCTCACTCGTACCGGAAGAAATTATGTTATATGGACATGAATCCGGAGACACTTTAGTTCCATGATAAACTCATTTTTTACTTCTCTTCATCATCACATTAATCATAGGAAACACACAGAAAGTGTACATACCAGAATTACATGAAACGTATTCTTACGTGTCGTTTTCAACATACGCTCTCGCTTACAGTACGAAACTCTTTTCTAAACGAAATGTTCAGAATGCCCTTCGTTAGGCTAGGCGCAAATGAGACGCGTATAGCACGTGTGACGTGACACGACACTACAGCGCGACAAGCAAGTGCCGCACGGGTCGCGCGGGTGCAGCGCATATTGCGACGCGTACACCATACTTCGCACGTGCCGACTGGCGACGTTCTGCGCTGACAGAACCGAAGCGCGCGCAACCTGTTACCTTTCTCAAACGATTTTACAGAAACAATTCACTGAAAATATTTGATTTTTGCCTTACTTGTAGCGTTACATGTCAGCTTCGTGGTCAAGTGCCTATCATCTCGCTAATGACCATTCTTATTGTGATGTACACATTTTAGTAAGACACTACGCCAAACTCCAAAGTTTGCAACGAAAATTAGGGGTCGCTATGGTTTTGCGTTTGGTGTGTATTATACCATATGTTGCTGCATATGAAATTTAGCTAACATGTTGAATTTTTGTTTAGACTTGGGAGGAGGTCTCTATCTGCCTCCGATCTCGAGAAAATGGATCCCATGTAGCGCGCTCACTTCCGACTCATGCTCGCGAGAATGAAATACTCGCAACATTTCTCATATCTCCTAAACCGCTCGAGACATCGAAACGAAAGTTTGGCGAGTGATAGCACACAAGGAGGAGAGTGTTTTGCCAATTCTTAAACACACGGAACTTTCTTATCTATGGCGATATATCAGTATTTATACTTCCATTTTTATTTATTTTACTCCAGTGACTGCAATTTTTTAAGAGTTATCGACAGCTACCGAATCAAGAGCTTCCTAGTATGAAAATATACATGAAATTTCTTCTTTTGTGTTACTGCAAAACGACACTATGAGGTTTTTCGTAAGCTATTGAGTTCTGTGATTGCCAATTACTTGTCTAATGAGGCACTCCGTTTCGGAATTCTGTCGCAATAGCTGCTGTGAGATGAGTTTGGCAAATTACACTGTGACAAAGCAAGTACAATTAAACCAGTCACCAAGAGAAATGTGGCCGTTACTCACAAACGGTGATGCTTCTTCGAATGAGAAAAGTTACCAACTCACGCAAAAATAGATTGCCAATTCTATTGGAATTTTGGTGGAACCCACCGAATTTTTAACAATGAGCGTCTGGAATGGAAACTTAACAAAGGATTTTATTCCTTCACAATGGTCAGTGTATTGTCAGCAGCGGAGGATAATGCGCGCGACAGGAATGCACAAGCTAGCCATGTGTGCCTTGTGAGTTGGAGTTCGAAAAACATTGTCATCAAAGTAGATCTGCCTTTGTCAGCAGTACATTTCAACAAATTAAATGTATCTAATCATAACACTCTTTTCGGATATTCCTACTTTCGTAATAATACCGACCATTTTCTTCATTTGCGTAGCCTGTTGTATAATTAGTTTGTTAATGCTGATAATATGCATGCAACAATTGAAATGCTTTTTGTCATCACGGTGAACCAATTAAAACATTGTTATTTGTGACTGCTTTTCGACTGTTTCTAGTTTGCAGTGGAAATGTGATGTTCACATGCATGTAGTACAGTGTGTCGTATTACATTATTACATCCATATTAGAGTAATCACAGTGAGACATCTATACTTCAGATCTTGGACGCTTTTTACCAGGAGCACAAAGGGATCACACCTGTGGAGAATATCGCTTTCTAAATTTTTGTAACAGATCGTACAGATACGCCAGCATACTAGGCAGCGAGAAGATAACCTTGTTTTACTTTCCTACCTTGATTCTTAATCGCATGATTTTTTAATATTCATGGCTTCCTTATTCACTACCCTCTGTCCCTTCTTGCGATCTGAAAACATCGCGGTGGCATATGATACAATTCCAGCGGCCAATGGCTCATCAATTACTGAAGTATACATTTTTCTTGGCAGAAGAAAAACAAAACAGAACTACACAGATATAAATAACAGAAAAGTATCATGTACTAACGAAGAATGCTGGAGCGCTTAAATGGCGAAAAACGAAACACTACCCAAAGGCAACAAAATTAAGGATACAGGGTAAGGCAAAATTTATCGTATGGGCAATGCTACCACCGCTCATATGCGCCGTTCCGAAGCGAGCATATGACCGGGCTACTTATCTGCTCCCCGACTCAAATTTCCCACGGTGCTAGCGAGGCACGCGCGACGCGCGGCACGAGAAACTGTGCCTCAATCACAACGCCGCGCGACCTGGCGCAGGCGCGTGTCGCGTCCCAGTCGCGTCGCGTCGCAATTTGCGCAGTCCCATTGTAAGTAGGCTGTTTATGTTTTCTCTATGTAAGTAGGCTGTTTATGTTTTCTTATTGGCAACATTACGTAGCGCTCAATATGAAATGTAAGTAGGCTGTTTATGTTTTCTCTATGTAAGTAGGCTGTTTATGTTATTATGTTATTATGTTATTGGCAACATTACGTAGCGCTCATTATGAAAATCACTGACTGTGCTGTGTGCAGTCTGTGGCTGCTTTGCATTGTTGTAATACTCGCCATTGTAGTGTTAGGCAGCTGGCTGTGAACAGCGCGTAGCGTTGCGCAGTTGGAGGTGAGCCGCCAGCAGTGGTGGATGTGGGGAGAGAGATGGCGGAGATTTGTAATTTGTCATGAACTGCTATATTTATATATGATGATATCAAGGTAAATACATTGTTTGTTCTCTACTAATATCTTTCATTTGCTAACTATCCCTTATCAGTAGTTAGTGCCTTCCATAGTTTGAATCTTTTATTTAGCTGGCAGTAGTGGCGCTCGCTGTATTGCAGTAGCTTGAGCAGCGAAGATTTTTGTGAGGTAAGTGATTTGTGAAAGGTATAGTTTAATGTTAGTCAGGGCCATTCTTTTGTAGGGATTTTTGAAAGTCAGATTGCGTTGCGCTAACAAAATATTGTGTGTCAAGTTAAGCACTGTCATGTATAATTGTTCAAAGGGGACGTTGCACAAGTGGTGGTTTATGGACTTGCTATATTGTCCGCAAGACTCTTCGATGGTGAGTGTGCACCTGCACATTTGCAACAGATGGCTGCTGGCCGTCTCTACCAGGACTACAGTGGGTCTGCATCTTTGATGGCCCACCAACTGCTACAAGGACTGCAGTGGGTCTGCACCTCTGGTGGCCCACCAGTACCGTAATTTCTACCAGAACTACAGTGGGTCTGCTCTGTGATGACCTAACTACCAATATTCTTCAAAACGTCGACTGACTCTGCTGTGGGTTTGCTCTGTTGTGGCCCATTACCTGTCAGCATGTCAAGAGTCAGCACTGTCTTTCCGTTGGAAGGACAACACTACTTCTTCAAGACTGCATGGAAATCCACTACTTCTGTGTGCATTTTCTTTTACTGCTCAGACTTTGAGAAAAACTCTGCATTTTTACTGTGATGAACAATCTGGACTGTGAGAAATTTTTAGCTTTTGACCAACATTGTATCAATAAGTGTGTGCATTTGATATCTTTGTTATTGCAATTATGAAAAATTTTTTCAAATCTGTATTGGCCACTGCCCAACCCAATTTGTAAAACTTTTTGTGGGGAGCATGGGGGCTATGTAAGTAGGCTGTTTATGTTTTCTCTATGTAAGTAGGCTGTTTATGTTTTCTTATTGGCAACATTACGTAGCGCTCAATATGAAATGTAAGTAGGCTGTTTATGTTTTCTCTATGTAAGTAGGCTGTTTATGTTATTATGTTATTATGTTATTGACAACATTACGTAGCGCTCAATATGAAAATCACTGACTGTGCTGTGTGCAGTCTGTGGCTGCTTTGCATTGTTGTAATACTCGCCATTGTAGTGTTAGGCAGCTGGCTGTGAACAGCGCGTAGCGTTGCGCAGTTGGAGGTGAGCCGCCAGCAGTGGTGGATGTGGGGAGAGAGATGGCGGAGATTTGTAATTTGTCATGAACTGCTATATTTATATATGATGATATCAAGGTAAATACATTGTTTGTTCTCTACTAATATCTTTCATTTGCTAACTATCCCTTATCAGTAGTTAGTGCCTTCCGTAGTTTGAATCTTTTATTTAGCTGGCAGTAGTGGCGCTCGCTGTATTGCAGTAGCTTGAGCAGCGAAGATTTTTGTGAGGTAAGTGATTTGTGAAAGGTATAGTTTAATGTTAGTCAGGGCCATTCTTTTGTAGGGATTTTTGAAAGTCAGATTGCGTTGCGCTAACAAAATATTGTGTGTCAGGTTAAGCACAGTCATGTATAATTGTTCAAAGGGGACGTTCCACCATTTGAATCAGTGAAGTTACAAAAACGCGCGCTGCGCTGCGTCGCGCTATACGCGTCTCAATTTGCGCCTAGCCTTAGGAAGTCTACATGTATCGACACACCGTCCCACTGAGTCGCTGATGCAATGGCGACTGAACTATCCAAGAATGACTCATGACTCGCAGGACAGCTTCCGCGAGTCCTTTTCTTTGAACTGATGACGAAAGGTAAAGATCCCAGACTCGAGTTTCAGGGCGGCGACCCTGTCGCTCTTCCTTCACCCTCCCCCCCCCCCCCTCCTCCCGCCCCCGTCACTGTCTGACTCTTAACACTAAAATATAAAACACACACACACATACACACACACACACACACACACACACACACACACACACACAGAGAGAGAGAGAGAGAGAGAGAGAGAGAGAGAGAGAGGAGGGTGGATTGAGGAGGAGGAAAAGGGGGCGGGGAGGCACGCATATGCACTCATATATATCGGATTCCGGTTATCGCTGAAACAACCGGAGATTGGTTATAACGGTATTATTCCACGCTAGTTTAACAGAAGAAATACTGAATTTAATTGATGAAAGCAGAAAATATAAAAATGCAGTAAATGAAGCAGGCAAAAAGGAATACAAACGTCTCAAAAATGAGATCGACAGGAAGTGCAAAATGGCTAATCAGGGATGGCTAGAGGACAAATGTAAGGATGTAGAGGCTTGTCTCACTAGGGGTAAGATAGATACTGCCTACAGGAAAATTAAAGAGACCTTTGGAGAGAAGAGAACCACTTGTATGAATATCAAGAGCTCAGATGGCAACCCAGGTCTAAGCAAAGAAGGGAAGGCAGAAAGGTGGAAGGAGTATATAGAGGGTTTATACAAGGGCGATGTACTTGAGGACAATATTATGGAAATGAAAGAGGATGTAGATGAAGGCGAAATGGGAGATAAGATACTGCGTGAAGAGTTTGACAGAGCACTGAAAGACCTGAGTCGAAACAAGTCCCTGGGAGTAGACAACATTCCATTAGAACTACTGATGGCCAGTCATGACAAAACTTTACCATGTGGTGAGCAAGATGTATGAGACAGGCGAAATACCCTCAGACTTCAAGAAGAATATAATAATTCCAATCCCAAAGAAAGCAGGTGTTGACAGATGTGAAAATTACCGAACTATCAGTTTAATAAGTCACAGCTGCAAAATACTAACGCGAATTCTTTACAGACGAATGGAAAAACTGGTAGAAGCGGACCTCGGGGAAGATCAGTTTGGATTCCGTAGAAATTTTGGAACACGTGAGGCAATACTAACCTTACGACTTATCTTAAAAGAAAGATTAAGAAAAGGCAAACCTACGTTTCTAGCAATTGTAGACTTAGAGAAAGATTTTGACAATGTTAACTGGAATACTCTCTTTCAAATTCTGAAGGTGGCAGGTATAAAATACAGGGAGCGAAAGGCTATTTACAATTTGTACAGAAATCAGATGACAGTTATAAGAGTCGAGGGGCATGAAAGGGAAGCAGTGGTTGGGAAAGGAGTGAGACAGGGTTGTAGCCTCTCCCCGATGTTATACAATCTGTATATTGAGCTAGCAATAAAGGAAACGAAAGAAAAATTTGGAGCTGGTATTAAAATTCATGGAGAAGAAGTAAAAACTTTGAGGTTCGCCGATGACATTGTAATTCTGTGAGAGACAGCAAAGGACTTGGAAAAGCAGTTGAACGGAATGAACAGTGTCTTGAAAGGAGGATATAAGATGAACATCAACAAAAGCAAAACGAGGATAATGGAATGTAGTCAAATTAAATCGGGTGATGCTGAGGGAATTAGATTAGGAAATGAGACACTTTAAGTAGTAAAGGAGTTTTGCTATTTAGGGAGCAAAATAACTGATGATGGTCGAAGTAGGGAGGATATAAAATGTAGACTGGCAATGGCAAGGAAATCGTTTCTGAAGAAGAGAAATTTGTTAACATCGAGTATAGATTTAAGTGTCAGGAAGTCGTGTCTGAAAGTATTTGTATGGAGTGTAGCCATGTATGGAAGTGAAACATGGACGATAACTAGTTTGAACAAGAAGAGAATAGATGCTTTCGAAACGTGGTGCTACAGAAGAATGCTGAAGATAAGGTGGATAGATCACATAACTAATGAGGAGGTATTGAATAGGATTGGGGAGAAGAGAATTTTGTGGCACAACTTGACTAGAGGAAGGGATCGGTTGGTAGGACGTGTTCTGAGGCATCAAGGGATCACAAATTTAGGATTGGAGGGCAGCATGGAGGGTAAAAATCGTAGAGGCAGACCAAGAGATGAATACACTAAGCAGATTCAGAAGGATGTAGGTTGCAGTAGGTACTGGGAGATGAAGAAGCTTGCACGGGATAGAGTAGCATGGAGAGCTGCATCAAACCAGTCTCAGGACTGAAGACCACAACAACAACAACAGTTTAACCTGACTGTTAAAACCGTTGAAAATAAACGGTTTCTAAAATAACCCATTTACGGTCTTTTCTTCTTGTTATTTCGTGTAATAGACGTAGAAGTCGAACAAAGACTGAAAAATTTTGACTCTCTCAGTTTCAACATATATGGAATCATAACATCAAATTAAAAAGGGAACCGTTCGCTGCTTTTCTCGAAAAGCGGTAAATGGCTAAATACTGCAAAAAGTCTCCTATCTCCTACCGATTGTAATTTGTTGAAATTCCGCTTAAAAATCACGTTGTGATGCCACTGTGCTGTCATTACGAATACCCAGTGCTACAGCGCGAGAACTGAGGTTGAAGAACTTTGTTTAGCGTGTTAATTTGTCCATTTACAAGGGCTACATGCTCATAAAGGAATACTATGTAGACACAGATAGCGGATAAGGTACTTTCTACTGTTATTGTACGTTGTGATGAATTTTTGTTAATTTTTGAACTTATTACTGTTACCAAAATTTCCTTCCTCTTTTATTATTTCATCGGAGTGGCAGTTAACACTTTAATGTTGTAAAACAAATGAATCATTGTACTTTATTACTACGCGTTTATAAAAATTTGCAAAAGTAGTGTTCGTACCATTCTGTAATATGACGGATGTTCGCCGACGACAGCAAGAAACTGCCATATGGAACAGGCGTCAGGAAACATTGCACACTGCACGTGCACGCGTCCTTTAAACTACGATACTCGGCAACGGTAACATTATTGTCTCAGCAGTGCTGTACCAGTTCTTATGGCAAGTGTTTGTTGGTCGTTTCTGTCGGCACTGCTATTACAACAGTACCATACTTTTCAATTTTCTATAATAACGCAGTAATTAAAAGCAATGAAAATTTCGCGAATAAAAGTTAGACCTTTGCTAAAATTGTTTATTTAAAAACGGAAAATTTTAGTACTTCTGCTGTGGCTATTTGTTATGTTGGTTTTCTAACCGGTTATTAGCAAAAAACAAAAAAACACCTGTTATAAACGAGACCGAACGAATACCCAAAAATATCGGTTATTCGGAAGTAAAATACCGGTACCAGTTTTAGCCGGTCGATTCTTTCCATCCCTATAATATATTTTAATACGTGTATGTCCATAACAGCTGATAGATGAAGTTCAGCTCCGTATCACACATGAAGACACGACTATACGATTGTTATCGTATCGATGGCAGGGCTCGTAACGTGCGTAGGACTCTGCACGGTTTGTGTTCGCAAACCGTGGACGAGTCGGCGACCGCTTTTACTGGACGATTACCGGCTAAATAAATAATAGCTCGGCGGTGGTAATATATAAGCCGGCGGCCCCGGTCGGCCAGAAAACCATTTCGGAGCCATCAAGGAGAGCGATAAGACGATAAATCGCGGGGGCGGCTCATATAGAGTCCCACCTGGGGGCAGGGCAGGCCGAGGGCGGGGCCGGCCTCGGGGTGAAGAGGCGCGACACGGCCCGCCCGTGAAAAATGGCCGCCGTAAATCCAGCGGCCGCCGTGGTGTCGCGGCCGCCGCCGTGTTCGTCTGTCTGCCGGGCTGCCGGCCGCAATGACGCCCGACCCTTTGCTGCCGCATCCAGCACTGGGCCTGTGTTGTGCGGACGCGTAAATGCGACCAGTTCACTACGACGACCAACTCCAGATAGTGTCCCTGGCTTACGGTGTGGGCGATTTAATTATTCCATCTAAATTGCTCTTTGGCAAGTTAAATGAACGAAACTCTCCAATCGTATAGGTAGTTTATATGATGTTGTTGTTGTGGTCCTCAGTCCTGAGACTGGTTTGATGCAGCTCTCCATGCTACTCTATCCTGGGCAAGCTCCTTCGTCTCCCAGTACCTACTGCAGCCTACATCCTTCTGAATCCCCTTAGTGTATTCATCTCTTGGTTTCCCTCTACGATTTTTACCCTCCACGCTGCCCTCCAATACTAAGTTGGTGATCCCTCGATGTCTCAGAACATGTCCTACCAACCGATCCCTTCTTCTAGTCAAGTTGTGCCACAAACTCCTCTTCTCCCCTATTCTATTCAATACCTCCACATTAGTTATCTACCCATCTCCAGCATTCTTCTGTAGCACCACATATCGAAACGTTCTATTCTCTTCTTGTCCATACTATTTATCGTCCACGTTTCACATTCATACATGGGTACACTCCATACAAATACTTTCAGAAACGACTTCCTGACACTTAAATCTATACTCGATGTTAACAAATTTTTCTTCTCCAGAAACGCTTTCCTTGCCATTGCCAGTCTAAATTTTAAATCCTATCTGCTTCGACCATCATCAGTTACTTTGCTCCCCAAATAGGAAAACTCCTTTACTACTTTAAGTGTCACATTTCCTAATCTTATTCCCTCAGCATCACCCGACTTCATTCGACTACATCCCATTATCCTCGTTTTGCTTTTGTTGATGTTCATCTTATATCCTCCTTTCAAGACACTGTCCATTCCATTCAACTGCTCTTCCAAGTCCTTTGCCGTCTCTGACAGAATTACAATGTCATCGGCGAACCTCAAAGTCTTTATTTCTTCTCAATGGATTTTAATACCTGCTCCGTACTTTTCTTTTGTTTCCTTTATTGCTTGCTCAATATTTAGATTGGATAACATCGGGGATAGGCTACAACCCTGCCTCACTCCTTTCCCAACCACTGCTTCCCTTTCATGCCCGTCGACTCTTATAACTGCCATCTGGTTACTGTACAAATTGTAAATAGCCTTTCGCTCCCAGCATTTGACCCCTGCCACCTTCAGAATTTGAAAGAGAGTATTCCAATCAACATTGTCAAAAGCTTTCTCTAAGTCTACAAATGCTAGAAACGTAGGTTTGCTTTTCCTTAATCTTTCTTCTAAAATTAGTCGTAGGGTCGGTATTGCCTCACGTGTTCCAACATTTCTACGGAATCCAAACTGATCTTCCCCGAGGTCGGCTTCTATCAGTTTTTCCATTCGTCTGTAAAAACTTCGCGTTAGTATTTTGCAGCTGTGACTTATGAAACTGATAGTTCGGTACTTTTCACATCTGTCAACACCTGCTTTCTTTGGGATTGGAATTATTATATTCTTCTTGAAGTCTGAGGATATTTCGCCTGTCTCATACATCTTGCTCACCGGATGGTAGAGTTTTGTCAGGACTGGATCTCCAAAGGCTGTCAGTAGTTCTAATGGAATGTTGTCTACTCCGGGGCCTTGTTTCGACTCAGGCCTGTCAAACTCTTCACGGAGTATCATATCTCCCATTTCATCTTCATCTACATCCTCTTCCATTTCCATAATATTGTCCTCAAGTACATCGCCCTTGTATAGACCCTCTATCTACTGCTTCCACCTTTCTGCTTTCCATTCTTTGCTTAGAACTGGGTTTTCATCAAAGCTCTTGATATTCATGCAAGTGGTTCTCCTTTCTCCAAGGGTCTCTTTAATTTTCCTGTAGGCAATATCTATCTTACCCTTAGTGAGATAAGCCTCTACATCATTACATTTGTCCTCTAACCATCCGTGCTTCGCCATTTTGCACTTCCTGTCGATATCATTTTGGAGACGTTTGTATTCATTCTTGCCTGCTTCATTTACTGCATTTTATGCTTTCTCCTTTCATCAATTAAATTCAATATTTCTTCTGTTACCCAAGGGTTTCTACTAGTCCTCGTCTTTTTACCTATTTGATCCTCTGCTGCCTTCACTATTTCATCCCTAAAAGCTACTAATTCTTCTTCTACTGTATTTCTTTCCCCCATTCTTTTCCCCATTCCTGTCAATTGTTCCCTCATGCTCTTCCTGAAACTCTGTACAACCTCTGGTTCTTTCAGTTTATCCAGGTTCCATCTCCTTAAATTTCCACCTTTTCGCAGTTTCTTCACTTTTAATCTACAGTTCATAGCCAATAGATCGTGGCCAGAGTCCACATCTGCCCCTTGAAATGTCTTACAATTTAAAAACTGATTCCTAAATCTCTGTCTTACCATTATATAAACTATATGATACCTGTCAGCATCTCCAGGGTTCTTCCATGTATACAACCTTCTTTCTTGGTTCTTGAACGAAGTGTTGCTATGATTAAGTTGGGCTCTGCGCAAGATTCTACCAGGCGGCTTCCTCTTTCATTTCTTAGCCCCAGTCCATATTCACCTACTATGTTTCCTTCTCTCCCTTTTCCTACTCTCTAATTCCAGTCACCCATGACTATTAAATTTTCGTCTCCCTTCACTACCTGAATAATTTCTTTTATCTCATCAAACATTCCATCAATTTCTACGTCATCCGCAGAGCTAGTTGGCATATAAACTTGTACCACTGTAGTAGGCATGGGCTTCGTGTCTATCTTGGCCACAATAATGCGTTCACTATGCTGTTTGTAGTAGCTTACCCGTACTCCTATTTTCTTATTCATTATTAAACCTACTCCAGCATTACCCCTATTTGATTTTGTATTTATAGCCCTGTAGTCACCGGACCACACGTCTTGTTCCTCCTGCCACCGAACGTCACTAATTCCCTCTATATCTAACTTTAACCTATCCATTCCCTTTTTAAATTTTCTAAGCTACCTGCCCGATTAAGGGATCTGACATTCCACGCTCCGATCCGTAGAACGCCAGTTTTCTTTCTCCTGATAACGACGTCCTCTTGAGTAGTCCCCGCCTGGAGATCCGTATGGGGGAATATTTTACCTCCGGAATATTTTACCCAAGAGGATGCCATCATCATTTAATCATACAGTAAAGCTGCATGCCCTCGGGAAAAATTACGGCTGTAGTTTCCCCTTACTTTCAGCCGCTCGCAGTACCAGAACAGCAACGCCATTTTTGTTAGTGTTACAAGGCCAGATGAGTCAATCATCCAGACTGTTGCCCCTGCAACTACTGAAAAGGCTGCTACCCCTCGTCAGGAACCACACGTTTCTCTTGCCTCTCAACAGATACCCCTCCGTTGTGGTTGCACCTACGGTACGGCTATCGGTATCGTTGAGGCACGCAAGCCTCCCCACCAACGGCAAGGTCCATGGTTCATTGGGGGGCGGGGGGGGGGGGGGGAGGGTAATTTATATATTTAATGTGAATTGTGGAAAGTAAGATCAGATCAGTAGCGAAATGGAAACCATTGTCAAAATCGCAAATTTTTTATTTGTAACAGTTAGCTACACATCTCAGCAGTTTCCGCTCCGTCTTACACATTTGTCGTAGCGTTGTACCCTCGTCATAGAAGGCAGCCATCTGTGCTTTCCGCTAATTCTCTATGCTGGTTACAGGTTATTGGCTGTGCCAAGATGTATTCATAGCCAGCGGCTCGTGTGAGCAGAGATGAAACTTAAGAGGAGCCAATTACGGACTGCATTGTGGATCGTCGGACACTTCCTATCGAAAACGGTGCAGGAACATTTTCATTGCCTCTGCAGAGACCGGTCGAGCATTATCATTACGAAGGGAACACATGACAGTTATATTATGTGGGCTGCATGCCATTAGGCGAAATCTCTCACCAGGCCCTCATACTTGGTGGAAGACATCTTTACGTGCTCACTGTGCGCTCAGAACTGAAAAGACCGACGTGACGCTATCAACGGGCATACTAGAGACACTGTCCAACACACCTGTGAACAGTCTCATCAAATTTTCACTGTGCTTTCCATTCCGCGTATGATTAGACCTTACTCTCAGGACAGTGTTAGAATTTGCATTCATGCTTCCTCAGTTACTATCTCAGTGACGTTCAAAATATCGTAGAGATCGGAACTGGATTACTTCTATGTTTGGTGGTGGAGCTAAATTGTCAGCATTCAGGAAGCCAAAAGTTCACAACCTTACATAGAGTTACAGTGAAGCTTTACGTTAAAATGAACAGTCGAGATCGTATCGCCATGAAAGCAGCATTGTTAAATATTTATTTTACTGTTCAGCAAACTAAAATAGTTGTGATAGTGCTTGTGCGAGCCAACAATCCCCTAGGCATGGGCTGTATTCGAAAAGTGAGGAAGTGCTGAGATTGGCAGGTGGATAGGCTGTGTGGTGCTGTGTGTGGAGGCTGGCAAAGTGATAAGATCAGTGCAACGGCAAGGGTGCAGACAGTAGTATAAGCTCGCAGCCCGCGTCAGCAGCCCCATAAACTAGGGACGACTATGTACAGCTCAGGGTGGGGCATGTTTGAGTGTACCAAATCATGCCATGAACCGAGACAGTACACAGCAGCAGTTCCTGCCGATACAAACAGAAACAGACGGCTACGGAGTTTTCCCACAAAAGTGCAGGTGTCTGAGCAGCTGCACTGCCCCAGGTTCCAACTGCAGCCAACTGTGGGAGGAGACTGGCAATGACTGGAAGCTGGTGGCCCACTGGTTGGAGTGTGCTAAGTACACAGCATGACACTGAACATGAACGGTAGGCCTCTGGCTAGTGGGGGCGAAGTTCAGTGCTGGCAGCATACTGATTCGTGTCGACTGAACAACCAGTGTAGTTCCCCTAGTGAAGCTTCTTGCGAGACTGCATGCGTATGTCTGGAAATGTGTAATATTTATGCAGGTTGACTTGTCCCTGTTTTGCCAAGACACAGATTTCCATCATTTAAGCCATAACAGAGCCATGGCTTGGACATGTTGTAATCAGGTCACCAACGAAACAGTAGCTCTACCTTTCTGCTGTGTCAACGATATAACGATCCACGTCTCCATGGTGGGCTGGGTATGTGGTAACTGCCATAATGATGTGGAGACATTAGTTCTTGGATCACTAAGTAGTTCCTCACGTAACCGCCCATGACCGGTTCCTATATGACCTGCTTCAATGAGACTCATGAGTTAACTATGATGGCGTCTTTATTTTAATCAGCCACACGAAGTGAAACAGCTGCAACACCACACACCCCCTATCTTCTGTAGATATGGCCAAGTGGGTCGAATTTCACTGTAATTATGTAAAGACTTGGCACACATCTTACGAGTTGTTAATTATAAACTGTACATTTAGTTTCTTTCTTACACTAGTACAGCTTATAGCAGAGGATTCATTGGTTGTATTCTTCAGATTAACACTATTTCCATAATTAGCCCACTGAATTTCTCTCATTTCCCCACAAGGATACAGATGCACTGAATCACCACTTACATACTACTACATTAACAGTGACAAGTTACCTCTTCTTGATCAGTACCACAGCAATTATTTAATGGTCAAACTTTGTCATATTCAATATACTTCTTTGTTTATCAGGTGGCACCTTAACTAATCGTTACTCAGCTAATCATTATTTGCTACAGGTTACCCATTCTACTGGCACATGATGTACTAGGAGTTAGCAGATATGGAGGTTCTTTGTCTAAGTAAATGCAAGCTGCACATAATATATCGTGACACTGATCGTTATGACTGCGTGACTCTGATTATCACAGTATTGCTGAGTGCAGATGTGCATCCCTCTTGCTGTAATTTCACTAAACTTCCCTCATTTATCATCCGTAAATGTTACATCATCTGCAACACTACCTTTGTAATAAAAGCTTCTTATACGCCTTCGCAGGAAATGAATCGCAGAAACTATTGTTGCACTGAAGAATAGTTATTAAGCGCGGGAATGAAATTTTGGTGGAATTGGATGGAACGACGCTAAGTTGAACTCGTCCACTGGGTACGCAACGGTGGCGTAACCAATCTCAAATTTCGGAAAAACTGAAGTATAATCAGACAGGGTGTTTATTGCCTCACATGGTGCGAAAGAGAACGTCAAGAAAAACTGATTCAGCATTTCGATAATAGGGCTGAGCGGGCACAACGCTCTTCTGTAGTGATGATGATGATGATGAAGATGATGATGATGATGATGATGGTATTTGGCTTTTGAGGTGCTCCACGTCGCGGTCACCAGCGGTCGTACAAATGCCCAATCTGTAAACAGTCCAATCTAGCCGCTTTCACGAATGATGATAGAATGATGAAGGCAACACAATTGCTCAGTTCTCAGGCAGAAAAATCCCCAACCCGGTCGGGAATCGAACCCGGGCCACCGTGATCCACAGGTATCTTCTGTAATGAGGCTTTATGTTGTAACAGCTTGCATTTACTTAGACAGAGGACCTCCATCTCCTCTAACTCCATCATGTGCCAGTAGAATGGGTAACCTGTAGCAAATAATGATTAGCTGAGTAACGACTAGTTAAGGTGCCACCTGATAAACAAAGAAGTATATTGGATATGACAGGAATAACAAAATAATCCCTTTCCGGCTGGAAAAATTTGGGCAACGGAACGCTCTAAAAGCCCGGAAGTCAAACATTAGGCCGGCCAAGAGCACTGACACGCTCCGAAGACAGGAGCACATTTGGTCACCTGAATTGGGGGGAGAGGAGGGAGTCATGTCATCAACTGTTATTACGCCACTCCATCTGCGTCACTCATATCGACTCTACCAGTTGCAGAATGCCTTGGTGAATATAAATTAGTGTATACCGGCGTTGTAGCTGCTAACTTGGAGTCCACTGCTATGAGTTTGCAGCCATTTGGCTGTGGAAGGAACTTCAACTGCACACCTACCGGTCACATTGGTGACTGACTGAACATAACAGCCATGGCGACCTGTGAAGGAAGAACTCCTCTGCCTGTCTACGAGCGGTTCATGTTGGGATCAGGGCACTTGGGCTGTCACATATGGGCAGTTCAAGTACTGCCTTACTGGCTGTATACTGGGGGACATCTCTTGAGCTGTCCTTCATGTTGCTGCTGCGTCCATACTACAGGTCATCTCGACAACCAACAACACGGGCTTGAGACTTCAGGGGCCGAGCCAAGTGCAGCTTTATTCAAAGAGGGCGCTGAGGCTCTGATACACATTCACAACCACGCCATAGCGCCTGCAAATTCTTCGCTGGGCCCTTATGTATTACGCTGCACCAGCTTGCCTTGCGGCGTTAGTGCGTCCGCTAGGCAGCGCTCGGATAGAAGACGGAGTAATTGTAATACTCCATGAAAAAAGTCTGTCAATTGAATGATCCACAGGATCCCACCACCGCATCTTTGCTCATCTATCCTACATTCAATTAGGGGGCCAAATCTGGCGAGCTAATACCCTATGCCCGCACACAACCCATATACAGTACTATCACACACAGTATGTTAACAATTAGTACTTCTTATTTCCCTTACTTTAATGCTAATGAGAGATGGAAACCTTCCTGAAATGTTACGTTTCCTAATTTCCTAGAGGCTTGCAGTATTACGTCATTCGAAGCACACCTCCTGACAGTACACCACTGTTGACAATTTCCACCAGCCAGAAGAAATTGGAAATTTCTGATAAGGTCTTATGGGACCAAACTACTGAGGTCATCGGTCCTTAACCTTACGCACTACTTATTCTAACTTAGATTTACGCTAAGCAAAACACACACACCTCGAGTTCAACCATTCCCCAATCTCATTCTGGAAACATCCCCCAGGCTGTGGTTAAGCCATGTCTCCACAGTAACCTTTCTTTCAGGAGTGCTAGTTCTGAAAGTTTCGCAGAAGAGTTTCTGTAAAGTTTGGAAGGCAGGAGACGAGATACTGGCAGAAGTAAAGCTGTGAGGACCGGGCGTGAGTCGTGCTTCGGTAGCTCAGATGGTTGAGCACTTGCCCGCGAAAGGCAAAGGTCGCGAGATAGAGTATCGGTCGGGCACACAGTTTTAATCTGCCAGGAAGTTTCATATCAGCGCACACTCCGCTGCAGAGTGAAAATCACATTCTGGAAATATCCCCCAGGCTGTGGCTAAGCCATGTCTCCGCAGTATCCTTTCTTTCAGGAGTGCTAGTTCTGCAAGGTTCGCAGAAGAGCTTCTGTAAAGTTTGGAAGGTAGGAGACGAGACACTGCAGAAGTAAAGCTGTGAGGACCGGGCGTGAGTCGTGCTTCGGTAGCTCAGATGGTAGAGCACTTGCCCGCAAAAGGCAAAGGTCCCGAATTCGAGTCTCGGTCGGGCACACAGTTTTAATCTGCCGGGAAGTGTCATATCAGCGCACACTCCGCTGCAGAGTGAAAATCTCATTCTGGAAACATCCCGCAGGCTGTGGCTAAGCCATGTCTCCGCAGTATCCTTTCTTTCAGGAGTGCTAGTTCTGCAAGGTTCGCAGAAGAGCTTCTGTAATGTTTGGAAGGTAGGAGATGAGATACTGGCAGAAGTAAAGCTGAGAGGACCGGGCGTGAGTCGTGTTTCGATATCTCAGATGGCAGAGCACTTGCCCACGAAAGGCAAAGGTCCCGAGTTCAAGTCTCGGTCGGGCACACAGTTTTAATCTGCCAGGAAGTTTCATATCAGTGCACACTCCGCTGCAGAGTGAAAATCTCATTCTGGATACATGCCCCAGGCTGTGGCTAAGCCATGTCTCCGCAGTATCCTTTCTTTCAGGAGTGGTAGTTCTGCAAGGTTCGCAGAAGAGCTTCTGGAAAGTTTGGAAGGTAGGAGACGAGATACTGGCAGAAGTAAAGCTGTGAGGACCGGGCGTGGGTCGTGCTTCGGTAGCTCAGATGGTAGAGCACTTGCCCGCGAAAGGCAAAGGTCCCGTGTTCGAGTCTCGGTCGGGCACACAGTTTTAATCTGCCAGGAAGTTTCATATCAGCGCTCACTCCGCTGCAGAGTGGAAACCTCATTCTGGAAACATCCCTCAGGCTGTGGCTAAGCCATGTCTCCGCAGTATCCTTTCTTTCAGGAGTGCTAGTTCTGCAAGGTTCGCAGAAGAGCTTCTGTAAAGTTTGGAAGGTAGGAGACAACATATTGGGAGAAGTAAAGCTGTGAGGACCGGGCGTGAGTCGTGCTTCGGTAGCTCAGATGGTAGAGCACTTGCCCGTGAAAGGCAAAGGTCCCGAGTTCGAGTCTCGGTTGGGCACACAGTTTTAATCTGCCAGGAAGTTTCATATCAGCGCACACTCCGCGGCAGAGGGAGAATCTCATTCTGGAAATATCCCCCAGGCTGTGGCTAAGCCATGTATCCGCAGTATCCTTTCTTTCAGGAGTGCTGGTTCTGCAAGGTTCGCAGAAGAGCTTCTGTAAAGTTTGGAAGGTAGGAGACGAGATACTGGCAGAAGTAAAGCTGTGTGGATCGGGCGTGAGTCGTGCTTCAGTAACTCAGATGGTAGAGCACTTGCCCGCAAAAGGCAAAGGTCCCGAATTCGAGTCTCGGTCAAGCACACAGTTTTAATCTGCCGGGAAGTGTCATATCAGCGCACATTCCGCTGCAGAGTGAAAATCTCATTCTGGAAACATCCCCCAGGCTGTGGCTAAGCCATATCTCCGCAGTATCCTTTCTTTCAGGAGTGCTAGTTCTGCAAGGTTCGCAGAAGAGCTTCT
This sequence comes from Schistocerca piceifrons, assembly GCF_021461385.2. NCBI lineage: Eukaryota > Metazoa > Arthropoda > Insecta > Orthoptera > Acrididae > Schistocerca > Schistocerca piceifrons. The sequence continues at coordinate 472,667,723 of NC_060138.1, read as the reverse complement.
GTAATGTTTGGAAGGTGGGAGACGAGATACTGGCAGAAGTAAAGCTGTGAGGCCCGGGCGTGAGTCGTGCTTCGGTATCTCAGATGGTAGAGCACTTGCCCACGAAAGGCAAAGTTCCCGAGTTCAAGTCTCGGTCGGGCACACAGTTTTAATCTGCCAGGAAGTTTCATATCAGCGCTCACTCCGCTGCAGAGTGGAAATCTCATTCTGGAAACATCCCCCAGGCTGTGGCTAAGCCATGTCTCCGCAGTATCCTTTCTTTCAGGAGTGCTAGTTCTGCAAGGTTCGCAGAAGAGCTTCTGTAAAGTTTGGAAGGTAGAGACGAGATACTGGCAGAAGTAAAGCTGTGAGGACCGGGCGTGAGTCGTGCTTCGGTATCTCAGATGGTAGAGCACTTGCCCGCGAAAGGCAAAGGCCCTGAGTTCGAGTCTCGGTCGGTTACACAGTTTTAATCTGCCAGGAAGTTTCATATCAGCGCACACTCCGCTGCAGAGTGGAAACCTCATTCTGGAAACATCCCTCAGGCTGTGGCTAAGCCATGTCTCCGCAGTATCCTTTCTTTCAGGAGTGCTAGTTCTGCAAGGTTCGCAGAAGAGCTTCTGTAAAGTTTGGAAGGTAGGAGACAAGATATTGGGAGAAGTAAAGCTGTGAGGGCCGGGCGTGAGTCGTGCTTCGGTATCTCAGATGGTAGAGCACTTGCCCGCGAAAGGCAAGGTCCCGAGTTCGAGTCTCGGTCGGGCACACAATTTTAATCTGCCAGGAAGTTTCATATCAGCGCACACTCCGCTGCAGAGGGAGAATCTCATTCTGGAAATATCCCCCAGGCTGTGGCTAAGTCATGTCTCCGCAGTATCCTTTCTTTCAGGAGTGCTAGTTCTGCAAGGTTCGCAGAAGAGCTTCTGTAAAGTTTGGAAGGTAGGAGACGAGATACTGGCAGAAGTAAAACTGAGAGGACCGGGCGTCGGTGGTGCTTCGGTAGCTCAGGTGGTAGAGCACTTGCCCGCGAAAGGCAAAGGTCCCGTGTTCGAGTCTCGGTCGGGCACACAGTTTTAATCTGCCAGGAAGTTTCATCACACATATTGCCAGTCAAATGTTAATTTACTCCACAACAGCATACAGTCACGTCGTCCAGGAGTACAGGTGATTCAGACTCCGTGTTTCCATGAGGGTATTGGAGGTGCACTACTGCATTACTCTTCTTAACCTTTCCAACGTTGTATATCTGTACATCAATTAATCTTACACTGCCAAATACTTTCTCCTTATTTTCTGCTTCCAAGCAAGTACTAACCCTTTTCCTTTTTTCAAAACTCTCCATTATCCTCGTATTCCTTATCGCTAGAAAAATATCCTATTTGTCGTTTACAGCTACCACTGTCATATTTTTTTGCCGTTTCTCCTCATAGTCTGCGTTACTCTACTGCACAAAGCTATGTTTTTTTCTTCAACAATTATGTCGTCTGTTATAACTTCTTGATTTGCTCTCATAGTTGCTATTTCCTTGGACATATTTGCATTCATCTCTCTCAGCCCAGCTAATTCAGCTGCTAAAATACGCGACGTTCGCCCGCGGTAGCCTCCTGTGGTATCAAGATTAATCCCACAAAACCAGATGACAAGATTTCGAAAAAGAATAATGACAATGACACCTAAACGTAATACTATTACAATACATCTCGACAAAACTCAGCTTCAGTTCCTGAATCGCTACACATGGTTAATACCGTATACACTTCTATACAAAGAGCCATACCCATTACCCATAATAACCAGGTGAAACTAGCACTCATATATCAAATTCCTGAGAGCACTATCTATTTGCCATATTTCACGTATGATAACAGGTTTAAAAACCTGATAGAAAACATGCTGAATTGACATGATACTAGCAGGCAAACAAAAGACAAAAAGTACCTGTACCAACCCTACCGGTCTCCTGCGGTTGTTATATGTGACTCGAGACGTACACATTACTCTACTGCAGGCATCTGTAACCGCTGATGATACCATTTGTAGAGGTCGCCAGAAGTGGTAGTTATTTTCCATTCCTATGGACAGTAGTAGACTTCACAGTGCTCTCTTATGCCCCCACTTGTGAAGACAGGAACGGGTGACATCTATGAGGGATGTTGAAACTAAGCTGTCAAGCTTAGGATGCTAGTAATTCATCACTCTAGATGGGGTTTCAATGGAAGAAGGGGAAGATGTCTGGCTGTTGCCTGCAAATCGTTGTGAAAACAGCATTGTAAAACAATCATTGTTTTGGCCAAAACACTGCAACACACATGATGGTGATATACGGAACCTACGCCCCCCTTGCATGGGCTGCACTCACCCAGAGGGGAGATGCTAAGATAGGCAGACAGTCTGTTGCCACCGACAGTGCTCAGCACTGCTGAGCTGTATGAGGGCCGATGAAGGGATAAAATCAGCACAGCGGCAAGGGTGCTGACTCAGGTGGTGGGCAGCAGCTCGTGTCGCTGGCCACACAACTATACAGCTTGGGACAGGACACGCTAGAGCAGAGGGAATCACGCTACGAACCAACTGTGGATGGAGACAGTTACAGCAGTAGTGTCTGCCCATGCAAGTGGAGCAGGACAGAAACAGGGTTTATACACACAAGTAAAGGTTCCTGAGCAGCTGCATGGCCGGCTCTAGAACCTTAACCAACCACGTATGAGACTGGCAGCAACTGGAAGTAGGTCTACTGGTGGCCCACCAGTTGGTAGACATTATGTCAGCAGCGTCAGACTTAATGTCATTTTTAGGCCTGTGGCAGGTGAAGGCGAAGTCTGGTAGTGACAGCTTGTTGACTCATGTGGAGTTGAAGACTCGCATGGACCTTCCCTCAAAGATGGCAACTACCAAACTGGACACTTTTGTCTAGAAATGAGTAGTATTTACATGCCTTGGCTCATCCCCATTCTGCACTTGCATCAGTTCCAATCATTTGAGCCACAACAGAGTATCAGCTTGGATGTGAACAGTCACATCACCAATGGTACAGTAGCTCTGCTTCTCTGCTTTGTCAATGATATTATGACTTTGGTCTCCCTGCTGGGCCAGGATACGTGGCAACTGCGACAAAACTGGGATGACTGTACTTGTTGGATCAGCAGGTCATTCCTAATGGTGCCACACCTCACCCTGTTGGCTGGCCCTGGTGTGAGCTACTTCAGTGAGCCTGTTGTATTAATCAGGGCAGCGTCTTTATTTTTATCAGTCATGTCAAACGAAACAGCTGTTTCACAACATTACAGATAACCATAATGGCTACATCTCCAAATATAATAGCAAGAATGCAAGAAATTTTAATATTAGCTACAGAGAACACACTCGGGTACTGATGAACGGATATACCCACTCCACGTATAGAGAACATTTAATACGGAAGATCAGCATCACAACATTGGTATAAAAACAGATACGACTAACTTACTCTCTAATGACAGAAGAAGTGGTATGCTCACTCTTCACGAAGAGTATTTCAGCCGCAAGGACATCTAAAAAACATCAAAATACATGCAATGGCCAAAAAATTTGTAAGAGAAGAACAGCAGGCACACACACACACACACACACACACACACACACACACACACACACACGATAAAGTCAAATAGGAACAAGAAGTACCCACAACAACGAATGAACGGAATACTTTTACTTACAACAATGGAGAAGCTCACAGGATAGGCAATATACGTGCAAAACAAATTACGAGGGCGCGTTGAAAAGTAACGCATCGAAATTCTACGGGTGTAAACTCTTAAAGCTTTTTAAATAAAACATACATTATTAACATTCTACATCTTTAGTTTCCATTTCTATATATTTATTTCTTATCTGACGACAAATCCAATTCCCCTAACAAGAGACAAGTTTGTTGGTGCTATCGCTGTAGAATGTCTGTTGATAGAGCCATAACCTCACCTCCATTTGCACCGCTTCATCATTATGAACGTGAAGTCTTCTTATGTATTCTTTAACTTTTGAATAGGGGCTCTATGGAGGATGATCCATGATAGTGAACCCAATGAGTCTGATTGTTGTAGATTTGTGTTTTCTAGCGTTGTCATCTTGATAGGGATGGTTGTTCCATGTGTGGGCGCCCACTTCCAGTCCGAAACTCAATTACAGCACGTTGTTCCTCATACACCCGTATAGTCACGTTCCGCAGTGCCTTGTTACACGCTAAATTCAGAGCCCTCTAGCGGCAGAGGGTTGCAAGGTGGGTCAGTGAAACGGGAAAGTGTACCGAGTATTATGCTTGAAATGTAATACCTCAGACGATATTGCGAAAAGAATAAAAAGTTTGTAGGCGTTACTTTTCATCGACGGCCGCGGTGGCCGAGCGGTTCTAGGCCCATCAGTCCGGAACCGAGCGACTGCTACCGTCGCAGGTTTGAATCCTGCCTCGGGCATGGATGTGTGTGATGTTCTTAGGTTAGTTAGGGTTAAGTAGTTCTAAGTTCTAGGGGACTGATGACCTCAGATGTTAAGTCCCATAGTGCTCACAGCCATTTGAACCATTTTGTTAATTTTCATCAAGCCCTCGTAACTTACAGAACATATAACTCAATACAATGAAAACTAAGTACAACCAACAGCAATACTCACAGGCAAAGTACACCTGGTATTTATCGGCTAATATGTCAAGACGGCTGTTAAATTTATCTTGTATACACAAAGCCATAGAAGAAGGAAAATAAATAGTGAACGGATACAGCTCTTTGGTCTCTAGCGTCAAAGAACTGTCAAACGACAGAATCGCTAAACCAGCATATACACATACAAACACACACACACACACACACACACACACACACACACACACACAAATCGCAAGGAGGAAAATAATGTAAACCACAAGAGATACCAAACGTAATTTTCGATGAAAGTACGTTTTCTATATAAAGTTCTCCATGGTTGTCGACGGTAAACTGTACAAGAATAACAGATCTACGGCAAAATACAAAATGCTGCAGAAATCACACCATGTGTTCACAAGGAGACATTTCTTATGTTTTCAAATTGTGAATACTTTACTGTGCAAATTGAGATTCTATATGTGCAGACAGTAAAAAGTATTTTTTCTTGTAATTTGATAAAAGCCACATTAAAATACCCTTGGAAGAAGTCGTAACTTCATCGGAACACGTCTGAGTAAAAAGGAAGAAAAATCGTGTTTGCTCAAGGTGGAAGATATTAAAGACAAATTTGTTCGTAAGCGATAACAGATAAAGGATTTAGTTTCAGTTTGAAGATAAATTTATATGTTACGTCGATTTTGTCATCCAGAGCGAGGTAACGACACTAAGGATGGCAGAAATTATCTGTTCATAGAAATACAGTTAACTTTTCTAACTTGTGAGCGTCATTTCCATCTTTCCTCGTTTTCAAGATATTTCAACAAAATCTTCTTGTGCATTGGATACGTGAACGCTAATTATAATGCATTAATTGTTGATGAGTATTAAGAGGTGAATAAATAACTGTATACGCACATTTTAATTCGAGTTTCAACATTTGAAAATCGAGTTGTAGAATTGTTTTGTTTTTAAAAGTCGTGCCGCACACTTAAAGGGAAACAAGAACTGACAAACAAAAACTAATGAATGTTAAATATGTTGTAGAGCATCAACACGACAATATTTAGTTCAGGCATGTGCAAATATTGCGAAACGTGTCGCAGATGTTTGTTACACGCTGCCACCAATGCAACAAAAAAACCTGTTATATTCGTTTATGTAAATAGTTCCGTTTATAATTCATAATTTATTTATATCGAAAACATCCTTTCTTTTAATCTGGCAGTATGATACACACACAATATTAAATATAAATGACGGCGAAAATCCATATCAAAAATCTGCGCTGTCCAAAAAAATAAGTTACGATGAGACGGAAAGGCCGCGTGGGGTATCCGAGCGGTCTAGGGCACCTTGTCACGGTCCGCGCGGCTCCCCCCGTCGGAGGTTCGAGTCCTCCTTTGGGCATGGCTGTGTGTGATGTCCTTAGCGTTAGTTTAAGTTAGGTTAGGCAGTGTGTAAGCTTAGGGACCGATGACCTCAGCAGTTTGGTCACATAAGACCTTACCACAAATTTCCAAATTTGAGACGTAAACGAACACAGAAGTATCGTAGCTCGCCCAGGCGAAATGTCTTAGTGGCGATGAAGAAAGGGACCAGGTAGTTGCATACGCTCTTAAATTGGAAAGGACAAGGATAGGGAAGGAAACCACAGTTGTTATTTTCAAAGGAACCATCGCGGTGTTTGGCATAATCCGCTGAAGAAAATAACGGAGGAACTGACTTTGGGTGGAAAGATTGGAATTTGAGCCCCACAGCACGTGGTTCCAGTACCTTAACGGCTGTCTCATCTCCCACAGTATTTACGGAAGGGGAGTTACTATAAAAATGAATAGATCATATGGCAGTACTGGCCTGGAGACTCCGCCTTGGTTTGTTCGATCGCCAGGTGAAAGTCTTTGTATTTAATGCTACTTCGTCAACTTGCACGTCGATGAAAATGAGTTGACACGACTACAGGGGCACCACAAACGTCCAGTAGCCGAATGAACAAAATCTTTGATCTGGTCGAGAATCGATCCTGGGACCCAGAAATCTAGAGGCAGCCACGGTAACCGTATCTTTTTTTACATCTGTACGTTCGTCGTAGTTTCGTCAGTGGTTTTCGTACAGGTATCGCGTGGCATCTGTCAAATTCTATCGATGCTGACCGATCCTGCTGAGCTACCGTGCCAGGAACTTCTAGACCATGAGCTGTAGACGTTACACTGAGGTGACAAAATTCATCAGGTACCTCCTAACATCATGTCGTACCTTCTTTTGCCCGGCGCACTGCAGCAACTGGACATGATATGGACTAAAGAAGTCCCCTGCAGAAATAATGAGCCATGCTGCCACCCTAGAGTCCCTAATAGCGAAAGTATTGCCGGTGCAGGACTGCCATAGCCCACTGACGTCAAACTTCGACGCACTAACAAATATGTCCTTCGTACGTCCCACATTGATTTCTGATGTTATTACTCGCAATGTTGCTTTTCTATTAGCAGTGAAAACCCTACGCAGACGCCGCTGCTCTGTGTCGTTAAATGAACGCCGACGGCCACAGCGTTGTCCATGGTGAGAGGTAATGCCTGGAATTCTGGAATTCGGTATTCTCGGCACGCTTCTGACACTGTGGATCTCGGAACACTGAATTCCCTAACTATTTGTGAAATGGATGTCCCATGTGTCTAGCTCCAACTACCATTCCGCATTCAGAGTCTGTTAATTCTAGTCGTGAGGTTATAATAACATAGGAAGCATTTTAGACGAATCACTTGAGTACAGATGACAGCTCCGCTAATGCACTGTCATTTTGTACCATGTGTACGCTTTATTACTTCCATCTGTATACGCGCATACCGATATGATTCGACTTTTGTCACGTCAGTGTATAATTATGTTGCATGACTCATAGGCCTGGTGCAAGTCTTTCAGTATTGGACATCACCTCGGCGACTGGCCTGACCCTGAGCCTATGTTACACTGCGTACAGAGACGGTCACCCATCCAAGCACTAACCTGGCCCTGTATTGCTTAATTTAGGTGGTTGCGGCAAGGGTGTTGACAGCGATAAGGTGCCAAGGTATCGCGATTCGAGTGCTACCCAAGAGAAGGCTCTAAGTGCCTTGAAATGTGGAACCCCCACTAAATACAACGTTCGTGAAGCCATATTTCAGACTCCGATTTACACAAAGAATCCTGCTGATGAGTAAATTACGTACGAAATGAAGCAGTTACTGAACCTCATCCTACCAATTCGTGACTACTGCAGAAAAACATGCTTCACCATTTTTCGCAAAATTGCGATAGCACATCTCCCACAAAGAAAAAAAATGTTCAAATGGGTCTAAGCACTATGGGACTTAACATCTGAGGTCATCAGTCCCCTAGACCTAGAACTACTTAAACCTAACTAACCTAAGTGCATCACACACATCCATGCCCGAGGCAGGATTCGAACCTGCGACCGCAGCAGCAGCGCGTTTCCGGACTGAAGCGCCTAGAACCGCTCGGCCACAGCCCCAAAAAGAATCGGGACACACTGCTTCTCTCTATGTAGGTGAGACCGGGCAAGTTGCCACAGATAATGATTGTTAATTTTTGAAGAGGAGGGTTTCCCTTTCTATCACTAGTTTACCTCTCAATATGTATCCTTGGGTATATTTTCTCACGAAGTTGAGGCCATAGCACCATTCCATTTTTTCAGAAAAAAAGTTCTGTCTGAATCAGTGCTGGTTGTCCCAATTTCTTTATACTGCATGACAAAAGAGTGAAGCCGTTTGAAGTGGAGGAGGAAACTAAATGAGACTTCACACGCTGAAAACATATGTGATGTTACTTCAGTGATCACAAAATTTTGTCAAGCTTACAATGATGTTGGTGGTATCTACTCACTATTCAGCATGACGCCGTACCACATCTGACATGGATGCATGCAAGGATTCGGAAGCTTGTGATAATGCCTTTCTATCCTTTAGTGGGTAACCTGGCCCGCAGCTGTTGTAACTCGTTCTGATATCCTGGATACTGACACTGGCACAGAGTTGATGTCTGAGCTGGTCCCACACGTGTTACTGCTGGCCACGGGGGTTCCTCAACACCACGCAGACAGTCAGAGAGAAACGTGCCCTATGTGGATGAGCATTATCCTGTTGAAAAATGGCACTACGATACCGAATCATGAGACGTAACACATTAGGACGCAGCATGTCCGTGACGTCCCACTGAGACGAAGAGCTCCGCCTGTCATTACTAACTGTGATCAGACATCAGACACAATGGCTTCTCATGCTATGGTTGCAGGAGCAAAGTTATGTCTCTCCAAAACAAAAAATAGGAATTCTTTCCACGTCGCCGCCATTCTCGCCGACGATTGTGTTCCTGAGTTGTCAAGAAAAGCGATTCATCGGTGAACATAAAGAGTTACATTCGTGACCAGTCCATGCTTCCCAATCATGGGCCACTCCAAACGCAGCAGTTTGTGTTGGGCTGGTACCGGCAGCCTACATGTTGGACGGTAATTCCCTAGCCTGCCGCTGCCGGTCTGGGACAAGTGACACGAGACGACATAGAATGTTGTAGGGAGTCCATTACTTGCTCTTGCGTGGCAGGCTCAGATGTGAACCGGTTACAATGTGCTTGTTGCACATATGGAACTCCTTCCAAGTGGTCGTCAGACGTGGTGGACAGCAACCTTGACCACGAGTGTGCCTGTCCTAACGTTCCCACGCTGTCCAATATCCGCCCAGTGCCACATCCGATTGCCTCACAACTAAGGATATTATACGATTTGAGAAGCCGTCCAAGTAGAGACCCACAATCACTTCACTTTCAGACTCTAATGTGGCTTCTGAGTGGTTTACTTTTTCTGTCAGGCAGTGTGTTTAAGAAAATTCCCTATAGTTTAGTCGATTTCGAGGTAATTTTCGAAATTTTCATATGTCAGAAAGTTATTTGGCCGTAGAGTACAGAAGTCATGAGCAACTTCTTATATTAGATTTCCTTACTTAGTTTCCACATTTATTCGGTGAAGCTAGAAGTTTCACAATAAAAACTCACTAAAAGCCGACCAAAGCGCCTTCACTCAAAGGTCCAGTAATATAATGGTGGAATATTACAAGCCCATCTGTTCTGGCTTAATCACAAGTGCCGGAACCAAGAGGAAGAACGCAAGACCAGAGAAGGCGATGAGGCGACGTCAGCCAATAGCCTTCTAACAAGGACCGCGCCACAACAGTAGCGACCTCTGCAGGAAGTGAATATAAGTGCCGCTCCTGCCAGTCTCGGCCGGGCATTAGTGGACAGTATTCGTAGAGTATTAGCACGGTCTAGCAGAGAGGGCTACGAGAACAGTTATTAGTGATCCATATCCATTGCTTATTAGGACTGTCTCTGTAGCGAAGATCGTTACTGCTTGCGTGACGCCCATCGCTTGCGACACCAGTGTTATTTCAAAATTAAGTATTGTCAGTCAGCTTTATTGAAATAAAACTACTAATGTTATTTGTTTGAGTTTTTATATAGCATTCGATAACGCAGCATCCTTAAGGCACCCTACCCCAGAGGAGTGGGCAAGATCCCACACCATTTTACAGGCCGCTATCGGTGTGGTCAGCACAACGTTAATTGATTCTCGTCACTCATTATATCATACGGTCGAGTCTTCCATTGTCGCTTTAAGTCCTTTCTCTTCACTCGTTATGTCATACGGTTGAGTCGTCCATTGTCGCTTTAAAAAATGGTTCAAATGGCTCTGAGCACTATGGGACTTAACATCTGTGGCAAACAGTCCCCTAGAACTTAGAACTACTTAAACCTAACTAACCTAAGGACATCACACACATCCATGCCCGAGGCAGGATTCGAACCTGCCACCGTAGCGGTCACGCAGTTCCAGACTGAAGCGCCTAGAGCCGCACGGCCACACCGGCAGGCTGCCGCTTTAAGTCCACACGTTTAACATAGAACAAATTGGTAAACGTTGTAAGTAAAGAGACAGGTTACTCGTATATAGTTGAAAAATAAAGCCGGCCGCGATGGCCGAGCGGTTCTAGGCGCTACAGTCTGGAACCACGCGACCGCTACGATCGCAGGTTCGAATCCTACCTCGGGCATGGGTGTGTGTGATGTCCTTAAGTTAGTTAGGTTTAAGTAGTTCTAAGTTATTTTTGAAAAATAAATGAATAACTTTTGTAGGATTAATAATGTTGATGGAACCAGACTGTTACAGTTTAAACCCAATGAATGCTGTTCATATTGATTACTGATTAAAATTAGAAACCAATTACGCAATAAATAAGGTGCATGTGTAATGAGAATAGAGCATCTAATACAAAAACACGTGACAGTCACTCACGAGAATCAACAGCAAATTTTTAAAGTCTGGAAGTGCAGTATCCCAGCCTCTCACTATGAATTCTGATGTAAATTCAAATTCATAATGCTGAATAAGCACTGAAAAAAGCGTGCAATGGAAATTTGGAAATTTGTGGTAAGTTCCTATGGGACAAAATTGCTGAGGTCAACGGTCGCTAGGCTTACACACTACTTAAGCTAACTTTAACTAGCTTACGCTAAGGACAACACACACACCCATGCCCGAGGGAGAACTCGAACCTGCGACAGGAGGAAGCCGCACGAACCGTGACAAGGCACCCTCAAACCGCGCGGTTACCCCTCTCGGCAAAGCATGCAACAAGTCTGTCACAGAGAAGTATAAATATAGACTGCAACAGATAATTACAGTTCACAGATGCTTCAAATCATGTAAGCGAAAATACTGTTCTTAAAGTCACGCAAAATCAGTCAGTGAGAACACGGTCAAGTAATCTAAGTCCAGTGAGTTGAGGGAGTCTGGAAATCGCGGGCGCAAAATTATTCCTAGACCACGAAAATGTTAATGTATTCACGTCAAATGTGGCTGATGGGCTGCATTGCCACCTAGACAAACACGCGCCAACCCCGACAAGAACTGGAAGATTCTACCACAAACCAACGACAAATGATTGGTGACAAAAGATACCACGTGTCCTACCGCTCACCCTTAAACACTTTGTGACGTCAAGCAGTACCGAAACCAAGTTAGACAGTTGAATAGTGACCACCATTCAAATTTAAAGCTAATTACACATGCAGAGAATATTCTAGATTCTAGAGAAAATGATTATGGTCATCTTGTGACCTCTCATTCAAATATCAATACAGTACTAAAGCAGTTATTATTGTAGTTCATGTAGCCTGCCTACATCCGGTCTTGCAACATATCAAAACTTCGCTTAAAAATTATAGATATTGTAAACATCAAACAGTAAATCGTGGTTGCTGATCCACTAGGAATATTAGATAAGAGTTTAGGATACTCATGCTGTCTTCATGTTTCATATAACTGTGGTTCAAAATGGTTCAAATGGCTCTGAGCACTATGGGACTTAACTTCTGAGGTCATCAGTCCCCTAGAACTTAGAACTACTTAAACCTAACTAACCCAAGGACATCACACACATCCATGCCCGAGGCAGGATTCGAACCTGCGATCGTAGCAGCTGCGCGGTGTGGGTAATACGGCCGGCCGCGGTGGTCTAGCGGTTCAGGCGCTCAGTCCGGAACCGCGAGACTGCTACGGTCGCAGGTTCGAATCCTGCCTCGGGCATGGATGTGTGTGATGTCCTTAGGTTAGTTAGGTTTAAGTAGTTCTAAGTTCTAGGGGACTGATGACGAGAGATGTTAAGTCCCATAGTGCTCAGAGCCATTTGAACCATTTTTGGGAAATACAGAGAAATGGAACGTACCAGCATTTGATGAAACGTTTTCTTAATGAAATATTCAAAATACCCCTATTGTTACGTTTGGTGGTAATGTACAGTAAGTTTTAATTCTTAGCTTTACCGATGGGTTGTGTTGTTCCAATTGAACGAAGGTAATATTGACATGTGACTAACTTCATTGCTCTACTGCCATGAAGCCCCTTGCATCAACTCTTTAATGTTCATCGTGGACTTGGTTTCCCGTACAATGCTATGGAAATGACTCAAATGTGGGGCTGACAGATGCCTATTTGTTTTATGGATTAGCAAATGGCAACAGCGATTTGTATAGGGAGAGATTTCAAGAACGTCAGTAGCCCGACAGGAGGACATTTGAAACAAGTGATCGTAGTATTAGGGTTTGGGGGACGTTTGACCCTAATATTCGCGACTGGGGGTGGCCTAGAAGGACGAGGACATTTCTACTGTAAGAGGAACTTCTTCGTGAAGTTGAAGACAACCGCACTGTCAGCATAGAAGAATTATCTGCAACAAATAATAATGACCACAAGACTCTTTGGAGAGTGCTGCATGAGAACGTGCTGTTTCCGTAGCATGCAAAGCTTGTGCAGGTGCTACCAGCTGGTGATTTAACAGCACAGTTACACTTCTGCCGAGGGTTCATTAACCAATATGTCAACCTCACTTTTTTGCTTATGTGAGGTTCGAAGGTGAAGCTTCACTTAAAAACAGATGATTAATGTGTTCAAGAGATGTGTAAACTGAGTTCTAACATGGAAATGAAGTGTTTGTCCCCTCCCGCCAGAGTCCTCCATCGGGCGTGGGTGTGTGTGTTGTTCTTAGCATAAGTCACTTTAAGTTAGATTAAGTAGTGAGTAAGTCTAGGGACCGATGACCTCAGCGGTCTGTTCCCTTAGGAATTCACACAATTTGGAACATTTGAACAAGTGTTTCTCGACCCATGCCCATATAACATATTTTCTCTTTCCATGTATTGGAATGTTTCCTGAAAGTTTAGCCATACTTTTGTGTTATATCCTGTATAGCAACAAACCTCACATGTGCAAGTGCTACAAAGTATTTTTTCAGTTGCATCGTTTTACGAGGGTCGTCCAGAAAGTGAGTTCCGATCGGTCGCGAAAAGGAACCCACTGGCAATATCCCCTAAAGTTTTGCATAGATGTGTCGGGCAGTGTCTCTAGTATGCCCGTGTAGTATCGCTTATAAGGGCCGGGTTAGAGATTTCGTCTATGTCATGCAGCCCACATAACACAACTGTCGAGCAGTTCCTTCTTCATGCCAATTCTCGGCCACACACTGCAGGGGCAATGAAGACGCTCCTGCAGCGTTTCCAGTGAGAAGTGTTTAATCACCTACACTACAGTCGGTAATTGGCTCCTCCTGAGTCTCATCTCAGCTCACAAGAACCGCTGGCTTGAAGACAACGAGCTGCAGACCAGTACAGATACTGGCCAAAAGCACAGGTGCCTCCTTTCTATGACGAGGATATTGAAAATTTGATAAAACACTACGACAAAACTCGTAGATGGAGCGTCGAATATGTAGAGAAGTAGGTGGAAGGTGTACCTAACTGTTGGAAATAAAACGGTTCTGGTTTTCACTGTGGTTTCCATTTCGCGACCGATCGAAACTTGCTTTCTGGACAACCCCCGTATTTACCTAAAAGAATATTTGCTGTCACTACATAAATATGTACACTGATGAGCCAAAAAAATTATGACTACTCCCCACCGTGACGTTGGACGCCACCTGGTGGCGTTGGGGACACGTGACACGGTAACGGAAGTACGGCGTGGTCTGAAAAGTTCTCGAAACGGAACAGAAAAAATGTACTTACATCACTGAAACTTTTTTATTTTTCATTGTAGTCTCCTTGTAGATTAATGTACTTGGTCCAGCGACGTTCCAGTGCCTTGATCCCATCTCGAAAATGAGTTTCCTCCAGGTCTGCAAATTACAACTCTAGCTATCAATTCTTCGTTTGAAGTGAATCCTGCCACGGTGGGTAGCCGCTCGATCTGAGGCGCCTTGCCACGGTCCGTGCGGCTCCCCCATTCGGAGGTTCGAGTCCTCCCTCGGACTGGGTGTGTGTGTGTGTATTGTCCTTAGCGTAAGTTAGTTGAAGTTAGATTAAGTAGAGTGTAGCTTAGGGACCGATGACCTCAGCAGTTTGGTCCCATAAGACCGTCCCACAAATTTCCAGGTGAAGTGAATCTTCGCCCACTAAGAAATATTTTCAGTTTTGGGAAGAGATGGAAGTATGTCGGAGCCATATCAGGTGAATAAGACGGGTATGGCAACAATTCGTACCTTAGTTCGAGAAATTTTGCTATGGCGACGGCAACTGTGTGTGGGTGCGCATTGTCTTAATGAACGATGACTTTCTTCCTTGCTAAATCTGGCCTCCTCTCGCGTATCTTTTGTTTCAATTTGTCCAGGATGTTAGCATAGTGTTCTCCAGTAATTGTTTGCCCAGTGGGGAGATAATCTACAAACAGAATCCCCATCGCATCCCTGAACACTGATGCCTTGACCCTTCCCGGCGAAGGAATTGCCTTTGCTTTTTTGGTGGCGAACCAGCATGTTTCCACTGATTTGACTATTTTTTTGTCTCTGGGGTATAGTAATGCCCCTAAGTTTCATCTGTGGTCACAAACCGGCACAAAAAATCTTGTTCGTTTCTTCTAAAACGGGCTAAACATTGTTACGATAAGTCTATTGTCGTGAGTTTTTGATCCAGTGTCAAGAGACACGGCACCCATCTTGCAGTATTTTTTTTTTTTTCATTTCTGATCCGTCAGTTAAAATGTGATGCACTCTTTCAGATGACTTATGGCAAGCGTGAGCAATTTCACGCAACTTAAATCGGCGATCCTCCGTGACCATTTTGTGCTCTTTAGCAACGATTTCAGGAGTAGTGACACATTTTGGCCGACCACTGCGCGGATCATCATTTAAGCTCCTCCGACCAAATTTAAACTCATTTGAATAGGAAGGAGCAGAGTCCCCCAGTGCATTCTGGAAATCGGCATGCGCGTCCTTTGCTTTCATACATTTCTTTACGAAGTACTTAATCAATGCTCGAATCTCGATTTTTTGCATCTTTGCGGGAACAACAACAGTGCCACGCCACCGCCACAGCTCTCTTCCAAGAGCACTGATGTGGTACGTGTTTACAGGCAGCTGTCCAATGAATATCTCGTGAACAACTCGTTGCGCTAGCGTTAACCTCTCGTGGTGATTCCGAGAACTTTTCAAACCACCCTCACATGTAAGCGGAGCAGACACGGACTGGGGATAATCCTAACGCAGAAATGGGCTGCAAATGGGGAAATCCACCGAGATAAGCGACTTTGTCAGTGCGCAGATTATCATTAGCATAGGCTGTGAACGAGTACCTCGAAAACGGTGAAACTCGTCGAATATACACGTCATGTGAGCGTCAGGTACAAGGTCAGTGAAGCTACCACTTGGCGTTAAAAAGTTGGATGTCCACGATTCTTCACAGAACTTGGGTTCTGAAGGCTTGTCCCCTCTATAAAATAGGGAGCATAATGCTGGTGCACGCAAAAGAGTTTCGGAGCACGCCGTTCATCGTACATTGTCGAACATGGAGCTCCGCAGCAGACCACGACTGTGTGTTCACATGTTGACTCAACGACATCGTAAATTACGACTGCAGTGGGCGGGGAACCATCGGGATCCGAACGTCGATCAGTGAAAACGTGTCGGCTCTTAGGGTGAATCACGTTTCTGCTACACTAGGTTTATTGTGCTTTCCACAAACGCCGTCATCGAGGTGAACGGCGGCTCGAAACGTGCAGCGCGCCACGAACGCAGGCTGCAGGAACAGTATTACGCTATGGCAGACACTGCCCTATGCTTGCGTGGGACGTCTGGTAGTAATTGCCAACATGCTGTCGGCTGCGAATCACCTGCATCCCTTCATGCTTGATATCTTCCCTGACGGCGATGTCACCTTTCAGCAGTTTAACTGTCCGTGTCTTGTAGTCAGAGCCGTGCTATAGCGGTTTGAGGAGCACAGAAGTGAACTCACGTTGATGTCTCGGCGATCAAGTTCCCTGATGTAAATCCCATGGAACCCATCAGGGTCGCTGTGGGGTGTCATAGCCGCGTGCGCAAATCGGCGGCCCGTTATTTACGCGAATTACAAGACGTGTGCGTAGACATCTAATGTCTCATACCTCCACAAACCTAACAACAAACTGTCGCATCCCTGGTACTCAGAATCAGAGGTGTATTTTCTTCCAACGACGGAAACAAGTTATTAAACAGATGGTTATAATGTTTTGGTTCATCAGTGTAAGTTGCAACAGAAAGGTAGATCCACACAACATGGCCGCAAATGTACTGGCTGTTGCAAAAATTTTCATTTATGTCACAGTACAAAGTGAAAGAAACGATACGTCAGTTTGGCACATTATGTTCAGAAAGGAAATCGTGGAAACGAGTTCTTTGTATTAGACTTACCACACTTTTTCCAGTCTCACACTTCGTTTTAATATCGTAGTGTATGGTAGTTTTGGTACGCTCAACTAGAAGTTAAAGTAGAAAATACAGCAAGAACTAAGAGCCGCTTAATTCTGATTCGTGCAGGTGTTCACTCTGCAGCAGGTAGTTTACCACCACCGCTGTAGCGGAACTGTGAGAATAACGCTAGTTCGTGACGTCATCCGTAGACATAGTTTTCATTTTTCTCGCGGCTATCGTCTACCAGCTTCAGGGCTATTCCTTGTCTTGCATATGTGTTGCTTTTATTATGTCGCCCTGTGTGGTATTTGTGACTAATACACTAAATATACAGCGACTCTCCGACGCCAAGGTTGCCTTAAGGACGACCAGTCAGTTAGAAATCGTTTAAGAGAATCTGCTGCAGCAAGTTTCGATGAAGGCATACCGCGACCGCTGGTATCTTTTATTACTGATGAAAGGCTTGTTACGAAATACTTCTTAGGAAATGGATGCTAAAAGGGGACATAGACTCCAAAAATTGCTCTGCGTTGCCTAACTCTCATCTGGGGAGCACAGACACTGTGTGAATGCTGAGATATTTTAAAGATAAAGCAACTTTTGAAAATGTTCACTTAAGAACTGTTTACTGTCGAAGGTGTTTTTCCAAAGCTATCTCACATTTATTCGCAAAAGCATGCATCAGTTTTGAACAGCGTTCTCTTGTGCTAAATACATCTCTCATTATTCAAAGGAGACTCTTTTCCTTTCTTGAACTAGAATTCATGGTATTTACGTGATCTCACTGGAACTCAAACAATCAAGGCTTTCTCGGCAGTATGGGACGAAGTGTGTAGCTTAGATTACCGCTTAATCGCCAGAAATCCAAAATCACCAAGGGTATAAGAGTAACACATTTCAAAAAATTCTGTCCAGTTAACTGTAATGGTAAAGGGAGACTTTTTTTGGGTGACAGATCCGTAAAACTAAGGTTACATCTAATAATAAGGGCTCATTTTTGGGACGGTGGTAAGGACACGTTATAGGTACAATAACTCCAATACCGAAAGCAGGTTCTACAATGTTATGCAACACTCAGCCCTGAAACCACGTTTATTATGGACACCAACGTAGAGCCACAACAGAACTAAACTGATGCTCCAGAAATGGTTCACACTGAATCAATACTGCTCTATAAAGACAAATCGTTGTTTAATATGTTTACCAAAAAAACTCGGAATGTTCTTCTCCGATTTACTTCAAATTTTTAGACCATATTTTTATAAACGTTCGGACTGACATAGGCTATATATTTTTAGCGTGTAGGTATACAAATATATGCATAGTAATACACAAGAAGGGAGCGCTGTTAGCAAGAAATTGAAGAACTTTCTTCAGTGATTTACTTAAAATTTGTATACGATAGTGTAATAAACTTTTGGATGGAAATAGTCTGCACATTGTTTTAATATAAAATATACATCTTATAACAGAGAAACGCTTTTAGCGAAAATCTCTATAAGTTCTTGACCCATTTACTTTAAGTATTTACTCGTTGCTGTAATAGACATTCGGGTGCACATCAGAAATCTTGAAAATTTTCGACTAGTTTACTTCATACTTTGAAACAAATCTCTGACAAACATTTGAACGAACATAGGCTACATTTACTAATACATGTAATTACAGTGTGAAGTAGGTAAACGTTGTTATCAAAAGTATAGAAAATTTCTTGGCCAGCTTACTTAAAATTATTACACAATACATTATTAAATAATCAGACGGGTATAGATTACATCAGTTGGTGGTTGGAGTGCTGACATTATCTGCGTAACCAGTAATGCTGGCAACAGATGTGGTATACATGGGGTTCATGTCAACCTGTATCGCATTAGAAACAGCCTGAAGATGACGCATTGAAGCGTTGAAACTGGTAGCGACAAAATAAAATAAAATCATAAGGACAGCTGTGGGTGGTTTTATTTACTTGTCACGCAAGTCATTAATTAGTAACGGTGAATTGCAGAGTGTACGTTATGGTATGCATCTGTTGGCGTTTGCTTCATGGAGACTTCTACGTTGACGAAGGAAACGAAACAGAAACAACAGTCATCAGTGTGGTGACCATCCACAGTCATCGGTAACTGTTCAAATGATTCAAATGGCTCTGAGCACAATGGGACTTAATTTCTGAGGTCATCAGTCCCCTAGAACTTAGAACTACTTAAACCTAACTAACCTAAGGACATCACACACATCCATGCCCGAGGCAGGATTCGAACCTGCGACCGTAGCGGCCGCGCGGTTCCAGACTGTAGCTCCTAGAACCGCTCGGCCACACCGGCCGGCTCAGGTAACTGTTAATGGGTAGTATAGTGTAGAAATAGTGTAACATGCTTATGATGCTAATTTTTTACCCATAAAACCAAAATACGAGAATTATTACTTCTCTATAAAAGTCTCAATTGATCGTTTCCTATAAGTAAACGTGACCTCACCACAAACACAACAAAAATTGTCATCATAAACTTACTGTCCATAGTAGTGGTAGTATACCACAACTGATACAATTCTGATGAAAGCACTTGGAGACACAGGAGTACATGACCACTTCCGTATTAAAATTCTTAAGAACTGGAAAACTATATGGACACAACACTCCCAAGCATTCGATTGGCGTATGTGCACGCCGTGTACCCGAGCATGTTATGAGACCTTTTGACGATAAGTGTTTACATGATAGCGACCCGATGTTTACTGAAAAAACGAAATTAAAAGTAATGGCAGCAGCTGAACAATTAGAGCTAACATATCTATTTTGACGTCGGTTTCAAATACAGGCGCACCAAATTAACAAATGTCCGCTCGTCTCTTTTTGTGTACGGAGCGTGTAACGGCAAATGTTCTTGCATCGACGCTGTTTTCGTTCCTCGCAGTCATCTGTGGACGCAATGATATTCTGAGAATGAGACACACAATTTCAGCTCCCAGTGCCGCGTAATGACGACTTACATTAACACCGGTCTCTATGGAGCGAATATGTCCTTAATTCTATCTAGAATTTCTCCGACGTGAAACTATTCCGCATTGTTGGTGAAAGGCTGTTATTGTGGTATCATTTACGTGAACCGATGGTTCGTCGTTACCGGAAACAATTTTGAAAAACAGGGTCTCCAAGAAAAATACTCCACCTCATAACCGCACAACGGACGACTTCGTCACTCTTTCTTTTGTACCTGGTGCTTTTAGCTAATGTTTCCCCATTCGGAAATAGCAGCAATGTTCCAAATAATGCTGTAGAAAAGCATGTGGAATAAAGGGAAATGCAATTAATGACTATCGTACCGAGTCTCAAACAGCAACAATGTCGATATTGCGTCAGTTAAACAAACATTGAGGGGAAGCGATTTTCCTGTGGTTTAGAGGTTGGAGAATTTGCTGCAGTTGTACATTGCATTGGTGATAGCTATCGAAATACGGGTTGTGTAATTAATCGTGGTGTCAATTCTCAGCTCGATAAATGCTGGGTCCCGGACATCTCCTCGTTTCTCTCGCAACAAATAATCTGCGTCCGTTATCAACAAGATGCATGAAATCACGTTGAACGGTTTATGCTTAATCATTTTAAGGTGCCGCAGCCCGCGTAACCCATTGGATCAAAACAACTATATGTGACACCATTAACATCTGTGAACGTCCCTATTTGCAAACGCAAGTGCATTCTGCCATCTACGCCACAATCACTATTTCCTCTCCATTAAGGGCTGCTGTAGTTGCTGCTCTTTTTCTGTTCACAAAATCGAGTTTCAGAATGTTTTCCTAAACCGACCACCACTCATCCTCTGCGAAACTATAGCTTACATTCCATCCACACTTTCGATCTTCATCCATCAAACCCGTAATTACCTCGACACTTTCTCACATGGAAATGGATGGTTTACCGTTGCCATAGTTAGAGGTGTCAGCGGAGTGAGAATGTGTCGTTTATATCCAAGCTGAAATTAAGAGAACATCCAAGGATTACACAGGGTCCATCGACGAGGGCGTGGGCAGCAACACTCTTCACTGGTATGCGATTTTTCTTGTCTCCTGATGTTGTTGTAAGTTCAATGTTTTCTATGGTTTTATAGACTGTTGTGCGGGTACGACGATACCTCCTGTAGGGCATTGTTACACTAGCTTATCTGTTCCTACAATACGCACCACCCACTACAGTATCCTAATGTTTCTGCGAAACAGCATCTTTTTTAACTGAAAAATATCAACACAGTCGCTTCATTTAACAGTATCCTTTTGTACTGAAAAATATCAACACAGTGGCTTCATTTAACTTTTAAAACTTACTTTAAATTATCAACAGTATGGGATTGTGCATCCGCCTTGAGGCTAAACACTTTTGTTTGTATTTATTTTATTTTATTTCCCAAACTAGTTTCAGCGACAATATAGCTGTCACCAGTGGGTCTTTTTCTTTATTCTGAAACATACGAAAATACTCGTAGAATCGCTATAAATATTATAAAGCACAGTTACTTACGTACTGTTTGGTTCCAAATATAGTATTCTGTGATTCGTTTCATAACACTTTATTTACCTGAAGTCCCATGAAGGTTTTTACATTTGTTGCTGTTATTTCCAGCACATTGTCTGTGTTTTATTGCCGTTCCTTTGGTGTACAGTATGTCGTCTGCAACTGCGTGCAACTGTATGCAGAAGAAACGACAGCGGAAACAGAGAAAGTATCTCGGAAATAACGGCAACAAACGTAAAAATCTTCCTGTGACTTAAAGTAAATAAAGTATTATGAAACTATTCACAGAATACTATATTTGGAATCAAACAGCACACATGTAAGAATCTTTTATAGTGTTTGGAATAAACAAAAAACCCACTGTTGATGGCGGACAGCGATGTTGTCGCTGAAACTAGTTTGGAAATAAAATAAAATAAATAAAAGCAAAACGTTTTTGCATAAAGGCGGACCCACAATCCCACATTATAGTTTTAACACAAACATAGACCAATGGAACAGTTTCAAGGTAAAATGATAGTTATCTAAAGCATCAGGACATTAATTATAGGAAATCATGTTTATTACAGTACTCTACATATACAAAACAGTTGATCCTTTGTAAGCTTTCAGGCTTTGTGAATAATCTATGAAATATTTTCAAGTGAATTTTTTTTAATTTTTTAATTTTTTTAAATATTTCGACTGTGAAACTAGCAACTGTCTTCAAAACGAGTGGAACACTTGTTACTGCACGGACCTCAACCTCCTAATCGCTCCGTCAATCAGCAGGCCTGTGCATCCCAAACATAAAATTAATTTGAGATGTTACTGATGACAGTCAAATGCAAAACACGTTTATAAAAGAGAACTGGCCTAAAAACAATTGTGCCCTCCATAGAGTAACAGTTGAGGTTTTGCCCTCAGTTTTAGTTTATGCTAAGAAGTTCCAGAATTGCAGCCGGATCATGTCGACTTCTTGCCACAGTATTTTGGCTGGAAACCCTCCAGTAATCTTTAGGTGAGTGTCCGCAACTCGAGACTGCTAGTTCTTAATCTTTATTGTGATTTCATTCCCCTGCCCCAAATGGGCAGGGAAGGGCTCGCAGCAGCACAATCCGCCGCTCTTCAACAGAATGATACAGTTAATAATAAGAGGAAAACGAGACATACAAAAGGCATGAAAGGGGGACTGAGAACACAGTAAGGGGAGACATAGGAGGTTAAAATATACACGCACACAGAGACAGTCATGTGGGACAGTTAAAAAAGTACATAAAGTTAAAAAACACAGTGGGCAATTGCATAGCACATAAAAAACAGTTAAGTCACACACACAAGTTAAAAGTTCGCCACAGATTTGAATCACTCCACAATGACAGCACTTAAAAACCACCATATGAGATAGAGTGCACATGACAAAGAGTAATACCTGCCAGGAGGGGCCTAATGAGGGAGGGGAGCCCTGAGAGGAGGGAAAAAGAGGGGAGAGGAAGTGGCAGTGGGTGAGGGGGAGGGGGACTGGAGGGGGTGGGATGAAAAGTAAGTGGGGTGAGGGCCGCACCAAGGGGCGGGAGATGGGCGGGGTGGGAGATCGAAACGGAAGGCAAGTCAGGAGGGAGCACAGAGACACAGAAGGGGGGTGCTGGAAAGGGAGGGGGCAGAGGAGGGAGGAGAAAACCGCTTGGGGGAAGGGGAGGGGAGAGAGAAACTTAAGGAGGGCGAGGCGAGAAAGTGGTGTTAGAGTTGGTAGGAGGGGTAGACATGATGGCAAAGACCATCATCTGGGAGGGGTAGGTGCTGGAAAATACGTTGGGAAAGGAGGTGGAGGGTGTGGAGATGGAGAGAGGGCAGGACACCACAGTACAGGTGTGACAACAAGCTGGGAGTAGAGAGGATGAAAGTCACCAGACAATGTGGGGGATCGAGTCAGCAAGTGATGTACAGGTTGCAGATGTGTTTGAGGAAAGAGAAAGGATGTGGGAAGTGGATGAGGTCGTAGAGGATCCATGTGGGAGACACGAGGTGGATACTGAAGGCGAGGCGGAGTGCATGGCTTTCAAGGATTTGGAGGGATTTATAGAATCTGTGAGGGCCAAAAGCCCATGTGACGCTGGCGTAATATGATGGGGCAGATCAAAGATTTTTATATGTGAAGAATGGCGGAAGGATGCACTTCCCATGTCCAGCCAGACAGGAGTTTCAGGAGGTGGAGTCTATTGTGGGTTTTGTGTTGGATGGTAAGGACGTGTGGAGTCCAGGTGAGGTCACAGTCGAGGGTGAGGCCAAGGTATTTTAGGGTAGGAGTGAGGTAGATAGGATAACCATAAATGGTGACGTAAAAATCGTGGAGCTGGAGGAAGTGCATGGCATACCTATGATGAGGTGGATAGGATGACCATAAATGGTGAGATAAAAATCGTGGTGCTGGAAGGAGTGGGTAATACGAACTATGATGATTGCCTGGGTCATGGAAGAATTGATGTGAAGGAGCCACTGGTTGCATCAAGCAATGAATTGATCGAGGTGGTGTTTGAAGGGTACATTGGGACTGTTGAATGATAGGATAAAGGGCCAGGAAGGCGGCGTCATCAGCAAATTGGAGGAGGTGAATAGATGGGGGAAGATTGGGAATATCTGCAGTATACAGGACATAGAGAAGAGGGAAAAGGACGGAGTCTTGCCTCACGTCGGCTGTGGGTTAGAAATTACAGAAGTTGGTACTGTGGATAGTGACATAGGAGGGGTGATGGGAGAGGAAGGAAAAAGCGAGATGGACGAAATTGATGGGAAGAGCGTAGGTCTGGAGTTTAAAAGAGGAGCCTGGGTTGGCAGACACTGTGGTACGCGTTCTGGAGGTCTAGGGAAGCAAAGATAGTAGAGCTATGAGAATTAAGTTGGAGGGAAAGAATATTTTTAAGGTCAAGTAGCTGGTCGTCAGCTCAGAATGAGGGCCAGAAGTCACACTGGGTAAGGGGAAGGAGGTGGTGTTGGTTAAGGTGGTGATGAATACGGTGGGAGAGGATGGACTAAAAGATCTTACTGAACACGGAGGTGAGGCAGATGGGACGGTAGGAAGAAGTGTCAGAGGGGGTTTGTTGGGTTCAGGGAGCAGTAGGATGCTTGAAGTCTTCCACAGGACGAGACTGTCAGTTTACCGTGTTGGCTTTATTGCAGAAATTGGCGCGGAAAAGCATGCGCGCTGGTGGCTGTCAGAGGAGAGTCCTCTTTTGACGTCCGCACTCTCTGCAAATACTGCACCCTCTGTGTAAATGTGAAACAACATGTCTGCCCTCTGTCGGAGTGCGCATGAGTTTCCGCGCCAATTTTTGCTACAGAGCCGACACTTTGAACTAGCACTCCCCCAGTGGCGGACACTCACCTGACGATGGCTAGACGGTTGCCAGCCTCAGTATTGTGGCAATCGACATGAACCGGCTGCAATCCCGAAACTTCATAGAATTTTCAGTACGCCGGGAAACCTTCAAGAATCATAGTTTAGTTAAACTGGGAAGCCTTATTTGCAAGTGAATTAACAACAGCAACGAGTTCCAGGATTTATCGACGCAGAAACCATCATTACCATCAATTCATTCATTCTCATCCATATTTCCACAATTTCCTTCTCGACCAAGTTCCAGAAGGATTCGCGTAAACAAACATTACTCGTTGTAATCCATGGAATGGCCCATAGAAGTGGCGTGTTCAGGAATAGCACAATTAGTTAGTTTCAGAAGACACGTACGTCAATCTAGTATGGCAACTGTCTATCACGCACTGGTCATGCCTGATTGAGGTAAAAAGACCGATATCCGGTTGTAGCATTCGGAGGACTGTTGAAAGGTTAGGAGACCAAATATTAGAGGTCGAATTTCCAAAAATTTAAGAGGAAACGGCTGTAAATGTGAAATTTGACGATTGACTTTTTATTATCAGTTTGTTAACTAGCTGCTTTAACTCTAATCATTGGCAGTACTTCCCACCACAATGGTTTGTAGCGAGCTATGTCAAATAAAAATTAAGAAAGAAAGAAGATGCCTATGTTGACAGTCTCCAATTCACCCCGTAGATAGCTTCGAGGATCGCAGTCGAAATATCTGTGGAGGACTTAAGTTACAACTTTAACTGACATTTCCGTCGGTGCTTGGAAGAACATGACAATAATATTCAAAGGGAAAACACTTCCTAATGTCCTGCAAGATTATATTTATTTAGTCACGAACCGGTTTTCAGCTTCTCAGGCCATCTTCTGGTTACAACTGAATGTCGCAAACACAGGTAAATAAAGTGATGCGCGACTTAGACATATATTATTTGTACAGGAGCTACAAAAATGGGAAAGTTTTTAGATAGGAAAACATTATAATAAGTTCATTAACTAAATTCGCGGAGAACAAAGCTTTTTTAAAAAAAAAAGATAAATAAGATGATTTTACTGTTTGAATGTAGTATTTGAAACGAGAACTTAATTTAACAAAGAGGATAATAGAAATTGAGTATGATCATTTTATGTTAAGCTTGCATTCTATATCATGTGTTGCTGGTTTCCAATACCTTGTTTCCAGTAGGGTCATCTTTCTGTCCTTCTCGACAGAATGTAAAATTTCACACCATTACGTCATAGAGTGTTTTACTACTAAAAGATGGTCAGAAAAGGTCAAGTCTTTCTTCTTTCGGCAGCTTTCTCAGGCTACGTGAACATAATTGCCATAGCTCTGTCTGAATGACAAATACATACTTTTTCACAATGCTTGCAAATGATATTATATACACCACTCTGCGTCATGGGTTGCAATTTGTCTTCGTCATTGAATAAAAATATTTTGATATGTTATTGGTATCATAAAATGCAGGTATGTGGATGTGAGACTTTACGTTTCTTCCAGAATTGACTGAAAGGTTGCCAGTATACGGAATTTTGCACCAGACTTTGTAACTACTGAATGACAGCTGTTGGCCGGCGTACGGCAAAGTTGTATTTTTATTCTTTTTCTTTTTTCGTAGAATATTATTAATCTGGGTATAGCTTCAGCCATTGCTGGAAGCGATTTGTTTGGTGGTTTGTAGTCCTGTTTGAAAGGCTGATCTGAATAATGGAACAGTTATGAGGCGATGCTCCACTGAATGGAAAGTTGCATCGTTGTGGCTGTGTGAATGGTATATACGAGGGCTGTCCAGAAAGTAAGTTACGATCGGTCGCGAAATGGAAACGAGTATGAAAATCCGATAAAGCTTTGCAAAGATGTGTTGGGCAGTGTCTCTAGTATGACTCTAGGTAGAATTATGTCGCTCTTTTCGTTCCTGAGCTCTTAGTGAGCGCGTAAAGATGTTATAGAAAATAGTGTCTCCCGCCAAGTACGAGGGCCTGGTGAGAATTTTCCCCTGAAGCTATGCAACCAACATTACATAACTGTCGTGCGGTTTCTTCTTCAAGACAATTCTCAGCCTCATTCTGCAGGGGCAACGAAGATGTTCCTGCATCGTTTCAATTGGAAATGTTTGGTTACCCACAATACAGCCCGTAATTGTCTCCCACTGAGTTTCATCTCTGCTCAAACGAACCGCTGGCAGTGAAGACAACATTTTGGCACAGACAACGAGCTTTAGGCCAGCGTAGAGAATTGGCGGAAAGCACTGGCGGCTGCCTTCTATGATGAGGGTATTGGAAAGTTGGTACAACGCTACGACGAATGTCTGAGTCAGAACGGCGACTACGTAGAGAAGTAGCTGAAAGGTGTAGCTAACTGTTACAAATGAAACATTTCTGATTTTCACTGTGATTTTCATTTCGCGATCAACCGTAACTTACTTTCTGGACAGCCCTCGTATAAGGTAAGTTATAGTGGGGCGCACGGCTGTAAACTCATCAGTCATGCTCATCGTAGTGTGCAGGGCAAAGGATCCGAGGCAGCCAAAGCCAAGGCCGAGAAAGTCAGAACGAAAGCTGGTGATGACATAGCAACCTGTTAGCACACGTGCTGCGTCGAGTCTCAGCGAATTACGTATGCGCGTCACGAGTCACGCTGCCATTTGCTTACCTGATGGAAGATTTACGAACGAAAGCAGTACTTTCTGTTAAAATTGATGAGGAAACTGTGACTAACGCGTAGCGTCACACTTCTCGTGTTCGATGCAAGAAGCACTATGAAGGCCTCCAGTCAGTGATGAGGCAACGTGCACTCAACAAGCCTGTGGCACGACGCTTTAGTACAGATGCGTCCAGATCTAATGTCTGCAATAGAAGGGCGAAACAGACGCTCCGTCTCTGCACGCAGGGTCCATGACGCTCCCAAGAAAAACGTCGTCCACGGTGTACCACAGGTCGGCAGTGGGAACGACAACTGCGATGATAACGTGCGGAATGCCTGTTTAGCGTTTACTAATTAAAAATATTAGACTGGTGGAAAATGACAAGTTGTTTTATTGTTCACCACAGCAATTAAACATTAGACAGCTAACAATTAACGACACGTTACAGCCATTCATTGGTTAGTCACCCAGTACTTAAGGTCGTTCGTAACCACTAGCAAAATGTTATACACGTGGATATTCTGATGATCAGCGAAATAAATCACTATATGATTTAGCCAAGACAAGCCCTTAGGTCCACTAAGCCTTCAGGTGTGTGACAATAAAACCACTTTTACCCATGTAATTAAAATAGTTGATGTCATAATAACATACTCCTCATTTGGAGTTTTGAGGAAAGACAGCACGCTAGTGAATAAGCAAATTATACTTCATAAAATGATCAGAATATGAAGGACCGCATAGCTTTAAACAACACTCTCACAGCACAGAGTTTAAAGTTTAACCGGCGTAGAGAAGGAAAATAATTAAAAAAATAACATTACTTAAAATAACTGGCATGTAGAGTCGAACTTAACTTTCAAACCCTCAAGACAACGTTATATATGATATAAATAGTCACATACAATTAATAAAAGCAGCAATTGTTTGTTTAAAGTAAGGACTAAAGACTAATACAACACTTCCTGGTCCAACTTGTGATACAGGATTTTAGGTAACTCTAATACAGTAACCACCAAGTTAAATTTTCAGGCAATAAACCAGTTCTTACGAATGGGTCATGTTCCTTTCACGCACCACACCCAAAGTAGCAACGAGCTCCCAAGGGCCTATTTAATTGTCTCTCTAATGGCTACAACGAAATCGGAATGGAGTCGACTACGATCCGATGTAACTTACTTGCCGAGCGCAAAGCACCAGGAGCCTGGAACCCTCGGAACACACTGACAGCCGTCCGCTGTGGCCGAGCGGTTCTAAGCGCTTCAGTCCGGAACCGCGCTACTACTTAAAGCTAACTAACCTAAGGACATCACACACATCCATTCCCGAGGCAGGATTCGAACCTGCGACCGTAGCGCTCGCGCGGTTCCAGACTGAAGCGCCTAGAACTGCTTGGCAACAACGGCCTGCCTTCACTGTTTTCAACAGTGAATTACATACGATGAATTCGAACTACACAGACTAAATTTCGAAGGCTGTTACATTTTCTATTTTACTTTCGAAAAAGGCCTCCTAATTTAAGTAAACCTGTTGGCATCACCTCATCTGCTACTATTTAAATAGCACAACTGTTTCTTTAAGCCGGTCTACATTTGTAAATGTGTTTTTCATTTGACTGTCATCAACACCTCAGATTATTTTTTGAGTTTGATGAATGGACTTTCTCACTGATTGAGTGGATGGATGGTCGAGTTCTGAATGATAGCAATATTCAACTCTTTCTGAAGGCAGCTGCATGTTTCACAGTCGAAATATTAAGGAAAATCGTCATCTGCAATGGGCAGCTGGCCAAACGTTTCTAAGATTTATTCGGTTTGCTACTCCAACTACCCATGTTTCTGTGAATATATGTTTATAACGCTGCAAAAGCCTATATTATGCAAACCCCCGGCAGAGTCGGAGAGTTTGTTCTTTCAGGACTGGGTGTGTGTGTTGTGCTAATTATTTCATGTCGTCTTCATCATATGCGCAAGACGCTGAAGTGACGTCACATCGAAATCGTTGCATCAGGCGGTCGAACTACCCGAAACGCGGACTTCCGGCCAATAAAACCGTACGATCATCGTATTACCTTTCAAAACCGAATGCAGAGCAGTGTGGAGTTAACGGAAGATAGCGATGCAATTTAGGGACTTGCTGCTACATTTTTTACCAGCATGTATGTTCATGAACTCAAATGGGAGTCCCTGAAGGGAGGACTACGTTCTTTTCGCGAAACATTACTGAGAAAACTAAGAGAACCGCCACTTGAAGCAGACTGAATAACGATTCCATTGCCGCGAACGTACATTTCGCGTAAGTACCACGAAGGTAAGGTAAGAGAAATTAGGTTCGTACCGAGGGATATAAGAAGTCGTTTTCCCTCGCTGTATTTGCGAGTGAAACAGAAAAAATAATGGCTAGGAGTGGTTAAAGACACCTCCGCCGAGCGCCAACGGTCGCCTTGCGGAGTACATGTAGACATAGATGTAGAACTATCCTCAGACGCTTACGTCAACTTCAGTCTGAAGTGCCTTATCAACACAGAACTTAATTATAAACATCGCGGAAAACTGATTTCTCATCCAAGTGTCTTTGTTTTGTGGTGCGATACGTGAAGTGTAGATCATACGCATCGCAGTTGTGTGTGTGTGTGTGTGTGAGAGAGAGAGAGAGAGAGAGAGAGAGAGAGAGAGACCCGGAACTGAATTATTCGTCCGTGCGTGTTGGGTACGCCTGTTTGTTTACTTCTGTAAATTTCTCTTGGGCACTGCAGTATTCTGCGCTCAATGTTAACTGACGCATTGTGCAAAAGGGAGAGCCTGCCGGTGCTTTTACGCATACTACTCAGTTACGGAGCATGTTTACTTGCTGGTACACTGGAGACCAATTCCGAGCGGACAAATGCGAAGCTACCGGGAGGGCGTTATCGTATTTTTCGCAGCCGCGAAACTACTTTAGCGGGATTGCGAGTCGGCTGGTGGTCAATTGGCGACGGCGCGCATGTGGCGGCCAGGCACCAGATGCGCTCCTTCTGATTTACGAACGAGTGGCGCCAGTAAGGACCGCGCTGCACCAGAGCGCGCCGCGCTCTGTGTTTCGCGAGCTGGCCGGCCCCTCGCAAAACATTTCACTTTCCAATTGGTTTTATTCCAATACTGTGCGCTAACCGAGTTACTGTAGGAATTTACACGCGTCGCTAAACTGATTATCACGTTTTAATAGGGCACTCGCGTGAAATATTAGTGCGCTAATTCGATAGAGGCAGGGACGCTCCGTTTGAGTGTGTTAATCAGCTGTTAACTCCGGGCGGCTCAAACAACGCAGGCAGCGACGATTACTCGGCCAGGCGCGGAATGGTAGCGCCCGTTTCGTTATCGTCGCTTGAAACGAGAGCTCACAAGCGAGTATATAACCCAACCAAGTGCAGTGCCCTGAACTGACATGTTATAGTCCGTCACTGGTACGACTTATCATCGTTCAGTATGAAAATTCGTGCGAAGGTAAAGAACTATTAACCTCTGGATGCTTGTTGGTTATTTAAATCAACTTCATATCACCCAAAGAATTCGCTTACCCATATACAGAACATTTAGAGCTGTAAAATTCTTTATAAGCCAAGATCGCTAAAATAGTACTTTATTGGATGACCGGTTTCGATACAGCTGTGCTGTCATCGTCGGTTCTGCATGAGGATGAACAGAAGTTGATAGGAAAATATGTACAATGATGATATTACATCTTCATAAAATGTCTTGTTACATAACCTATGGAATTATTACATACCTTATACTTTAAAAATTTTACAACGTATTGTCCATCAGTATTGCTAGTCGCTTCACATTGCACATGCACTTCCCACTGCCATGATGATCACTACATATCGCCATGTCCAACACAAAAGTTTTAGCTTGTTAGCTTCAAACATAAACATAACTATATTGCACTATATTGTTCACCACCAACTGGCAGCTGACAGTGAAATGGTGTACACACAAGAACCACCATGTACGCTCACCACATGGCACTGTGGCGGTTAACTGGATTATCTTCTTGTGTATAGCATAGAACAAAGTTACATAATCACACGTAATTGGTAATGTTATTAAGGGCCATTTTTATTTACATTATTGTTCAGCTCAATTCAGAGGACTACAGCAAATTTTACGTACAATTAATTTGAAAATTTTGTACGATAAAATACGTATGACATACGTTAGGGAACAAGAATTAGTTTCTCAATATACTAAGTACAGAAAAAAAATTAACAAGAAATTCTTCGGGTAGGGCATCGCTATTCTGATGTATCTGTGTCAAGTTTATAATTTACAGCTTGTCCATAGTTATATTTCGAATTTGTCATCATACTGGCTAGACAATAATTCTTTTGTTTTCTTTTTTTTTTTTTTTTAACAGTGCTATACACAGAGTATTATATACAGATCACCGTTAAAAAATAACAACCTTACATAATTTTAACCATAGAATTACGATGTTCATCTACATCGCAGTGTCTAGGTTCTCAGTAGAAATATGAGTAGAACAACATTCATCAGTTTGTCTCTCAACAAACACAATTGAAATTCCGTTCACTTGTACTTAGAATTTATACAGGAAATAATGTAAATCTAACTAACATATCGAAATATAGAACAGTTTTTATCAACAATGTCATGTTGAACAAGGAGTGTACCACTTTTTTCTACAGGATCTCAAAAACTGCTCAATACATTTTACGTATCTTACTCTATAATCCAGAATTACTACGTAATGTTTGCAGAATCTCTTGTGTCGTTGTATGCGTTTCTTGCGCAACGGCATGATTTAAATCAAGAGAAACGTACGATTGCTATCTTCTTTTACATCTTATACGCAAATAAAAATCGATATGAGTAAATGGCTGAACATAACGTAACAAATGATGCAGTGCATGAGAAATAAACTCTCAAACTTTTTGTTTAACGTGGCGCTGGCACGTTACTTTGGATAACCGGTGGCAGGGACGGCACCGAACCTTCTTCGCTCAGAGAACTGCCAATTCAATCAACTGTTTTTAATCATCTGTCTCTAAATGATGCAGCTGTGGCTCGTGACACAACTCGTAACTTCAACTTCCAAAAAGATGGTGAGGCAACACATCTCGACGACTGTGTACGACATTACCTAAATGGGACGAAACCACATCGCTGCATTGGCGGTATTGCGACATATGACCTGGGCCTAATCTAGTGGCCACCACGGTCGATTATGGTCAAGCCTGCCGATTTTTGCCTTGTGGGGTTACATCAAGGATAGTGTTTAGTTTCCACCTCTACCATAGGCTTTGAGAGTTTGTCTTTCATATAATGTATCATTTGTTACACTGTTCTGTTTCAAGGGCTTCATAACTACCCTGTATTAATGGAAAGTATCTAAAACTCCTTCTTACGAGAGAAAGCTACCAGTTTTCAATAACAGCTAGAAAAATGGAAGTTATGTAATAATTTTTTATTTATTTACAGTTACTCGTAGAAAGTGCTGCTATACGTTGAAATCCCTGCACGACAGTAGAGTAGCACGCCGCTATAGGAGGCAAAACAAAATGACACAGTCTACCGAGAAAGCTCAGAATCGTGCGGTAGTCCGTACCGTAAAACTGGGTGACTACAGACAATGGGGTGAACAGGAACGAAGCTTCAAAACTTCCTGTGCTATTTTGTCGGAAAGCAAAAGTATACATAATTCAAGGATCTGTTTGTATACGTTGGTAGTGAACCAGTTTCACAGGGCAGTTATAAATTTGAATGTTGGTGACACTATAAGTTGATGTTTTGTTCAGACTATGGCAACATTGGATGTGGTACTTAACCCTGCTGACCACATCACGAGGCTCCTACGTCTGGACCACACCATAGGCCTCAGAGGCCTACACGATACAAAATGAAAAACACCTAAATAATTTCAATTTCATGGTAGGGGTTTGAGTGTAATACATTAAATAACCTTGAATAACATAAAACAAATACATATTTCCTCAAAAAACCGCAAAACAAAAAACAACCAAACTCTCAAAAATTAAACAATAGTAGTCTAAACTTCATATAACTAAACAGATCCATCATATCAGAAAATCACGTACAATTAATAACGTTTTTTAGAACTAAACCACGTATCACAAAATTCAGCGGAAGTTTCCCATTTTTTACCGGTACAATTTGGACAAATTGATTTGTTGTGGTCACCACACACTGGCAACTTACATAAATCACACTGCATTTTTTATTTCCTTTGTGTTTTGTAGTCAAAAAATTTACGGTAAATTCATTTGGGAATAGCTCCTTGCTCAGTTTCTTCACGAGCTGCCTCTGGAGGTCGAGTCATGTTTAGGTGTCTATAAATACTGTGCCGTAGGTCGTGGGGAATTGGTGTGTCAAGCCTAGCCTTCATCCAAGGTGCTGTAAGCTGTTCAAAAAGCGTCAACATAAAATCAAATCACGACAATGGTTTTTTTTGATCGTTGTTTCTCTCTTTCCCTTGGTTTTTGTAAAAATTATGGAGATACACAGTATAGGCTTTTATGCAAGCTATGTTTATCATATTGTAAAAACCTCGTACATTCCATTGACGTGTTTGTCGGCCAGTGTTATAGTACTGACACACTTGATCAAAAGCGTCAACACCCGCTTTGTTTTGTTGTAGTAGATAATCATATAGGATTTTTTGGAGTCGGGATGTACAGCATCATCTCCATGCATGGTTGATATGACAGTAACCATTTCATTTATCTTGGGTTTATATGAAACAGCTGTCACGTCTTCTCGGAATATGAAAACTGACATTCCAACTTTGCGATCCTTGTATTTCATATCGATGAATTCAGGGGGGAATTCGCGTTTATTTTTCTGTATTGTCCCGATATATGTCAATTGGTGTGTTTATAGCAAATCAGTGGCAAGAGGAATACTAGTAAACCAGTTGTCCCCTGTGACATTGCGATTAGTACCGTAAACTGGTTTGGTAAGTAGTTTTGTAAAATAAACAGCAGCAAGTATGGAATAGCATTTATTAGATATCGAGTTGCTTGATCGCAAAGCCTTATGGTCTTAATCCCGAATTTATTGGACTTGCGAGGTAAGTACATTTTGAATGACACTTACTCCTAAAACCCGCTAACTGTTCATCTACAGTAAGGTACGAACTTACTTGATAATTGGTCTTAGACTTTCAATTAGAATAATCCAAATTTCAGAGACTAACGCGAATTTGTCTATCTGTCGTCTTTCGTCTCGCGTCTGGGAATCGTCAAATTGTAAGTTGTTACTAATAAAAACAAAGCGGTTGCGAGACAGTGTAGCTTGGAATCTATCTCCACTTATCGTGCGGTCACACAGCCGTTTGATGGGGACATGATTGTTTTTCGTGGCTCCAGACAAAACGAGAAGGCCAATAAAAGCTTCCAGCTCTTCTACAACAACTGGTTTGAAGCTAGGCTTGCATTTCTTCTCTGCTGAAAAATGCATTTTTTTCCTTGTCCATCTTTTCATTTGTGTTTTTCACTACAAGATGCATTAGGGAATGTGTGAATAATGCTCTGAAGCATTCAACAGGCGTCTTAGCATCAACAGCGGGGCCAAGGGTCTTAACTCTCATATGTACTATTTTATTTGTGTGTGTGTATGTGTGTGTGTGTGTATGGCTTCGTCGCGGTTGTTATCATGGGTCTGGTTTTCCAAATTGTGAGGCTATTCTTCCCTTTAACCTCTGATCCGTCGATGTAAATTTACAAGCTCTCAGCCTACTCTTCCACTACTATCCTCTCAACTTCATCTGCTACACGTGGTTTGCCCTTTACCTGAAGTTTACATTCTGTCTTCCCCTTCTAAGTGGTTGTAAAGGTTTTGAAGACGATGAAGTGTCCTTTTGGGAAGCTTCGTGTACGATACGTCGTCGCACAGTCTCTCTACCTGCTTCCTCATCATCTGAAGGGATAAATTCACGATCGTCACCTGAAGAGTGTTCTGATTCCGAATTGGAACGTTCTTCTACTTCAGTATCACAATCTACGTCCCCTAGTAGTGATTCAGCTTCAGAATCACAGTCATCATCTGACAAATGTTTTGTCAATTTTGCTAACATTTCATCATCAGTGTAAAATCGCTATTCCCCCTTAGAATCCATTCTGACAATAGTAGGAACACCTGCATTAGAAGACAGTATAATTAATCAACCGCTAGAATGGAAAAACTAAAGACTCTATCAGTTGAAAGAATACGTGTATTATTAAAGATGACGGAAAAAAACAAGTCAAAAGAGAGATACTGTAAGATAAAATACGGGCTACTGACAAGCACAACAAGGCTTCTGAGAGCTAAATACTGAGACACTTTCCAACACACCATAGGCCTCCCAGGCCTAGGGACAATTTACATGTAATCCACACCAGAGGTCTCGGAGGCCTAGTTGTTTACCTGAACGGACCGACAGGGACGGAAGAGTTGTGCACTGTACAATAGCTCAGAGACAACCAACTAGAGGAGGCTTACATGAGAGCCACGCCCCCTCCAGCTATGTTGGAGCAGCATTAGACAGGTTTGAGTGAGCATCTGGGCCTCAGAGGCCCATGGTATGGCCGGCGGGGTTAATACGTTCGTCGCTCAGCACGACTCAGTCGAGTTTCAAGCGGGGCCGAAATCCAACTGTTGGAGTGCCGGAACGTAAAGAGAGCGACAACAGGGAATAACAAGGATGCAACTCGAGTAGGTCGTGGCTTTGCCGGCTTACTTCAGATAATGAAGAATTTAGTTCCGAAATGTGGAAAGCGATAAGCATTTCGGCTAGAGGACTGCCTGTGATCTCACTAGGTCGGTCGCTGTAGCCGAGCGGTTTTAGGCGCTTCAGTCCGGAACCGCGCTGCTGCAATGGTCGCAGGTTCGAATCCTGCCTCGGGCAATGATGTGTGTGATGTCCTTAGGTTAGTTAGGTTTAATCAGTTCTAAGTTCTAGGCGACTGATGACCTCAGAAGTTAAGTCGCATAATGCTCAGAGCCATTTGAACCATTGTTAAGAAGAGGAACGCTATTGATGATTCATCAGGGAATATCCAGTAGAACTAATACGCTAACAGGCTTCATTTCTGTCCACCAGAAAAGGTGGGCCTCTGATGGATTCAATGTCTGATATTAGCGCAGGTGAAGTTCCTTCGTTATTCTTAGATGATAGAGAGATAAGCCT
This sequence comes from Schistocerca piceifrons, assembly GCF_021461385.2. Taxonomy (NCBI): domain Eukaryota; kingdom Metazoa; phylum Arthropoda; class Insecta; order Orthoptera; family Acrididae; genus Schistocerca; species Schistocerca piceifrons. The sequence continues at coordinate 472,631,163 of NC_060138.1, read as the reverse complement.
TTTAGTCGCGGAGACTACTGGATAAGCATAGAAAAAACTGCATCAACATGAAGTGACTGAATATGCTCGACTAAACAGATGGGAACCCACCACGTTTGAGGAAATTACGAACTTTATCGGACTGATGATTTTTATGGGTGTAGTAGAGACGCCGCTCGTTAGATGTTGCTCAACGGACCCTGTTTACAATTTCCCACTTCCGCGCAGCAGGACACCCCGTAATGGTTTTGAATTACTGTTGCTTTTCGCAGTTAACGAAACGATACACGACTGCAGTCGACGTGAAGAAGTTTCCCAACTCCTAAACCTATTGAAAGATAATTATCAAAAAGTCTTTCACCTGGCAGAGATATTGTAGTCGACGAGGCAATGGTTCCCTGCAGTGACGACTGGTGTTCCGGCAATATACACCAACGAAATTGCTTAAGTAAGGTATAAAGCTTTTCACACTGTGCTCCACCGGTCTGCGAAAGTATGCGGTCTGCGAAAGTATATTGTGGAAGAGATAACTGCGGAAGAAAGCATGTTGGCATAGCCGAAAACGTCTGCACTGAACTTGCAGCTAAACTGCTAAATGAAGGACGAACTTTGTTTCTTGACAGCTTTCTCATGAGTTGTGGCTTAGCAGGCAATGTCCAAAATTCAAAACGCCTGTCTCCGGAACTGTACAGTACATAATAAATTTATGCCACGTTTTGAAATGTCATACCCATTGAAGAGAGGTGAAATAACAGCACATAAAATAACAGCACTGTGCTGCTAAAACGCCGGCCGGAGTGGGGGAGCGGTTAAAGGCGCTACAGTCTGGAACCGCACGACCGCTACGGTCGCAGGTTCGAATCCAGCCTCGGGCATGGATGTGTGTGATGTCCTTAGGTTAGTTAGGTTTAAGTAGTTCTAAGTTCTAGGGGACTTATGACCACAGCAGTTGAGTCCCATAGTGCTCAGAGCCATTTGAACAATTTTTTTTTTTTTTGCTGCTAACATGGAGGGATGTTCGCGATGTTAGGATGTTATCAACAAATTATGCATTTATTATGACATCAGGCTTCGGTGCTATGCATCGCGGTCGTCCTGCGAATCACAAACCTTTGGCAAGACTGGCATATAATAATGAAGCAACTGGCATCGAAATAAGTGACCAGATAATGTCATATGCCACAATGATATATACGGAAGGGTATCAAATGGTATCGAAAATTAGCAGCACATTTGCTTTTAGGAAGAAGTATAGCAAATGCCCGCAACGCGTATCAGAGGGTCACAAATACAAAAATAGAGACAAGATAATTTCGGGAACGTGTCGTTACTGAACGGATGTCCGCGGAAAATGTTATGCCCGAGAGTAGTAGGAATAAAAGAAGGAACGTACCCCACCATTTAGAGATTCGTAAGAATCAGCAGGTGAAGCCTATACGAATGATGTGCGACCAATGTTACCAAAAGAAGAGGCAAACTGCCGAACGCTAAGAAGTCAAATGTGTTTAACGTGTTTTAACAAATACTGCGCAATGTAGTATAATGTAATATGTTATCCTAAATATAAATGTAACCTATTAAACATTTGCTATGTTGTGTACATTGTTTGTACGTTTGTGTTGTACGTGTTATAGTTATATTTCCTTTGAAAATTCCAAATGCAAATCCTGTTAACTAGAACAAGGAGAGAGTCACCCATATGTGGTTGGCGGGGCCAGCACGGAGGCTTACCCATCGTCCAGCTATGGATGATACGGCGACGAACGTGTTAATTTGCTTACTTCGAACTTAATTTGCAAGTACCAGTCCAAATTATATTGTTTTAATTTAAGTAGACGATAAGCAAATTTACTATCTCGTTTCAGTAACCAAAAGCTCACTTTTAAATTATACTTTAATCTGACTTGTGTATCGGCTAACTGAAAATGTAGGGTTGTGTCTTCGTAATTTGTGGGGTGAATACAAATAGTGATTCATCAGCGTTTCTTCTAAAGAAGACCAAGAATCTGATGGAAATGAAGACACCACCTGGCACTGTTCTCAGCCCAAGAGATTGTGCTGTGATTAAAGCATACGGAACAAGTAAGCAGTCATTTAGACTGTTAACATTCAAAATTTGTAATTTAGAAAGCAAAGGTGATGTTGATGCTTCTTTGAAAAAGAAAGGAAGAATAAACAAGTTTACTTTAACTGTTCGAAATCTCTTCATTACTTCTGAAATTACGGCTTATAGATCCAAAGAGATCATTTTTAAACATGTTCAAATGGTGCAGATGGCTCTGAGCACTATGGGACTTAACTTCTGAGGTCATAAGTCCTCTAGAACTTAAAAGTACTTAAATCTAACTAACCCAAGGACACCACACACATCCATGCCCGAGTTTTAAACGTGGCAGTGACTTAATACATTAACAAACAAACCAAATTAATTGCTTTGATATTATAATAGAGTAGACAGATTTTCAAATGTCCCTATTCTGCTCAAAGACCTATAAATAGGAAAAATAAAAATATTAACAACGCCGTTTCTGTTCACCCATTCTGCGTGGTGAACGAAACATCAAATTTTCATTTTTTTTCTGTAGTAGAAGCATGGGTAGGTTCCAGATCTAATTAAAGCCTTACATTTAGACAGAAGACCTATAATCCTACATTGTTTTTAGGACCTTTGCCTCTTGCGGGCAAGTGCTCTATTATCTGGAGTACCCAAGCACGACTCACGACCCGTCCTCACAGATTTACTTGCAACACTGCCTCTTCTCCTACCTTCGAAACTTGAAGGAAGCTCTTCTACGAAATTCGCAGGACTAGCACTGGTGGAAGAAAGGATCTTGCGGAGACATGGCTTAGTGAAAGCCTGGGGAATATTTCGAGAACGAGATGTTCACTCTGCAGCGGAATATGCGCTGATCTTAAACTTCATGGCAGATTAAACCTGTGTACCGGACAAAGACAATTTTAATCTGCCAGGAAGTTTCACATCACTGCACACTCCGCTGCAGAGTGAAAAATCTCATTGCATATAATACTGATTTTCGCACTGGTTTTTAAAATTATGATTCTTTTAAAAGTGAAACCTATTTCTATTCACTCCATTTTAAAGAGATCAACACTTCAGCCATTCAGGTTAAGATTAGCGAAGTGTAAGAGAGCAAAGGACCATTGTTTGACACACCGGTCAGTTGGCGCTGACGCTTCCACTGTGGTCGAATAATTCTGAACAATCCGAGAACCTGGATTCCCAGCAGAAGTCGATGCCTTGGCGCTAGAAGACCGGAATATCACAATCTTAGGATATAATGGAAAGTGAAAATCTGTCATCGACCAGTTTTCGACTTGTTGCACGACGTTTTGGACGTGAAAAAGATCGCCGTTCGCTTGGTTCAGTTACTGCTCGCGGAGACCGCCGAATCGAGGAAGCAGCGGAAACATTGCAACTGTGTCAGGACAATCCAGATGACTTCGTTAGCCTCCTAACCACCATGGACGGATGCTGAGTGTATCAATATGAACAGGGGACTAAGGGGCAAGGCACGCATTGGAAACACGGGGATGCAATTCCAACGAAAAACGCGAAGAGCTAACCGTCGTAGGGACATTAATATTCACTATTAGTAACTTCTGACGTCGGTCATCTTTGGTTGTGTGTTAGCTCTAATGTTTACAGTTCGTATGTGTGTGTGGGTGTGTGTGTAATGCGTGCGCGCTGCTTGTCGATGTTTTAGATTCCCTTGCACAGCGCTTCTTCTCTGCATTCGTGCCTTGAAAATGATAGGGTGTGCACCTGTCGAAATATCGGCGGTTGCCGTCAGTTACTTGAACATTTTATACGCCGGGAGAAACTCAGATGTAACGAGTTAAACTGTTCGTGTGCAACATTCGCACGGAACTGTCCCGTCCCAGCGATCTCAAATCGCGTGTTTTCCTCCTTTGTTTGAATAAAAGACGAATCAGTAGGGAAAGAAAGGACGACCAAACCCTGCTTCCCCTGAGCAGCGCGCTCGTAAAAGGTATTCGCTTTTTCCAACGAGAGGGGAGCGGGCTATAACAACATCAGTGGAAGGTAATGCATTGTAATTGTGCGAACGGTCTCCAAGCCCTCATACATGACTAATGCCGGCAAACAGGCGAACGCTCGAGGTGAATGCCGGCGGGTCTCACCCCAACCCCCTACATCCTCATGCACCCTCATACCGGCGTTTAGCATAGGGGATTCGTCACGAGAAACTCATCACATCAAGCAGCCAGAGCGAACTGTGCGTCGTTGCTTGGTTGCAGCGGTCAGTCAACTGGGAGGAGGTAGCACACGCGGTACGTTAAGAGATAATGAGAGTTTCTCGACGCACTTGTAGTTGTTAATCTAAAGTCTAACTACAACCTTACTTGCACTAATTATAAGAAACAATTGTATAGTGAAAAGAAATTAGAGCAGTCGGACTTCACAACGCTTGCACACTAACAACACAGTAATGTCTGAAATAAAATTTATTTCTAACAGAGTAACACGTAGTATAAAGTTACTCCTTTCTAACCCTTTTATGTAGGAGCCTCCACCATATTTGACGGCTGTACAGTGTTCTTCGATTTCCGGTAGAAAATCACCATCAAAGAATGGATACTTCGTAACACTGATGAAAAGTTCATACACGATGATTCAGCTGCTCCTACATATGGGTTTTATGCAGTCCACAACGCCTTCAGAATAACAGCACGAGATTTTCACATTCCCTCCCTCCCTCTTTATGTGCAAATTATAATCTCACACAAAATGTGAAGAGGACCTTTTTGTACGAAATTTAGATTTTGTACCGGGATGCGTTTCCGCTGGAGGTCACAGTTTTCGAGCTGTCCAAGGAAAGCACGTTTGAAGGTCACTTTTGTACGGTTTTCTTGAATAATTCGAAAATTACGGCCTCTAGCGAAAACATATCCCAGTATAAAATTTAACAACATTAAACTTCCAACAAAAAGATCCTCTTCATTTTTTTTTGTGGGACTAACAGTTTGGACATAGCAAGGGAGAGGATAAAAATAACCTTGCTCGTGGTATTTGAAGCTATTGCTGGTGGCACAAAACCCTTAGATACGGCCAGATGAGTCATTTTGTATATCTTGAGAGATGGCAGTTTTGTTTGGAATGTTTACCATTATGAGCGACTTTAGATGCCTGGGCACACAAGTGATACGTTGCTCTTTGGCTACCAGAGATTGTATCAGAAGCGTATAGCACATAGAGGCAATCTACAAAACGAGAGAAGTGCTGTGTGGTCAATGCGTGAGGAGTTGTGACGGTGGACCTGCTGAAAAGAGAATGAATTTCATTTGTGATGCTCCTTTGAGTTACTGACGGTACATGATGATTTCGAGATTATTCCATAGAGAGGTGGCACAGATGGAAAACGGTAACGTGAATAGAGTTTCCCTTCGCTGCGATCGCTAACCACGATGTAGGGTAGTGTAAAGTTTGCATTCTGAGCAATATGACGAATTACTGGTCATTTTCTCAGGTACTTATTTATCATTCGTCGCCCTCCATTTTCCGTTACAAGTATGTCACAAGGAAAGTAAAGAGTAACGAAAGTAAAGATTAAATGTCGTAGAGCACAGGTTAACGTAAGCGCGAGATGAGCTGTTACAAATGTGAAATGGTGGTACATTAATCAACGGGGTAATTGCCAGAATGTTAATTGCAAGCATGAAAACGCACACGCTTTGTGTTGTATAGGTACCGGATGTCAGTTTATAAGACGCAGTTCCATGCCTATTGCTCTTGATCGTCCACTAAAGGGACGGTTAATACCGTTAGTGCATGACTCTGGAGTTGTCGTCCGATGATGTCCCGTCCCACATGTTCTCGACTGGAGACAGATCTGGTGATCGAGCAGGCCAAGGCAACATGTCGACGTTTTGTAGAGCATGGGTTACAGCTGCGCTATGTGGGCGAGCACGCTGTCGAAACATTAGTCTACTACTTATTACCTCACCTTCCACTACAATCAAGGAGGATCGGTTTATGTATTGAGGAAAGATGCAGTTTTCTGGGTAAATGTTTTGACTGTTATGTCTGGAGCGGATGAAAAAAGAAACACGGTCGTAGGAGGAAGTTAAAACGGAGCGGTTTGGGACGATTATCAGATGCAAAGGAACTTTTGCCAGAGGCTGTGCAATGACGTCTTGCCGGAACGCTCTGATGAAATCGTGATCTAACATCAAATATACACAAGATACAGAGCCAGTGATGGAGGTTCGAGAAAAAAAGTATAATTAATTTTGGGTGAGGATTTCAAGGCGAGGAGAGAAGAAAAAATGGTTCAAATGGCTCTGAGCACTATGGGACTCAACTTCTGAGGTCATCAGTCCCCTAGAACTTAGAACTACTTAAACCTAACTAACTTAAGGACATCACACACATCCATGCCCGAGGCAGGATTCGAACCTGCGACCGTAGTGGTCACGCGGTTCCAAACTGAAGCGCTTAGAACCGCACGGCCACACCGGGCGGCAGAGAAGAAAGAATAAGCCAAAATTCGTTAATAGCGGGAGGAAGACGCGGCGCCGTCCTGATGAATTCGGTAACTGAGCAGTGAATGAACTGTCTTGTACTGAGAATGGAGGTAAATAGACTTAATTGTCCAATGACGAGACAGTGAAGGAGGTTCGAGGAAAGAAGTATAATTAATTTTGGGTGAGGATATCAAGGCGAGGAGAGAAGAAAGAATAAGCCAAAATTCGTTAATAGCGGGAGGAAGACGCGGCGCCGTCTTGATGAATTCGGTAACTGAGCAGTGAATGAACTGTCTTGTACTGAGAATGGAGCTAAGTGGACTTAATTGTCCAATGACGTGAAAAGCGAATGTGGACTATGATGAGCTGACGAGTTGTGGTGAATTTACGAGCTGGGCTTAAACGGACTTATTTGATCAGGAAATAATTCTGTCATCTTGGCAGTCAGAGATTACAGCAGCCATCTTCCGCCTCCAGCGATACGACTATCTCTGGTAGTAAGAGATTTACATTTTCGGAGCTACCAAACGCGAAACAATAACGCGGAAACTTATTTACGCCAGGTATCAGTGAAGTTTAGAGACTAAATGAGATATAAGAAACACTTACGTAATGCCGGAACTATGTAACTAATGTTAGATTAAAGTGACGCCTCAGTAACGGTAGGAAAGAATCCACCTTACCAATTACAGGAATACATGTAACTGAGCACAAAGTAACAGCGATTTCTCTCGCAGATGATTATTATGCATTATTAGTACAAAAAAATAGCACTCATGGTAATATAGATTGGGTATGTAGTAGAGGAGCCTCTTTGTCAGATGCTTGCTATATAGTACTATTGCTACTGCGCTACATTACACTGCGTTGATTAGCATAATTTTAAAGGGTCTAATTGCAGGTTAATTATTTATATCTTCATGTTGGAGTATTTGCACGGTCACAATGATGTTTCGTGGTTTTGGCTTGATTTAAATACAGACACGATCCAATATTCAATAGTAAGTACATAATTTACTCAGGTAATCGATATTTTTGTACTTCCTTATACTGTATTTGTGTTTTACAATGATGTTTCGTGGTTTTGCTTTGATTTAAATACAGATACGATCCAATATTCAATAGTAAGTACATAATTTACTCAGGTAATCGATATTTTTGTACTTCCTTATACTGTATTTGTGTTTTACTGTATGGTATGAATGTACGAATAAGTGAGCATGCAAACTTATAGTTGTTTATCGACCTTATACTGTATTTGTGTTTTACAATGATGTTTCGTGGTTTTGCTTTGATTTAAAGACAGATACGATCCAATATTCAATAGTAAGTACATAATTTACTCAGGTAATCGATATTTTTGTACTTCCTTATACTGTATTTGTGTTTTACTCTATGGTATGAATGTACGAATAAGTGAGCATGCAAGCTTATAGTTGTTTATCGACGCTGTTAACTATCAGCTGACTAGAAGAACAAAATTTATAGCAGCATTTTGTGTAATGGTAGGAATAGATCAAAGTAATAATAAAGAGCATTTGTCATCGAATCAGTGAGACAATGCAAGATATTAGTACAGAGTTGTTTAATTTACTGTTTTATTTGATGAAACGGCATTTAAATTGTGAGTAAATAGTTGCCCATCCGTCTCAGTATCCACAAGCAACGCCTAAACGCTGTTGTTTGCATTTTCTGCCACAGGTGTATAACAGCGTGCGGGAATATTTGGAACTGTCTGTCAAAGATTATGCTGTGAGACGATTTTAGTTAATATCGACATACAACTGCAAAGTACAAGTTTCGACGTACGCTTACAGCTACATGTGAGACTGGGTAGCGCATCGCATTACTACTCATAAAACGGAGAAGTCAACTGTTTTATGCAGCTGAAAAAACTTTGGTACGATTGGTTATACGACAACAACGATTACGTCAGAAGAAAATATTGAAGTTGGTTGTTCGTTATGATAAGAGCCTTAACGTTGTTGAAAATTACATCGAACTGTAGAATAAACCACAGCTTTCCTTGCAATAATAAAACTTCTTTAAGACGAACTTGGGTTTGTTTAGTATAAAAAAAAGGAAGTTGTAGTCTCAACGTTGCAGTTATCACATCGAAAAAATAAAGATATGTCCTATATTTGTTTGTAGGAACATGTCTGCAATCCTTGTGAGCATTCACCTCCCTAGTACCGTAGCACGCCGCTAGAGCAACCAAAACAAAAAGGCACAGCCCATCCATAATGTGGAGTATCGTGCGGTAAATCGTTGCCAGCAGCAGCGGAAATGTTGCAGTGGCGTCAGAATGATCCGGAATAGTACGGCACAGTAGCAACATTTTCTTTGTTGCCGAAACAGAAGCACGGCGTGATGCTGCACATTATTAGTGTCTTAAAATTTTAAGAAATTAAAAATTTCTAGTTGTCTACATCTTGCACATTATAAAACATTAAAATATGACGACCGTTTCAGTTGACTAAGCAGTCATCTTCAAATCTGAGAACAAGCGAAAACAGAAAATTGCCTCAAATTAAATTTTACGAACCAAATCTCGAACTTACGACAGTTTGAAAAAGAAATAAATAAAAGTAGTAACGTATCCCTCATGGTGGAATATATGTCAGTATATAGTGTATGGTAAGTCTTGCATCGTCTTTATATCTGGGAGCTATTTAAGACAGCTAAAATGACGGTCGAATACCCGTGGGCTATATACGAATCTAAAATATTACATCTAAGAGGTAACGTGCAAACATACCATCCCCATTAAACTGACACTTTCAATAAAAACACTGAGTAAACCAATATGGTAAAACCAGTTAGTTCAAAAACTTTTCGAAGAAGATAAAAATATACGTTACATAGCGAGAAGAGAACGGAGATAGAAATATCTATATGTATAAAAAGAAACACATCATGCTTGATACGATTGCAGTCGACTATACAGTAACATATATATCCAACACCGTTACATCGTGTAACTTGTTAAAGCTATGAAAAGTTTGTTTCTCTAGTAGGTCCGATTTGACTGCAATCTGTTCACAGCTGTAGCACGACTAAATACTGTGTGTACTTATGAATGTCAGCCCAGAGGTTCACTTGTTTTTTATTGAAAGTGTTTCTCATGTGGCATGGTACTCTATGTTTTGCACGTTATCTCTTTGATGTAACATTTTTCATTCATATGTAGTCCACGCTTATCCCTCAGCCATTTTCTTTCTCTTAAATGGCTCCCAGCTACAAAGCCGGAGTCGATTCAGTGGCCACCTGGGTGTAACATACAAGGTGTTTCCATAAGAGCGTGCAAAATTGCGACAGGACATACAGAATGCCCCACTGAACACTTTGAGGCAAAGAACCTGGAGTCGGAAAAGCCAGCTTAAGGAGACATGGAAATAAACTTGTCTACCGCTTTGTCTAGCATTACTGTTTTCTAGCTTATTTGCAACTTACATGCCCGCAAGTTTTCATGTGTGTGCTGTTTATTTACCTGTACATCCATTATTTCCTGCAAGGAAACAAGGAAGGCGATCCTGATTACTGCGAAATCATCCTGCAGGTTTTGTTTACTGGTCGCTGGATTGGAAGGGAAGGTCCTATTCCATGGAATGCTAGGTCACCTGACCTGAATCCTCTTGATTATTCCCTTTGGGGACATCTAAAACCACATACGCATGAGACCCCAGAGGACCCGGAGGTTGAGTTAGTTGCCAGAATTGTAGCTGACTGTGATGTTATTTGATACACACCAGGGATATTTATCAGATTGCTTCAGAATCTTGTTCGCCAATGTTATGCTTGTATTGAGGTTCGTGGTCGTCGGTTTCAGCACATTTTGTAAGATACAGTACAAATGTTACGTTCATTGCGTCAACGATAGTATTTGCAGTTAACTGTAACTAATGCAAATAAAGAAGTACACAATAATGTGATTTTCTTCCTATCATCTCCTTAAGCTGGCTTCTCCGACTCCAGGTTCCCTACCGCAAATTGTTCAGTGGAGCATCCCCCACGTCCTGTTAAGTTTCTGCCCGCTCTTACGGAAACATCCTGTATGCAGACTGTGGGGGTGTAGAGTCAGTGACGACACATCTGGCGCGGTGTTCACCGACCACATGGCACTCATGAGGCTCGTCTGTGTGCCCTCGGTTTTGACTCTGCAGGCTGTAACTGCGCTAAGATTAGAGATGAACAGTGTTGGTATCATTCATTCTAGGATACACTCGTTCTCCGCTGGCGAGTACGTACTCCTGTTGAAAAATTTCAGCCATTAGAACGGGGTCGCGTTGTGGGCCCCAGACATAAAAAAAAGAAAAAAAAAATGTTCAAATGTGTGTGAAATCTTACGGGACTTAACAGCTAAGGTTACACACTACTTAACCTAAATTATCCAAAGGACAAACACACACACCCATGCCCGAGGGAGGACACGAACCTTGCATGGGGGCTTAATTAAAAGGGAAAAGGACTAAATGCAATAATTTTAGTAGCTGTGTGACCGGTTTCGAAGTCTCGTAACAGGTTGACCCTGACTAGTATTAGCACACAATCTGACTGCATAAAATAAAAATAAAGAATGACAAGGAATTTCCGTTAAGACAATTGATTAATTAAGTCCCCTGCAACTATAAAAGCTCCGAAACAACAAAGCACAAGTGAAACTGTTCTGTGTGTGGTAGTGTGACTCAACGTACATGTATCTGGCTCGGTTCTTTCTCAATATGACGAAATATTTTAAACACCATTTACAATTAACTAATTGAAAAACGGGAAATACTACAATTGCACATAGAAACCAGAATTACATGTCTAATAAATGAACACGAGCCAGATGCTTTGTTGACTGTACCTGTGAGCAAGAGGCATTGTCATTAAAGAAAACTGTAATACCTTTTTACCTCATTATACAGGGTGTCCCAGCTATCTTGTCCACCCAAAATATCTCTGGTATAATAACAGCTATTGAAAAACGACTTTCACCGGTATCAATGTAGGGCTGAGGCCCCTGAATGTGCATATTTGGAAACATTCTAAAACGAAAGAATATGTGCTTTTTAACACAAACTCATGTTTTTTTAAATGGACCTCCTAAATTTTTTCTTCAGCGATCCATAGTAGGACAAAGCACATACACAATGGCGTTGATTGGATCGCAATATTCCCATTACATCCCGAGATATTGAGACGCGAAGTTGGCGCTTGAAACACCCGACATGCGCTGCTAGCGCACGTCCTGAGGGTCAGGCGTGAACCCCATGCTGCCCGTAATCGCGATATGTTTGACATGTGTAATCACACCTCCATACTTATCAAGAGGTCCGAAACAACGGTAAAACTTTTAGTCCACTTACTCGTTTCACTAAAACCATCAACATGAATTTTACTATTACGAGTGAATGATTAACTGTCACTTGCGCTAGATGTACAGTAAAGTAAAGTTTTAACGTTGAACGGCATTACCTTTTTAGTAACGGATTAAAGACAAGCGAAGTTAACTTTGTGACTAACGTTGGGGTACACAGATATGTTACAGAACCGCAATACCCCTAGCCTATGGGATAAATACCTGCTGGAATGTACGACGTTAATGCAGGATGGCAGCAGACCGTATTATTCGTTTCGGACCTCTTGATAAGTATGGAGGTGTGATTACACGTGTCAATCACATCGCGATTACGAGCAGCATGGGGTTCACGCCTGAGCCTCAGGACGTGCGCTAGCAGCGCATGTCGGGTGTTTCAAGCGTCAACTTCGCGTCTCAATATCTCGGGATGTAATGGGAATATTGCGATCCAATCAACGCCATTGTGTATGTGCTTTGTCCTGCTATGGGTTGCTGAAGAAAAAATATAGGAGGTCCATTTAAAAAAACATAAGGTTGTGTTAAAAAACACATATGCTTTCGTTTTCGAATGTTTCCAAATATGTACATTCACGGGCCCCAGCCCTACATTGATACCGATGAAAGTCGTTTTCCAATAGCTGTTATTGTTCCAGAGATATTTTGGGTGGACAAGATAGCTGGGACACCCTGTATATTAGCGAAAATTTTCCATTACAATAGCATCATAAATCAAAAGTCCATCTCCTTTCTCAAATACACTGTGACAATTGCAACATCTTCCGTCTATACATCTATACATTACACCAACCGAACAACATCTACTCTCTCGCCCAACAGAACAACAACTGCCCTCGACATCCTCTGAACTACTACTGCAACAGTGGAGGCGGCGGAACAATAATCTTTGGCGCAATCTCTGGCGCTGTGACTCAGTGTAGTCACCTTTCAACCTCCGCCGGCACCAGCCGCGCCGTCCATGACTGAAGCGCCCTAGACCGCTCGGCTAATCCCGCGCGGCAGGCCCGAGGCAAACTGGATAAACGTATCGATGGATTTTTCTGCACTTTTTGGGCACACTTTGTGCGACCGCTTTCAATAGTTGTCTGTGGAGCATTCCCACACCAACAAACCAGGTTGAAGACGCCCACGAATTACAGGTGCACGTCAAAATCAGTGGCAGATCAAATATCACCAAGGGAATAAATCCGGGCATACGTTGCAGCTTCTGCCTCCACGGATCTCTGGGGACCGTCTGCTTTTAGCGGGACTAAGATTACGTGTGCCTCTGGCCAGGCTGCTACTGGCAGCATCACACCGCCAAGCGTGGCTACTGTGGTGTCGTGAAAGATTCGAGTGGAGACCGGAAGGGCGCGCTTTTGTCTTCAGCGATGAGAGTGCTTTCTGTCTGTATGCGACTGACGGAAATGAACGTAAGCTGAGCGGTCTCTTCCGGAGTGCATTCGCCCACGCCACACAGGTCTCGCTACAAGCTCCATGGTGTTGGGGAGTCACCAATTACAACTTGCGGTCACATTTAGTGTTAGTGCAGGGTAAAATAACTAGTGCTCGCTACAGGCTGTTATCCCCATGATGCTGCCACTTCTTCGACAGTAGGTGATGTCCTTTATCAGTCGGACAGTTGACGTCCATGTCCATATACAAGGTCTTTTAACAAGAATATACGCATTTCGAATGCATATATCTATTAAACTTTAAGACATAGGAATATGAAACCTTACACAGATATTTACGAACTTCTGAAGTTCAGATTACAGATGTTCAATATGTCCTCCATCATCAACACGAACAATATCAAATTGATACTCAAAATCCTCCCATACTCGGGCAAGCATGTCCTTCGCCACTGCCGGCCGGAGTGACGGTGCAGTTCTAGGCGCTGCAGTCTGGAACCGAGCGACCGCTACGGTCGCAGGTTCGAATCCTGCCTCGGGCATGAATGTGTGTGATGTCCTTAGGTTAGTTAGGTTTAATTAGTTCTAAGTTCTAGGGGACTGATGACCTCAGCTGTTAAGTTCCATAGTGCTCAGAGCCATTTTAATCGTTCGCCAGGCCCTGCAAAAACCGCCGAATTGCGACAAAAGGCGCAAGATGCTTGGCGCAATCTGCCGCTGTATGCCGTTAGGCACCTTGATGATCGTTTTAGGTGAGAATGCACGCGTGCGATACCGCTAACGAGGAGATCCACGCACGCAGAAGCGATTGTTTTGGTATCCTCTGCTACAACATGTGTGTTTCATTTGGTCTGAATTTGTTATCGTATACTCCTACAATGGGCGCAGTGGTTAGCACACTGAACTCGCATTCGGGAGGACGACGGTTCAATCCCGCGTCCGGCCATCCTGATTTAGGTTTTCCGTGATTTCCCTAAATCGCTCTAGGCAAATGCCGGGATGGTTCCTTTGAAAGTGCACAGCCGACTTCCTTCCCCGTCCTCCCCTAATCCGATGAGACCGATGACCTCGCTGTTCGGTCTTCCCCCCCCCCCCCCAAAAAAAAACAATACAAACTCCTATAATGGGGAATTACCCGTCACGTAAGTCGTCAATAAAATGAGCTTGTCTTTGATGGTGATGCTATTTGTTCCGGCAGTGTATATAGACGATACAGCGTTTTACATGCGCTATACGCGGACATATGTTTTACCATGAGTGATACGTTATTACTTTCATTTATTTTTCTCATTTTCGAACTGCTACGAGTACATGGTTTAGCTGGTAAAATTTAATGGAAGACAATTTTCTGTTTCTCACTTGTTCTCAGATCTGAAGACGGCTTCTAAATTAAGTGAAACAGGTCTTCAAATTTTAGTGTTTTATCATGTACACGATCTACGTTCTTTATAATTTTGTGGTATCCATGTAAGATCGCTTTGTGATTTTCTGACAATGTCAGATACAACTAAACTTTACCAGTGGGCTGTGCCACTGTGCTTCAGCTAACCTAGAGGGGTGCCACGGTAGTGTGGCGCTGGTGTTTCAGTGCGCACCACAACAGCAGGCACGGCAGAAAAATTTATTACGTACCATTATTTTTTCGAGGTCATAATTAAAACTATATGAGTACTCCTGTACTTCAAAACTGTGCCCAGTATTTACGGGAGTCTGTCTGCTTTCGTTATTTTTACGTTGTATTTTGAACTTAAGTTCTAAAAACACTGTAACTGATTACAGATAGCTGCAAAATTACTGTATTCAATTTCGTCGGCCTGCATTCAGTTTGCTTGGCACATAAACAAGCACGAAGTGCCACCACGGCGAAGATTTCACAGTGTCAGACAAAGGGAGAGTGAACAAATGACATTGGGAGAATTCGTTATTCAATCCCTTTTTTTTATAAACAAAAGAAACCACATTAAAGGCCGAATTAAACATATTATAAATAAACAAGCCCCGAAACAGGCAGTTAAGTGAAACAGGAATTGCAGCAGCGGTGGCGGTGGCGGCGCCGTGGGGCGACCGCACAGCGTGCTGAGCCCGCTGTTCCACGGCTGATTAAACACTGCTCTGCCACGCACGGCCCGCCCCATTTCCATTCGCATACCGACACAGTCTGCCGGCAGGACCCGCCCCCCTCCCCCAAGCCTCTCCCTGGTTCCACCCTGTACCCGCCCTTTCCCCCCTGACGAAGCACGCTACAGCTCGGCGGAACATTAACACATGGCGACACACACAGAGAGAGCGCGCGCGTGCGAGAGAGCAACAGGTACATGCAGATATAGAATGCTCATACATTTGTAAACCACCATAATCCATGAATATGTATGAGTGGAGCGTTTTGTTCAAAATATAATCGTAGTTAACGACGCGTGGTGGGGCGGGCCCACGGCGCGGCTGGAGCCAGCTGGAGCCGCTCTTCCGCGCGGCGGCGTTCGCGGGCCGCCGGAACTCGCATGTGTGTCGCATCGCGCCGCGCCGCGCCTCGCACGCGTGTATTACTGCGCTCTGGACCCCGTGACGAGCCTTTTTAATATTGATGATCGCGCACCGCCCCGAGCGATTAAAACGCGATGTCGAGCCGGATGTTCCGATGCACGCTTTATGCCTCCCAGTTTCGTTCCTTTATTAGCATTTTGTTGTTTGCCGAGGGGCGCTCGGAAGCGACGAGCGACGCGACTCGGAGTGCAGAAACACGCGTTTTACTATGTATGCGTCACTCTCTCTCTCTCTCTCTCTCTCTCTGTCTCTCTAGCTCTGTGCAGGATTATTCTGCTGCTGGCGCTACCCCGAGAGGTTCTTTTTTTACTCTTGTTTTCGTTTAATCCGCCTGTCGCCTATATAGCCTCCCTCTTCTTACTTTCTGTTTTGTTGCACAAGCGTAGCTGCTGATCGCTCCAGCAGACAGGAGAAACGAAATGGCCTCAAGCGACAGATGCGCTGTCACCGAAGTGTACTTGTCAGTGTTGGGGTATTGTCAGCAGGATCTGGTAATTGGGCCGCCAGTGACAGTTCATAGGTTGGTTGTTTTGTGGGATTGAAGGGACCAGACTGCTACGGTCATCGGTCCCTTCTTACAAAATCTCAAATACCCACACAGAAGAAAAACGAACACTGGAGACAATAAGAGACGACACAGGGCAAGAAAGACTTAGACAGAGATCAGACAAAAGGAATTAAAATCACACAGTGTGTGACAGTGGTTGGCCGACCATAGAGACAAAAATGGAAAAGCCAACCACCGAGAAACACATTAAAAACTCACCGTAAAATCGTAGGCCAAAAGCCAGACTCAACACAAAAAAAGACAAACACTTAGATTAAGTGATAAAGCCTCCTGCCCGAATAAGACGCAAAACTAAGCCTGTCATGGCCGTGTCATCTGTTAAAAGGGCAGGGAGCGTATCAGGCAGCGCAAATGTCTGCCTGAGCACCACAGTTCATATATCAGTAGAGAACTTTCTCTGAAATCAGCTACAAGGTACGGCAAGATATCACAAGGAAGCAGTAGTTGAGAATAAAGTGAGAAAGGGTGAAAGAGTTGTTCAGAAACTGCCGTTACAAATGTCTCGGACTTGTAGAGGCAAGTGAGTAGACTATATTTTGAATTGGAACCTATGTCCGGAAGCGTACCGTTTCCGTGCTAAAGCCATTTGAAAACAAGTTGGTAATGTGACCGTTTTTACAAGTTACTGATTAGGCGTGACCCAGAACATAACTTGTTTTAAATTTCACTCATTAACAGCCGGTTTCTCTTCAACGTGATGCAGTAAGGACTCTTCAAATGGTTCAAATGGCTCTGAGTACTATGGGACTTAACATCCGAGGTCATCAGTCCCCTAGAACTTAGAACTACTTAAACCTAACCAACCTAAGGACATCACACAGATCCATGCCCGAGGCAGGATTCGAACCTGCGACTGTAGCAGTCACGCGGTTGCGGACTGAAGCGCCTAGAACCACTCGGCCACAGCGGCCAGCAAGGCCTCTTGCAGTTCGGGTATGCCGCATCTCATTGGGGCACCACAGTGACGCCAGCTGACGGTGAAACTGCCCTTCTCGAAATCGTTGCGATGGGATCGGACGTTGTGGAGAACCGTGTTGATAAAGGCGACGAGCAGCTCTCCCATTACAGTGAGTTTCGCGATTCAGGACGATCACGTCAGTGTGTTCTGCAATCGTGTACTCAACCTTGTTGCTGTAACACTCACAGACACGCGAATGGGGCTCGAAACAGGTAAGAGAGGTAGGACAGATGTCAAATGACATCAGCAGATCCGACGTAATCACCTTCTACCACGACAACCCTGTTGCATACGTACCTAGCAAACATAGTTTCAAACGGCTGTAGCATGGAGAGGATACGTTACCGGATATGCGTTCCTAATTAAACTTTATGTACTCACTCTCATTAAAGGCCCTGGATGTTCGTAACGGGAGTTCCCCTACACCACGCATGCACTGTGCAAGTGGTAAAGAAAACCAAGAAGAAACTTGGGGAAATAATTAATGTTAAGAGACAAAGACTAACTTAAGTACGAATGCATGGTTTCACAGCGATATACACTAATAAAACTGTCTCAAGCTTTCAGCCGTATCAAGTAGGAATGTGAAATGGAATGATCACATAGTCTCAACTGTACGTAAACCAGATTGTACACTTTCACTGTTAGAACACTAGCGAAAGGAAATCAATGTGCAAAGGAGACTGCATACAAAACACTCTGGTGACCCATCCTTGAATATTGATCAAGTTTGTGGGACCCTTATCAAATATGACAAATTGTAGATTTGAACGGATTCAAAGAAGAGCAGCACGACTAGTCATATGTCTGTTCAACCCATGTGAGAACGTCGCGAAGATGCAGGAAGAACTGAACTTGGCAACGCTAGAAGGTGGACTCAAATTATCGCTCGTAAACAGACTTGGAAAGTTCCTAGAAATTTAAGTGATAAATCTAGGAGCATATTACAACCCCTCTTCGTATCGCTCCCAAGAGGGTCGCTAAGACAAGATTAGCCTAAACTGCAGCACCCACAGAAGCATTTAAGTAATTATTCTTTCCGCGATCCATACGTGAAATATTACGCACCCAAGAGTTATCGGTGAAGCTCAAAATTTGACAACCATTTCTCCGAAGAGTCTTTCATCAGCAGAAGGGCCAAGAGGAGGACACGACGAAGCTTACGTTTTTACCAGTCTGTGTGTCAATAACACGTAAGATTAGCAGGCTCCTGAAGAGGCATACATTCGATTCAGTCTTCAGAAACCACCGGTCACAGGACGACATCTGGACAACGAAATCTCTTCTATTAAACAGTCAATTACTTTGTTGGACAGAGTTATAAATGAAGCGACTGAGATAAAAATTTTCGAAAACACCCTTAGCAAAGACAGCGGTCACCACACACGAAAAATTTGAGAATTAGCCTTCGGAAGGTTGAAGCGGAGCTCGGCGGTATTGTAACGAAAATACTTCCTTAGATGACACTGGGCTGAGCGCCAGTTATGTCGTAGGTGGTAGCGCGATGATTTAAGGATGCCACAAGCGATAACGCGACAGTCAGTACCTGATGATGGCCGAGGAGCACTCAGCCGAAAACTCGCGAGTTGTCAAACACCTGATGCTTCTGTAAGCTTGAGGAAATGTATATCAAAAACTTCAAGGTTTCCTAGTGACTCAGTAACTGTCAGAGACCGAAAGGGGCTAGCAATTTCAGTTGACCGAATTCCACAGTCTTTCACAAGGGGGCTACATAAGAAGTAGAGTTGGAAAACTACCATAGGCTACTGTAGGGTATTGCAAGTAAGCATAGACTACTAGATAGTAAATGCGTTCCGTGGTCGTTACAAGAGTTGCATACCTACCGCGTGTTACCTCATTTCGATTGCTTTGTCTCCGTATGCAATCAGTGTCTTACTAGATTCCTCTGGAAACTAGAAGCGGTTAACCGTATAACTGAGTGAGAATATACACTGAAGAGCCAAAGACACTTGTACATCTGCCTAATACAGTGTAGGGTCGCCGCGAGCACGCAGAAGTGCCGCAACACGACGTGACATGGACTCGGCTATAGTCTGAAGTGGTGCTGGAGGGAACGAACACCATGAATCCAGCAGCCCTGTACATAATTCCGTAAGAGTACGAGGGGGTGAAGATCTCCTCTGAACAGCACGTTAAAAGGCATCAGACATGTGCTCAACAGTTTCCATGTCTGGGGAGTCTGGTGGCCAGCGGAAGTGTTTAAACTCCGAAGAGTGTTCTTTGGAGTCACTCTGTAGCAATTCTGGAGATGTGAGGTGTCTCATTGTCCTGCTAGAAGTGCCCAAGTCGGTCGGAATGCACAATGGACATGAATGGATGCAGGTGATCAGACAGGGTGCTTATGTACGTGTCACCTTTCGGAGTCATCTCTAGACGTATCAGGGGTCCCATTCACTACAGCTGCACACACCACACACCATTACAGAGCCTCCACCAGCTTGAACAGTCCCCTGCTGACATGCAGAGTTCATCGATTCATGAGATTGTCTCCACACCCGTACATGTCCATCCTCTCGGTACAATTGGAACCGAGACTCGGCCAACCAAGCAACACATTTCCAATCATCAACAGTGAAATGTCGGAGTTGACAGGCCCAGGTATGGCGTAAAGCTTTGAGCCGTGCAGTCATCAAGAGTATACGAACGGGCCTTCGGCTCCAAAAGCCCGTATCGATGATCTTTCGTTGAATGGTTCACTCGTTGACACTAGTTAATGTCCCAGCATTGAAATCTGCAGCAATTTGCGGAAGGGTTGCACTTCTGTCACGGTGAAAGCATCTCTTCAGTCGTCGTTGGTCCGTTCTTGTAGGATCTTTTTCCGGCCGCAGTGATGTCGGAGATTTGATGTTTTACCGGATTCCTGATATTCACGGCACACTCGTGAAATGACTGTACGGGAAAATCCCCACTTCAGTACTACGTCGGAGATGCTGTGCCCCATCGCTCCTGCACCTACTATAACACCACGTTCAAATTCACTTAAATCTTGATAACATGCCATTGAAGCAGCAGTAACCGATCTAACAACTGCGCCAGACATTTGTTGTCTTATATAGACGTTGCCGTCCGCAGTGGCGTATTGTACCTATTTACATATCTCTGTATTTGTATAAGGATGCCTATACCACTTTGTTTGGCGCTTCAGGACCACGTTGCCTACAGAACATTTGTGTGCTACGTAGATATCCATCTGCCTATTATTTAAAAACAATCAGTATTTATAGCAAAACTGAAGTTGTCAATATTTGATTCAGGCTTCACTCTGAAATTGTTGATCTTCAGCATGAAACATTGAGATGTTATAAAAAAATTAAGAAGAAATACAGATTTATCATACAGCGATAGAAAACGCAATTTCCCCCCCCCCCCAAAAAAAAACGGTAATACATTGTTTGTATAAGCTTCGTCGAGCTTATATAAAATGTGTTTCTGTTATTCATAACGATTATCGAACTTAGACTTATCAGTACTAACATGAATCTCTTGCCCTCGATCATGATGAAGAAGGTTGAGTCCAAAATAACAATAATTAAATACATTCTTTATTTCTGTGTATGCAAACTGAACTTACATCAAAATTAATTGCTTTGGTTTCATGAAAGCGCAGAAATTGCGTGGGCACTTATTTTTCACTGCGTATAAAACGCAATTTCTATTTTGTGAAGACATAAAATACACAGTGTGTTAACATTAACGATGTGAGGTTTTAATTGGGTGCAGAATATAGAGTAGTCGGCTCTCAGTCTCTATCACACATTCATGTATGTTTATTTTGCCTGCCGGTACTACCAGTACCACCAGAAATCCTACCATTTACTGCGCCATTTATGTACTGTACCAAAACTACCGAACCGTAGTTTTGGTACAGCGCACTCTAATATGTAGCATTCAAACGAAAACGAGACAGATGGAAAAAAGTAAATAAACTGTTTATTATTGTAAAAGTAATCACCATAACTGTTAGCACATTTATACCACTGTCAGACAAGACGGTCAATGCCTTCATTGAAATCTATTTGCTCTATGGCTATGAATATGTTCAAAAATTGGCTCTGAGCACTATTGGACTTAACTTCTGAGGTCATCAGTCCCCTAGAACTTAGAACTACTTAAACCTAACTAACATAAGGACATCACACACATCCATGCCCGAGGCAGGATTCGAACCTGCGGCGTAGCGGTCGCGCGGTTCCAGACTGTAGCGCCTAGAACCGCTCGGCCACCACGGGCGGCTGAATATGTTCCTTTGGGGTTCAAGAACTATGAAAATCGCATGGGCTGGGCTTGGGTCTATATGGAGGATGTGCAATGGCTTCTCAGGGAAACTTCTGCAGTGTAGTCGGCACAGTCTTGGCAACATGTGGGCCTGTCCACACAAGGCTACGCTGCGGTGTCTCGCTGGGAAGCCCTTAGATATCCTCCATACAGTGCCCATCTCTCCCTAAACGAGTTCCATGTTTTTGGAACCAAGAATTTACTTTGGACGAAGAGGTATACGCCTGGGTACAATCATCGTTCCGTCGGCAATCTCGAACATTTTTTCACGAAGGGATTGGCTGTACTGTCTCACACTGAGATAAATGTATTAACAGTTTTGACAAATACTTTTGACATAACTAGTAGTGTTCTTACTTCTTTCCATTGTCTCGTTTTTATTTGACTGCCGCTTGTAAATGAATATCAATCAAAATAGAACTCGAGTTGATGGGGATTAGATAAGGATATGAGACACTGAAAGTAAGAGACCAGTTTCTCTATTTTGGAAGCAAAATAACTGACGACAGCACACGTACTGTCGAAATAAATTACGAACTAGCGAAAACAACAAAAACATTATCAATAATAATTCCTGACCTTCAACAACTTTAATAGTGCTTGTCACAGTTAAATTATGCGTTAAAAATGATCTCATAATCAGGTTGTTGACAGTTTGTGGCGTCCTTTCAATATAATAAAATAAGGTCCGTATTGGACGATTTCATATTTCACTTTATTCTATTTTATTCAGTCAATACGAATCAAGTGTGAGATTAATTGTTCTAGAAGTACAGAGTGTTTTATGCGTGACGCAAGCGCCGTGTCCAGGGTTGTGAGGCAATCCATATTAGGAAGGCGCTGTCCCACGGCCGCATCCACTTCTCTGACGTCAGAAGTAACAGTTCACACAGCTGTGCACAAACCCAAATAGAAAGCATGACTTGATTTGATTCGATTTGATATAACCAAGGAGCAGAAACAGCGGTAGTGTTAGTCCTGTCTTTTCCACACAGAATCCACGGTTATTGTGCTGTACTTCTTCCTATCATTCCACCGAGCGAGGTGGCGCAGTGGTTAGACACTGGACTCGTATTCGGGAGGACGACGGTTCAATCCCGCGTCCGGCCATCCTGATTTAGGTTTTCCGTGAATTTCCCTAAATCACTCCAGGCAAATGCCGGGATGATTCCTCTGAAAGGGCAGGGCCGACTTCCTTCCCCATCCTTCCCTAATGCGATGAGACCGATGACCTCGCTGTCTGGTCTCCTCGCCCAAAACAACCCAACCCTTCCTATCATTCTAGTATAGCCAGCCTGTGCCCTCATAGAGTAGTTGTAACTTCTCTACTAGATCATTGTTTGGCACAATCTCTTCAGGAATTAGTGACCAAAATATTTTCTGTCTTTTGATCTCCAGTTTCCGAATTGGATGGTAAAATGTGGTACAGTTTCATCCACCACACTACAAAGCCAACACTCTGGGGTTTGTCTCTCTACTCCCATCGAGTAAAGACGTTTCTTGAATTTCCCATGGCCAGTCATTAAACTAACTATGAGTTTATTTATCTGCGTCCTGCTCATACCCACGAGTGCAGAACTTTTCTTTAACCCTTTGTATCCTAACAATATGAAAAATACACTTTTAAATTTTTTCACTAAATTAACCTTTATTGTCACATAAGCAAAGAATACAACAATAAATTGTCACAAACTGTACAACAGATTGTTTTACGAAAGTTCACAACTTACTTCAACATTTGGTCCGAGATCTTCAGCGAAGACGTGCACAGCTGGTAATTTGTTCGCTGTAAACCATCTTATTTATGAGTTTATCGTCGCAGGCTCATCTTCACTGTCATCAACAACATTGTCATGAACTGCATCTTCAGTGAGTGGTTCAGAACCTGGCAAAGGAGCTGAAGTTCCTGACATACCTACTTGATGGAGAACATTCACAGAAACATCCTCAGGATCACTTTCTGCCTCAGCTGTCTCTGCATCCTGATCACTCGGAATTTCTTCTTCTAAAACACAGACGTTTGGATCATGGATGACGTTTCGAAACTCCCATGAACTCATAATGCCTCAAGCAAATTACAGTCCTATATAAGTGACCAAAAATGAGCCTAAGATTTAATAGATTAGGAAATTTATTATAAACGTACATACAGCCCCCATGGTTTCCTGTTGAAACCACTTGTAAAAGGTGTAGTACAAACTGAAATTTACGTTACAATAACTCTAGGTATACTTACTTTCACTGTCACTGATCATCTCAATATGATCGCTACGCATAAACCACAGGTAAGTTAAATTACGTAACAAAGATTTGTAGACCCAAATGTCCTACAATGACGTAGCAACCGCATCGCGCCGACGCTGAAAGCTATTGCTGCAGTGCACTACGTTCGTACAAGTATCTCAGTGTACCGCTTGGAGTCTTTTTCTTGCAACAGAAACGACGATTTCACGCGAAAATCACTGGTAATTAGAAATTTTTGTAAAATGATGTATTGAGGCAGAAACCACTGGCTCAAAAGGTTAAACATGGTTTCGGCATCACTGGCTTGCCACATTTGTGTTTCTGGCTCTTAATCGAAAGTCCTAAGTGCTTTTTCTGACCCATCTGCGTAGTTTAGATTTTATCATCACCTTAGTGATAGAACAAGTTCACGTCCAACAAATGAGATGGTTACCTCTGTCCTCGCTAGCCTATCAGCTTATTCGTTAGCAGTGATACCGTAGTAAACAGGCACACAGCATGTTTACCATATTGCTTTGATCTAACCTCAGAAGTGATGGCATCCTGCGTCTGTTGCAAGGGATGACAGAGTCACTCGTCTGCCTGAATGAACGTAGATGCCATGGTCCCTGTAGCACCTATGCAGACTGAGCTCTGCCCGCAGCTCATGGTCCAGTGGTTAGCGTTGGTACCTCTGGATCACGGGGTCCCGGGTTTGATTCCCGGCCGAGTTGGGGATTTTCTCTGCCCGGGGACTGGGTGCTTGTGTTGTCCTCATCATTCCATCACCATTCTTGACAGCGGCTAGATTGGACTGTGTACGAATTGGGAATGTGTAGGGGCGCTGATGAACGCGCAATGGAGCGCCCCACAAACCAATCATCATCATCATCATCATCATCATCATCAGCATCAGACTGTGCTCTGAGTACGCTATTGCAATGAGTCTGCCAGCTGCCTCCCTGACTTCTTTCGTATGATGTTATTTTCTTCACTCTGGTAAAAAAAGAATGTGTTTGGAAGTAATTAATAACAGAAATAATGGCGGAATGCCAGTACGTAGCACCTGTCACTTTCCATCTTCCGCTATGAATTTAGATGCACCTCCTCAGAGAGGTATTTTTCAGGAGTTTTAATCTTTACTAGTAAAGAGACTCAAACTCATCCTTAGGGCACAGGATGGCTTTACTAAAATGTCAGGGAAAAGCACAGCACTTAAATATGGTTTCTGTTGTGTAAATAAACTTCTTTGGGGAACAGGAATCATGAGAATATTTTGCCCGTCAATCTGCCTGGTGTCGCGTGGGCAGCTCAGATAGGGCGGTGCCAGAAGGAGGCCCTTTTGTTGTCTTGTGAAAGCAACCCGATCGTTACGTATCCAACACTTGGGGATACACATCTAAGGACGGTCGCCGCTCTCCATGTGGGGGACAGTGCGTCGCCACGACGGTGAGTGCCACGCTCAGGGAATTTCTTCTTCTTTTGAAGAAGAGAATTGTCGATTTATTTTCAAGTCTTCTGAATAAAGGAACGCAGCAGACATCAGTCGGTTACAAAAAAGTTTCCCCTTCTTCCGTGGGAGTGTCCAGTTAGCTATTTTCAAAACTCTCCTAGGAGGAGAGATCGAAGAGTCAGTCCCTCTCGTCTCGTTAGGCGACCACTGGTTAGGCGTTTTGATTGGCTGTTACAAGCGCGGGAGCGGTTTTCTCGATGGGGACGCTAGAGAGAGTGGAGATGCAACGTTATTCGTCTCTCTGGTTTCAGATCCCGAAATGTGTAGCCATGTTTACAGCAGTACCCGCCGAAAACAGTCTCTACCTCCACAATCTGATGGCGATTCTTCGTCTGGTATGTACTGCTTTGCTCCAGATATCGATGTTATCAGTGATACATAGGATGCTTCACGGGTTAATTCTGAAAGAGTTTTACGAAAAAACGTGAGTTTTTCAGCTCCACATGATTGATCTCATTATTTCTTTTACTATGATTTGCCAACGGACGTCATACTAGGGAATCGTGTATACACGTTACCGCAAGATCACTCACGCAGCCTAGGTTAGCTTCTTAGATGCCTGATTAACGCCGGCCGGTGTGGCGGAGCGGTTCTAGGCGCTTCAGTCTGCAACCGCGTGACCGCTACGGTTGCAGGTTCGAATCCTGCCTCGGGTATGGCTGTGTGTGACGTCCTTAGGTTAGTTAGGTTTAAGTAGTTATAAGTTCTAGGGGACTGATGACCCCAGATGTTAAGTCCCATAGTGTTCAGAGCCATTTGAACCTAAATAAGATCGCATGCATATAATATTATACACGCAGTTGTTTCTGTACCACCAGCGAAAGTAATTTGAATGAAGTATTTAGAGATGGTAATAATAATTTCTTTACCACTTCCTTGAGGGGCCACTAACCAGTGCTTACTGTATAATCAAATTAATTCATTACCATGTTTCTTAATTGTTCTTGTTTCTTTTTCATATGTTAAGAGCCTTTACATAATCCCAAAAAAATAAAAAAAATTAAAAAGAAAACGCAACACTTCACGAAGGAATAATCCGAATGGGACGGAAATCGGTGTTTGTTATGTATCTGTGCAGACACAAAAAAGATTACAGTTTCAGAAAAAGGGATGATTTATTCAAGAAGAGCTTCACAAACTGAGCAGCCCAAAAACGCGATGGTAGATCTTTGGGCCTTATGAAAGCTGTTATTGGGCTTGCCACCGATTGATAGAGTTGTTGGATGTCCTCCACGGAGATATCGTGCCAAATTCTGTTCAATTGGCGCCTTATGTCGTCAGAATCACGGGCTGGTTAAAGGGTCCTATCCATAATGTTCCAGACGTTCCCAATTACGAAGGGATCCGAAGACGTTGCTGGCCACCGTAGTGTTTGGCAAGAACGAATACAAGCAGTAGCAACACTCGACTTAAACGACAGGCATTATTTTGCAGAAATGCAAGTCCAGAATGGTTTGCTATGAAAGGCAACAAAACAGGCGCAGAATTTCATCGAACAATTTCTGTGCTGTAAGGATGCCGCGGGTAACAACCAAAGGGCTCCTGCAATAATTGGAATGGCACCCAAAACCATCACTCCCGGTTGTTGGCCTATGACAAGTGACATTCTGGTTGTTATCCATAGCCGTACAGGGCGTTTCCAGACACGTCTTCGCTGGTCATCGAGGCTCAGTTCCAAGAAAGACTCACTGCTGAAGACAATACTGTTAAAAGGCAATGAGATTCCAGGCCGAGGACATGTCTTGGGACACCACAGAGGGTGGTGGGTCAGCATCCTGACTTTCACCCGCCATACTACGCGAACCAGTAGTCATACTCTGGGGGGCAATCCTTTTCATAGAAGGACCCGTTATCATCGGCGGCACACTTACCTCTTTTGACCTTCACGCCAAGCAATCTTCGGTATACATTCCAGCAAGGCAATGCCCGCCCGCACACGGTGACTGTTTCCTTTGCTTGTCGTCGTGTTTGCCAAACCCTCCCTTGGCCAGCAGGTTCACCGGATCTTCACCAGTTGAGAGCACTTGGAGCATTATGGGCAATGGGCTCCAGTCAGGTTGGGATTTTGACGATCTAGACAGAATTTGGCGCGATATCACTCAGGAGGATGTCCAACACCTCTATCAATCAATGCCAAGCCGGATAACTGTTTGCATAGGGTCCAGAGATGCACGAACGCGTTATTGGTTTGCTCAAATTGAGAAGCTCTGAAATTCTGATCTATTTCATTCGGATTACTGTTTCGCTGTTTCGTGGTACTTTCTTTTTCTTCTTAGAGTGTATTTCTGATTTCTGCGCTCAAGAGATATATTAAACTGGGGCACCTGCCTGGATCTTATGTATCTATTTCGAAGTTAGACAATTTCCAGCCCCCCCCCCCCAAGCATTCAATAACTTGTAGTTTTGGAATGTTGACACAAATAGTTTCTGTGTTATTCATTGCACGAAATTCTTATGTTACCTGTCTGAGCACAAGGGAGCGTTATCACTTTCGGAAACTCCACACGAGATCGGGCATTAAACCGACAATTTAAGTATAGGCTAACGACCAGCCACTTGTACCCTGATAGTACGCAACTCCGTCTGGAATACCGAGGTCAGCTTCCGTTCAGAGACTGCGCTTTGTAGGCGAGGAAGTATCCTGTATACCCCGGCAACAGCCCCTTCGTCTGCTTTCGATCCATCAGTAAATCTGACTATGTTTCCTGAACGGTGTCGTGGTTCATTCTTCCACTGCTCACCACTTCCAGCTGGTACAATGAAAGGCTTTTTTGAAGCAGCTGGAAGCCATCGTAGTGTCAGCTGGCATTTTTTCCGACATTTCCTATACATGCAACTTCCATTATAATTGCGTAGCGTTCCCCATATCCTAAAGATTTACTGACATTGCCTATTTTTAATCTGTATGCCCCTATCGCTGCCTGCATTGCAGCCCAAACGTGTAATGGGGGCGTGTTCTGCACGATCTTCGTCGCAGTAGTGGGTATGCTACTAATTGTGCCTGACTAGGCCCGCCGATCTCTGCACCAACAGAAAACTTTCAAAATATATTACTCACATTTTTAAATAATAAATTACATTTTCTTGAAGATATTTTGAAGTCGCCTTTGCAACTAAAAGGTAATACATATTTTTGCCATCAAACGTGTTTCGGTTTAGGTGGTGGTGGTGGTGGTTAGTGTTTAACGTCCCGTCGACAACGAGGTCATTAGAGACGGAGCGCAAGCTCGGGTTAGGGAAGGATTGGGAAGGAAATCGGCCGTGCCCTTTCAAAGGAACCATCCCGGCATTTGCCTGAAATCAGGATGGCCAGAGACGGGATTGAACCGTCGTCCTCCCGAATGCGAGTCCAGTGTGCTAACCACTGCGCCACCTCGCTCGGTCGTGTTTCGGTTTACCCGTGGCCTGCGATGAAGAACAGTTTGGCATCCTTTTTCTAGATCGAAAAACAATTCGCTACAAAATACACTGAAGAGCCAAAGAAGCTGGTACAGGCACAAGTATGAAAATATAGAGATGTGTAAACAAGCAGAATATGGCGTTGCGGTTTGCAACGCCTATATAAAGCAGTAAGTATCTGGCGCAGCTGTTAGATCGATTACTGCTGCTACAATGGCAGTTTATCAAGATTTAAGTGAGTTTGAACGTGGTGTTATAGTCGGCGCACGAGCGATGGGATACAGCATATCCGAGGTAGCGATGAAGTGGCGATCTTCCCGTCGACCATTTCACGAGTGTGCCGTTAATATCAGGAATCCGGTAAAAATTCAAATCTCCGACATCGTTGCGGCCCGAAGAAGATCCTGGAAGAACGGCGCGAACGACAACTGAAGAGAATTTTTCATCGTGACAGAAATGTAACCCTTCCGCAAACTGCTGCAGATTTCAATGTCGGGTCATCAATAACTGTCAGCGTGCGAAAAATTCAACAAAACATGGGCTTTCGGAGCCGAAGACACAGTTATGTACCCTTGATGACTGCATGACACAAAGCTTTACGCCTCCCCTGGGCTCGTCAACACCGATGTTGGACTGCTGGCAACTGGAAACATGTTGCCTGGTCGGACGAATCTTGTTTCAAATTGTATCGAACGGATGGACGTGTAAGGGTATGGAGACAACCTCATGAATCCATGGACCCTGCATGTCAGCAGGTGACTGTTCATGCTGGTGGAGTCTTTGTGCACAGTGTGTGCGGTTGTAGTGATGTGGGACCCCGAAGTCTAGATACGACTCCGACAGGTGACACGAACGTAATGACCCTATCTGATGACCTGCGTCCATTCATGTCCATTGTTCATTCCGACCTACTTGGGCAATTCTAGCAGGACAATGCGACACCTCACATGTCCAGAATTCCTACAGAGTGGGTCCAAAGAACACTCTTCCTAGTTTAAACACTTCCGCTGCCCACTAAACTCCCCAGGCATCACTATTATTGAGCACATGTGGGATGCCTTGCAACGTGTTGCTCAGAGGAGATCTCCACCCCCTCGTACTCTTACGAATTTATGGACAGGCCTGCTGGATTCATTGTGTTAGTTCCCTCCAGCACCACTTCAGACAATAACTGAGTCCATGTCACGTCGTGTCGCGGCACTCCTGCGTGATCGTGGTGGCCCTACACGATATTAGGCAGGTTTACCAGTTCCTTTGTCTCTTCAGTGTATGTTGACATTACCTACTGATTTTTATGTTCTATTTTCGCTCACATCAGAAAACGTTGTCTGCCCGCAGGTTTTTGAGATATTCCTTCGTTGGCATTTGTGTTTGTCGCTTCTTGCCACGTTATCTGCAGAGCTACGCATTTCGTGATGTGAAACACAACACACTGTGACACCATTCTTCTTTGTTTGTTAAACATGTTTTTGTATGGGCAATGTTACTGACTTAACAGCTCCTTTTCTCTTTGCCCTGAAAATATCTCTTTCTATGTAATTCGTACTGTGTGTGTAATGTCGTTAAATTGTGTTACTGTATTTTAATTTGATGTGTAAGAAACATGAATTATGAGTATTGCAGTACTAAATGGTGAGTAGGCAGGGATGGGGCAACGATCTGTGTGTGTGTGGGCGGGGGGGGGGGGGGGGGAAGACGCTGGAAAAGTTGAGAAGATGCTGAATGCGAAGTACGCAGAGAGCGAGTTGGTACTGAGATGGAGGAAAAGGATGAGTAAGAATATAGGGAATCGCAGGAGAGTGGAGAGATAGAGTGAGAGAATTTCTTTGACTTGTCTATATGGAAGTTGAAAAGAAGGTTTCTGTCCTTAAGTGATTTTTATGATCTTGATCTCTTTTCTACTGTACTTGGTATATGGTATTTTGTTTAAGGTGGTCTGCAAATGTTGAGTGGTTTTCTGCTGGGTTTCCATCCCCTTATGTTCTATTTGTATCTTGTATCAAATGTCTTGCTAGCCGTTTCAGCGTGGATGTTATCACAGTCCCTGAAATTGATGTGATAGTTGCTAGACGTTTGTTGCCTGTCTGGTTTTGGTGATATTTTTGGAATGTGTTCCTGTATTGAGCTATTTGTCTTTATGCAATATTTATGCCTAGTTTTTTGAATGTATTACCTATTTTGTACATGATTTTGCTGTGGTAGGTCACTGCATGCTGTTTTATTGTGATTTTGCTTCTTGTATGTATCAGCATAATTTGGTTTGTTTGTTTCATCATTCGTGGAATTTGGAGATCTGTGGGACAAACTGCTGAGATCATCGGTCCCTAGGCTTACACATTACGTAATCTAACTTAAACTAACTTACGCTAAGTACAGCACTCACACCCATGCCCGAGGGAACACTCGAACCTCCGACCAGGGGAGCAGTGCGAACCGTGGCAAGGCCCCTCACACCGCGCGACTATCCCGGCGACATCATTCGTGTCTTGACTTCGTGTTGAGTTTATCTACACTGTTTCTTTCTCTCCACATTTAGTGCTACTGTATTAGAGTGGCTAGCCCATTTGGTAATCAGAAATGTTTAGGGGTGTCTTACTGAGTCTGTTAAGCATGTAGCTGACTGAAGTTTGTGATCCTGCAGGTGCTTTTAGGTAGCATTTATTTTTGCGACTGTTGTTGAAGGTTTTCTGCACATGTCAGAGTTATGGTTGTGATGTTCTTATGGTTGTATCTAGAAAGTTGAGGGTGCTTCTTTGTTCTTCTTCTATTGTAAACTTTATGTTCTTGTATATAATATTTACGTCATTGTGTAATTGTTGCATTTTGTTCTGAGGTTCATTTACCATGCTTGTTATGTTATCCATGCACCTGTACCAGCAGGTGATTATGTAACTTTCCTTCATTATTAGATATTAGTTTTTCTATTTAATTCACTAAGATGTTGGCTAGTGTTCTGGAATAAGTCAACATTTGGGTAAACTTCCATCTTATATATAGTACTACTGATTGAATTCAAAATAGTTTTGTTGTGTTATTAACCTAATAATTTTATCGTTTCATCTATATGTTCATGATTTCACAGTGTTTTTTTATGTTTTCTTCTCATTAACAGGGATGCAACTGTACATGCTGTGTGTATCAAAGGACAGCAGTGTTGCTGTGTATGAGAGTTGTATGTTACTTTTGTGATCTATTAATTGCGTAGAGTTTCTTGTTTCCTACCATTTTGAAATTTATAGTGTCACGTGAGTTTTGACTGCATTTGTTACTTTGCTGGGTATTTCGTGGGTACGCTAAAGTTTACTGTCAGATGGACTGAAATGTCTGTTTTATGGATTTTTGGATGGTATCTCGTGTTAGGCACCTGAGCTTTTCTTTTATAAAAGTCTCTGTTTCTCCCTGTCTGAAAATATGTGCTCTGTATTTTTAGTGCATGAAGTCTCCTTATAGGTTTTTATTTTATGTTCTTTAAGTTGGTTTTGTCGCTAAATTCCTCTTCTTTTTCTGTGTATTGTTTTGTTCCTCCTGGCACTAAAATGTTGTCTTTATCAGCTTGTGTCATAGTAATATTTTATGCTTGTAGTTTTTTCTAATAGTTAAAGTTTTGATCGTCACTATTACTTGTGACTTTAATGTTTTTTAATCCGTTTTGTTATGTTTTTAACGGTTTGTTTTATCATTTCTGTAGTCAGCTCTGCGTTCGTTTTATTATGGTCTTTTGTTCCTTTGTACAAGGATATATTCAGATTGTATACTGTGATGATCTATTTATTGTTCATTTGTTGAGACAGCATTGTCTTTTAAACTTTTTTTCTGATAGCTGCTTTTTGTCGTCACAAGCATTAGGTAAAAATTGTGTGTGTGTGTGTGTGTGTGTGTGTGTGTGTGTGTGTGTGTGTGTGTGCGTGTGTGTGTGGTGTTACAATAAGCTTTAGATTGGTGCATTATTAGGTCTGCAGATTTCTTTATGTGGCTTAGTCGCATTTTATGTATTACTCTACACGTGCAGTATTCGACTCCCTTCACGATGGAGGCGACAACAGCAGGGTTGTTTAATTCTTTTGCTATTTGCAGAGTGATGTCATGTAACGTTTGGTTTTAGGTTTTGTTTTTCGAATGTGGTGACCTAATTTCGTGTTTCAGGCAAACAGTATGAACAGTTTGTCTGGCAAATTTCTCTGTGTCCGACACGTCTTTCAATATTTGCATCGTAATGTTTCACATCACGACATGCACAGTTCTGGAAAGAAATGAGGCACTAGGGAGAAAAAAATAGTGATATACAATGGAATACCTTAGAAACGTGCTTGCAGACGTAGTTTCCTGATGTGGATGAAAATCGATCATGGACAACTGTAAGTAAAATCAATATCTTTCGCAACGAACTGTTTTTAGATCTAGAAAGTAAGCAAAGTTTCAAATATAATTCATTACAGCCAGCTGGTGATATTTTCTTTCAATATACGAAACACGTTTGGTGACAAAAATACGCGTTTACTTGTAGTTTCAAAGACGGATTCAGATAAGTCCTGTAATTATAACGCAACTATGGACATTATGACCACGAAAATGAAGAATTAAATGTCGTGTCAGAAGTGTCGTGGAGAAACATCAGTACAGTAATTCGTGTTACATTGTTAACATACCACAGACACGTTTTCCATCATCCACAGGCTCTTGATTTATATGTTGAGAATTTTCGAGAACTACAGCGTCGCTTGTTCTGTATGTTCACGTACACCAACAAATGCAGCCGTTTTCATTCGGAAAGAAAGACCATTTGAGGATCAACCTTTCCGTCATAAAATATGTGCAGTAGCCGATCACAATACTGATGCCGCCGGCCGGTGTGGCCGAGTGGTTCTAGGCGTTTCAGTCTGGAACCGAGCGACAGCTACGGTCGCAGGTTGGAATCCTGCCTCGGCCATGGATGTATGTGATGTCCTTAGGTTATTTAGGTTTAAGTAGTTCTAAGTTTTAGGGGACTGATGACCTCAGAAGTTAAGTCCCATAGTGCTCAGAGCCATTTCAACCATCTAAATACTGATGCCGAGCAGTTACGTCTGAGTGGCTCAATCGAGGTTGCATTGTTTTCATCACGTTTCTTTCGAAGAGCGCCCCTAACACATTCAGCTAAAATAGATTTTTCTATGCCTGAGTCCGAAGAACGGACCACAGCATCTAGATACGCGGCCTGCCTCCAAACTGATGTTCCGGGCAAAAATTTTCAACAAAGTGCTTGTGGCTTACATATAACGCTGTGTACTTTGCTGGAGTGTGTCCTGTGTACAAAAGAAAGTAGACTACAAGAAATGCACGTAAGAGAATGAAAACTTTTGAAGTGTGGTGTTACAGAAGAGTGTTGAAAATTAAGTGAAAATTAATGGGTGCTCAAATTGTCAACGTGGACGGTCATGCAGTCAAAATCGAGAATGCCTGAGAAATAGGTTGAAACTGAGACTGAGGAAGGCAAGGTCAAATCGCCTTTGGCGACCAGGACGTCAAAAGGTAAAAAAAAAAAAGTAATTTTTTATTTAATAAATTTCTGTGATTCTTACCGATTCTGAAAACAGGTATTTCACGTACAGTAGCTTATCAGTTTCGTGTTTAAATGCGTTTCTAATGGGAATGTGGCGCGTGAATTCCTAACTGTCACACTACTGTCGAACACAAAACTTTGCCTACATTGCCAAAAACATACACATGCGCACACCATGCCAGAAACTCTTTTGTATAACCAAAGGCAATATATGGAGAGTTTTCAGATTCTAAATACCTGTAGAAAAGTTTACATGACAAAACACGTGATGCTAATGAAAGCTTCAATAGTTGCGTTTGGGAACGCTCGCCAAAAACTGTTTTTGTTGGCATGCCAGCTTCATATTGGTGTGACAGACACCATAACACGTTTTAATGCTGGAGTAACAAGCAGATTATAAACTATAAGGAGACTAGACATCAGAACTGGTGACAAGGTGAAAAGCGGGCTGCTAAGAGTGGACTGAAGCTGAAAAAGTTGCTGAAAACATGACAAAGGTGGCCCGAATAACCAAGAAAAGAAAGAAAACTAAAGAAGATAAAAATAACAGTCAGAATCAACAAGATTGTGGAGAATCGAGCTAGAATGTTTTGAGATGTTATCATTGAGAATAAAATCACGTGGAAATCTTTAGTTTCAGTTTCTCATAATCAATGTATTTGCATATTTAGGCATCATTATCTCATCCAGTACTAAAGCTACAAAAACAAAATTTCGTATGAATAATAATATAATATTTGCCTAAAAAGTGAATCACGTTATTCAACAGTGTATTAAATATTTTAGCTGGGGTATGTCATTTGTTTTTTAATTATTAAGGGAAAAAATTACTTCCAGAAAACATATTTTTTAAAACACACAAAATAACACATTGGTAAATATTCCTGGTTTATTGTTTCAATACCATAGTAATTAAAAGAATAAAATTTGTTTTGACGCTTTATTTTGAGTGGTGTGGAGGTACAGTGTACCTAAAATGAAAACTGTACGTAATTCAGTACTTAAGATAAAAATCAACGTTCACTCCACTGCGTATTCCACAATTTTTATTTTTATTTCACACGGACATCACAACATACTAATTAACTGGTTAAAGTTTTATTCCAATATCTATTTAAGGTTTTGGGTTCTTAAATTGCAATATAATAGTAAACACTACAGGCCATGACGTCCAGGTCCCCTTGTCTAGCTTACGCTGGTCTAGTATCGGGAAAGATCGGTAGACGCCTACGGAAATATGGCACTCAGTGTGTTTCGCTCTCTTCATGAACGATAAAAGGTATTCATTGTAATTGTAATTGTAAACGCCATCTAAGTTTCGTAAAGGCGGGTGTGCATCGCGTTCCCTGCGAACGTTGTGTGTCTTACGTGTGGCACTCATCCAGAACAGTCAAGGAGAGATGCAAGGAACATCAGCAACATAGCCGACTAAAACAGCCGAGCAAATCAGCTGTCGCCGAGCTCTGCTTCGAATATAATCAGGAAATGAAATGCGAGGAGACAATTATCGTTGTGCAAACGTCACGTTTCTGCGACAGTATAATTAAGAGGTCATTCGAAATGTCAGAAAACCAAGAAAACAGCGATGAATTTAAATAACGCTTAGGACTCGGCACTCAACTTATTAAAATCTCGTTGATCATCACGTGCACCAGAGTTGTAAAATGCCGAGAGAATTGGTGCTTCACGGAATATCAGTCCGTGCTCTGAAAAACAGAAGAGGAACCAAGTGCGTAGTGGGAATCGGGAATGGAAGTCGACTATAAAAAGCTGCGCGAAATCAATAATAGTTCACAGCCTGTTTGCAGTCCAGGCAGCAGGTAAACATCATAGTAAACCTCACAGCACGTGGAGAAGACGGTTGGATCGTCCATTTGTGGTACGACCTGACGAAAAAATGGAATAGACTGATAGGAAAGGTTACGAGATATCAATCAAAAGTTAATTTAATGGAACAGGGAAGAAAAAGAAAGAAAGAGAGAGAGAGAGCCGGCCGCTGTGGCCAAGCGGTTCTAGGTGCTTCAGTCCGGACCGCGCGACTGCTACGGTCGCAGGTTCGAATCCTGCCTCGGGAATGGATGTGTGTGATGTCCTTAGGTTAGTTAGGTTTAAGTAGTTCTAAGTTCTAGGGGACTGATGACATCAGATGATAAGTCCCATAGTGCTCAGAGCCATTTTTTTTAGAGAAAGAGAGTTGTAGAGGGAGAAGTGGGTGGTGACTAAGACTGTTAAGAGGAGTTAGAATTATATATTAATAGCTTCAGCTGCTGATACAGTCTTCATTCACCTCCCCTCCAACATTTTTACGCTCGTTCCAGTTAAATTTGGTTTTAACTGATTTTAATCTGGAACCTGAATTATCTCCGGGAGGCAGGGGCATGTATACTGTGGCCCTGCACACCTGGCAGTCACAGATTTGGAACCACAGGTAAGAGCAATCAGATCGATCAGACAGTGACTGTGTGAACCCTTCAAAAATGCCACTACCCCTCTCCAGTCAGTAGCAGCGAAGGAAAGTTCTAGAAAACTTGTGTGCTTTCCCGGATCTGGGTAATTACTCTGCACACTAACACAGCAATTTAGAGTATAATATCCTCGACTTGATTAAATTGTTTATTTACGACTACCTGATCAACTGGCCTGGACAGATTATTTATTAATCCCAAATCATCACAACATAAAAGCATGGGAAAATGATCGCTTGCACATATACTTGTTTTCAAACAGATCTACAGAGCTACTGGGGGCAATTTTTTCGTATCCATCCCCGTTCCCTTCTTTATTGTGCTCTGAGTGCCTTAACACTGCTGTGCTGTTTTTCTTCAATAGTACATAGCATGAGTACCACGACTGGTTGAAATTGCAGTATTCATTCTGCTGTTATGATTATATTTAAACGTCACTCGTCTCCCCCACACCCTAAAATACTAGAGCTTTATCACATCCACAGCATTTTTCTTTTTACATAGTAAGTCGTATGCGTATCAAATATGGGTGAAGCAACGCAGATGTTATGTTTTTCTATTACCTACCGATACAGCTGCTCTAACTCACAAACTTTTCTTTTTCCAAGTAATAAGTTCTGCATATAGTCGATAAAGTCCACGTTAACTATCAATTACGTATTACTGCAAGTCTTCTTTGTAGCACAACGTTCTTACATCCTTTCGCTGGCAGCGTTTCCTCTGCGCATTTCATGCTCAATTTCTGTTTATCATGAAAGCTTTTAAAGTTCTCTATCACTGATGCATACTTATTGCCGTCTGAGCTACCTTCTCGATTTAATCCAACCCCTTCAAATCGTTTCCCCCATTCCTCACCATTTGCCGTAAATTTGAGCTCTACTGTCAGTTATTTTAAAAACCAGTTTTGGAAGTCTGCTCATATCCATCAATGAAATTTTAGTATTATTTTTCTAACTGACTAGATTACACTTTCTCTCTCCTGGTACAATTACTTCCTTCCGCGTAAGACTTTTCTCTCGAAATTCTCGACTTGTCCTAGTCCCGACATTCACTAGCACACAGACAGTATGTTATCATAATCGTGTTGTAGTGTATTAGGTTAGGTAATAATCTCACGCTTTCCTCGTGTTTAAAGAATGTGACCTGTGAAAAGTAGTGGCCATCTTCTCTCACTTGATATTGTTGGCATCTCTCTCGCTAGTTTTCAATTGTACCATTCCCCCCCATATCTTTGGAACTGTAATACCTTTCTATCTCACCATACTCCATTCTGAGGTGCTTTACGTCGGATGTCCATGTAACTTCTTACAAGTTCACACATCGGCGGGTTTATAAATGATTAAAATTGTAATTCTCATCAGAGCGGATTGAGGTGGTTCGCGTTTAGTGTTATCACAAGGCCTGTTAGAGTATAGAGGGCGTGTCAGCTGTCCCTCCCAACGTCGTGTTATACAGTCCGCAATATTATACGGGGCCTTCAAAAAGGACGCGCGAGATTTTTATATTTCTAGCTAGCTACTAATAATCTATTACTCACAGAGAAAAACAGTGAGTAGGAAAAATTGGAAAAACTTTAGTGTAGTTAAATTTTGTAATGGGATACGGTTTGCTACAGGCAAAGTTTTCCAGTCATTCAAGAAAAAACGTACAAAAGTAGCCTTCAAATGCATCCCCAAACCCACACTCATCCCCCATCTGTCAGGATTTTTAGCATGGCACGTCTCTTTATGAACTGCCTGCGTGATGGTGAGGTATTCTTGTGCTCAACAAGGTTCCCAGATCCGTCACCATAGACCTGGTGTGGTGTGGTGTGTGTAATTGTGTGATTGGATTGAGGAGTTCCTAGATAACAGAACGCAGCATGTCATTCTCAATGGAGAGAAGTCTTCCGAAGTAAGAGTGATTTCAGGTGTGCCGCAGGGGTGTCGTAGGACCGTTGCTATTCACAATATACATAAATGACCTGGTGGATGACATCGGAAGTTCACTGAGGCTTTTTGCAGATGGTGCTGTGGTGTATCGAGAAGTTGTAACAATGGAAACTTGTACTGAAATGCAGGAGGATCTGCAGCGAATTGATGCATGGCGCAGGGAATGGCAATTGAATCTCAATGTAGACAAGTGTAATGTGCTGCGAATACATAGAAAGATAGATCCCTTATCATTTAGCTACAAAATAGCAGGTCAGCAACTGGAAGCAGTTAATTCCATAAATTATCTGGGAGTACGCATTAGGAGTGATTTAAAATGGAATGATCATATAAAGTTGACCGTCGTTAAAGCAGATGCCAGACTGAGATTCATTGGAAGAATCCTAAGGAAATGCAATCCGAAAACAAAGGAAGTAGGTTACAGTACGCTTGTTCACCCACTGCTTGAATACTGCTCAATTGTGTGGGATCCGTACCAGACAGGATTGATAGAAGAGATAGAGAAGAACCAACGGAGAGCAGCGCGCTTCGTTACAGGATCATTTAGTAATCGCGAAAGCGTTACGGAGATGATAGATAAACTCCAGTGGAAGACTCTGCAGGAGAGACGCTCAGTAGCTCGGTACGGGCTTTTGTTGAAGTTTCGAGAACATACCTTCACCGAAGAGACAAGCAGTATATTGCTCCCTCTTACGTATGTCTCGCGAAGAGACCATGAGGATAAAATCAGAGAGATTAGAGCCCACACGGAAGCATACCGACAATCCTTCTTTCCACGAACAATACGAGACTGGAATAGAAGGGAGAACCGATAGAGGTACTCAGGGTACCCTCCGCCACACACCGTCAGGTGGCTTGCGGAGTATGGATGTAGATGTAGATGAAGACAAGGTTGGATGCCAACTACGTCCCAGTGACAGTGTAAAGGAC
Source organism: Schistocerca piceifrons (assembly GCF_021461385.2). NCBI lineage: Eukaryota > Metazoa > Arthropoda > Insecta > Orthoptera > Acrididae > Schistocerca > Schistocerca piceifrons. The sequence goes on along the minus strand of NC_060138.1, from coordinate 472,591,561 downwards.
ATCAAGGACCACTTACTACAATTGTGGACCAGCTTGCCTCAGGTACGGATACAACGGTTTCATGACACTATTCCCAATCGAATCCGTACACACATCCAAGCCAGAGAGGGTGCAACGTCATACTGGTTGATGTACTCATACTGTCAAGTTCCTTGTCAATTTGAATCGGTTTTAGTCACTGAAATAACATCATATATTCTCTCAATTCATGAAGTTTCACCTCGTTTCCTTCACTTTTCTGTCAGGCAGTATATACACGATGTAATCAAAAGTATCCGGACACCTCTCTGAAAATGACTTACAAGTTCGTGGCGCACTCCATCGGGAATGCTGAAATTCAGTATGGTGTTGGCCCACCCTTAGTCTTGATGACAGCTTTCACTCTCGCAGGCATACGTTCAACCAGGTGCTGGAAGGTTTGTTGGGGAATGGTAGCCAATTCTTCACGGAGTGCTGCACTGAGGAGAGATACCGATGTCGATCGGTGAAGCCTGGCAACAAGTAGGCGTTCCAAAACATCCCAAAGGTGTTCTACAGGACACAGGTCAGGACTCTGTGCAGGTCAGTCCATTATAGAAATGTTATTGTCGTGTAACCACTGCGCCATAGGCCGTGCATTACGAACAGGTGCTCAATCGCGTTTAAAGATGTTATCGCCATCCCAGAATTTTTCTTCAACAGTGGGAAACAAGAAGGTGCTTAAAACATCAATGTAGGCCTGTGCTGTGATAGTGCCTCCCCCCCCACCCCCCAAACCCCTCCTGTGAAAAACATGACCACACCATAGCACCATCGCCTCCGAATTTTACTGTTGGCACTAAACACGCTGGCAGATGGCGTTCCCCGGGCATTCGCCATACCCACAGCCTGCCATCGGATCGCCACATTATGTACCGTTATTCGTCACTCCATACAACGTTTTTCCATTGTTCAATCGTCCAATGTTTACGTTCTTTACACCAAGCGAGGCGACGTTTGGAATTTACCGGATTGATGTGTGGCTTATGAGTAGCCGCTCGATCATGAAATCCGTTTTCTCACCTCCCGCCTTACTGTCATAGTACTTGCAGTGGATCCTGATGCACGTTGTAATTGCTGTGTAATGGTCTGGATAGATTTCTGCCTATTACACATTACGACCCACTTCAACCGTCGGGCCGGCCGGTGTGGCCGTGCGGTTCTAGGCACTTCAGTATGGAACCGCGTGACCGCTACGGTCGCAGGTTCGAATCCTGCTTCGGGTATGGATGTGTGTGATGTCCTTAGGTTAGTTAGGTTTAAGTAGTTCAAAGTTCTAGGGGACTGATGACCACAGATGTTAAGTCCCATAGTGCTCAGAGCCATTTGATTTTCAACCGTGGGCGTCCTCTCTCAGTCAACAGACGAGGTCGACCTGTACGCTTTTGTGTTGTACGTGTTCCTTCACGTCACACAGTGGACGTAGGGACGTCTAGGAGTGTGGAAATCTTGCGTATAGGCGTATGACACCCAATCACCTGACCACGTTCGAAGTTCGTGAGTTCCGAGGAGCACCCCATTCTGCTCTCTCACGATGTCTAATGACTACTGAGGTCGCTGATACGGAGTACCTGACAGTAGGTGGCAGAAAAATGCACCTAATATGAAAAACGTATGTTTTTGGGGACGTCCGGATACTTTTGATCACATAGTGTACACTGATCAGCCAGAACATTGCGGACCACCGCCCTACCATCGACATAAACCAATCCAGGCGATAGCAGTGTCACCTGGCGAGCAACACTGCTAGTCGGACACAAGCACGGTATATGTAGTATCACTGAGAATGCAGTCCTTGTGCAGAATGGGGAAGGAGCATGGTCTATCTGAGTTTGAAGAAGGGCAGATTTTGATGGCCTGGAGGCTCGGCACGAGCATTTCGGAAATTGAACGACTTTTCGGGTGTTCGAGCAGTGCTGTGGTGAGTGTCTTCAGTACGTGGCGAAACCAAGGTGAAACCACACCCAGACGTCGTGGGGTTGAGCGACCAACCCTCATTACAGACGTCGGACGTTGTAGGCTGGGCAGACTGGTAAAACAGAACAGCCGGCGAACTGTGTCAGAACTAACGTCACACTATAATGTTGGGCAGAATACAAGTGTGTCTGAGCTCACAGTGGGCCAAACGCTCTTAACGATGGGCCTCCGCAGCCAGCTACCCTTGCGTGTGCCAATGTTAACACCACGCCATCGGCAACTAAGACTCAAATGGGCGCGTGACCATCGGTACTGGACGTTAACGCAGTGTCAGAGTGTTGCATGGTCTGATGTATCCAGATATCTTCTTCATCATGCCGACGGGAGGGTGGGAAACCGTCATCTTCCAAGCAACAACTCCTTTACACCTGATAGGGGACGGAGACTAGCTGACGGCGGCTCCATTGTGCTCTGGGGAGCATTCACGTACACATGCACTGGTCCAGTGCAGCTCTTGCAAGGGACAATGACGGTCAAGCAGTATCGGATACTGATTGCAGACCACGTAGATCTCTTCATGACGACCGTGTTTCTCAACGGCAGTGGCATATTTCAGCAAGATAATGCGACTTGTGACAATGCCAAGAGTGTGATGGAGTGGTTCGAGAAACACAGTGGGGAATTGTAATAGCTGTGTCGGGCCTCTAGCTCGCCAGATCTGAACCCGACTGAACACATCTGTGATATGATAGAACGTGGCGTCAGAGCTCATCGGCCCCTCCCCGGAATTAACGGGAATTAGGTGACTTGTGTGTGCAGACATCGTGCAACTCCCACCAGCGATCTATCAACGCCTCATTGCTTTCATCCCACGGCGCTTTACCGCTGGTATCAGTGCCAAAGGTGGACATGCCGGCTATTAGGTAGGTGGTCATAATGATATGACTCATAGGAGTATATATATAAGGTGTAATAGAACTACGCATACAAAATTGTATGCTGTTTAGAGGAAATAGACAGAAAACCTTTTTATGTAGCAAAAATGTCACAAGTTCTACGTTTCCCCGCTAGGGGTCTATGAATGTTTTGATGCTAGAATAGTTCAGAGACTATGTTAAAATTGCCGTGTGTTGAATACTGTTTCAGAGATATGTTGACGACTCTGCGTGCTTATGATTGCATAAGAAGGTCAAAACAATGTGGTGTTTCAGCAATAGTGGCTGATGCTTCAGCCAAACGCGCTATCAGTTCTTCTGGAGTCCCTACCGCTCCCTCTTACACGTAACGCCTCAGCTACCCCATAACAAAGTAATTGGTAGGAATGAGGTAGGGAGAACGTGATTGGCGCGATACTGGCCCACCGTTCACAATTTAACCACTGGGGAAAGCTTTATATAAACATTGTCGAAACATTACTCTGATAGCCGGCCGGAGTGGCAAAGCGGTTCTAGGTGCTGCAGTCTAGAACCGCGCGACCGCTACGGTCGCAGGTTCTAATCCTGCCTCGGGAATGGGTGTATATGATGTCCTTAGGTTAGTTAGGTTTAAGTAGTTCTAAGTTCTAGGGGACTGATGACCTCAGAAGTTAAGTCCCATAGTGCTCAGAGCCATTTGAACCATTACTCTGATATCAACGCCAAAGTGTAGTGGGGCCCCGTCATACTTACTGTTGAATATTGCGTCCCTGTTGAAGGCAGCCTCGTCAATAAACTAACCAAACGTTTGGAAGTTAGGGCTACTCACATACTCGTTTACCATACCATTTGTAGGATTCCACGCGCTGGAGAAGTCATCAGCTGATAGGTCTTGTATCTTTTGATACACTTAAGGACGAATATCCGTCTCGTGAAGACCTTTTCACACAGTGGCGTTGGAGATATTTAGTTCCTTGGCTATCGTATGTATGAGGGTGCTGGGGTTCTCCTCAGTTTTCTTTAACACAGGTTTCCGAAACTGAAAAGATCCCTCGCTGTTTCCCATCAGTCTGGTGAAAGGGAGCCTGTTTCGCGAAGAAGGCCCTCAGGTCTCTGAAATATGATACGATTTGGCAGCCTCCTCTTAGGAAATCGATGCGGGTACAGGTGCCTTGCTGCTCGACACTCGCATTGTGTCTCCTCATAAACGAGTGGCATGTCACCTGCTCAGAATGTCAGACACTTCAAGGACACTTAGCGCGGAATCTGTGCACCTGTGACGTTTGTGTCATATATCTGCATGAGTAGGTGTTTACACACATGCTCCCACATATATTGATAAACGACTTTCACTGGTAAGAGTGCGAAACAGGGGCTCATGAAAATAAATACTGTGAGACATTCTAAAACATTAACCCCACGTTGCTTATAAGTTCGATTCGACTGACGTACGTAATTATACTTCCACTGTTGTCGCGAGATCATGCTAGCATCTCGGCATTTGCAATAGCGGCTCGCTTCCGTATTACAAGTGTCAACTTCGCCTTGCAACTCCTCGGGATGTAACTGACATACTGCAATGCAACCAACGCCATTCCTTTTCTGATTTTTGTCTTATGAACTGGGTAAGAAACAGAACGGGATGTCCATTCAAAAAGACATAAATTTATCTTGAAACTTATATTTGCTTACGTTTTAGAATATCTCACAGAACTTACTTTCATGAGCCCTGCCTTACATATTTATCCGTAAAAGTCGTTTTTCAGTACCTGCTGTTGTTCCAGAAATATTTGCTCTGAAACGTTTAAGTTTATATATATAAAAACGATATTTTCTACTTACTCTTTTAATTTATTTCTCTCGTCTGTAGCTGCGTCGATGTCCCAAAGTCCGTCACCTCAGCTGAGTGGCCAACGACGCTAACTGCCTTGACGAGAACTAGGGTTCGATTCCCGTTACTGCCAGGAATTTTTCCTTGGTGCGAGAACTGGAACGGAATGACCTTAGCCTTGCGATTCCAACTGAGGAGCTGCTTAGGGAAGTAGTAGCGGCTTCGGTCACCAAAACTGACAAAGCCCGGGAGAACGGTGTGCTCACCCCACGCCCCTCCGTACCGCATCCAATGGTGCCGCTGGCAGAGGATGACACGGCGATCGGTCGGTATCATTCGCCCTTCCGGGGCACGTGTACGCAGTTTACTTTTTACGTAGATGTGTTAACGTTCCTTGACAAAATCGTATGTCTGTCTGCTAGTGGAAGGCAATTGATCCTGATACCACTACTGGACCCTACAATGCATACCTGATTGAGCAGCCCTTACCTGTCCAGTTCTTTTTTCAAAAGGCTGACGATCTTCTCTAAAGCACAGATGAAGAGAACCGGAGAAAATCCATCACCCTGTCGGAAAGCTGTTCAAATTTTCCCGTCTGTGGTGGTGTCTGTAAGTTGATAGTTGCTATACAATTACACTTCTTAGCTCGTAAGCTTCGCCTATTAACACGCACCTTTGGGATTGTTACTACTCTGGCATTGGGTTGGCTACCAAATAGTGTATTCTTTATTCATTACGGCAAATTAAAATTTTCCCAAACGTTCCAGTGTTTGCTTGCGTTTAAAAGTCACTATCGAAGTATTTTTTCGTGTATCGTGACATACGTCATTAGCGTACTAAATTAGATTAAAAGTGAAAAGTAATTTGCACGGCGTATACTAGGTCAGGTGAAAGAGAAATTAAAACTGCTTATTAATTACAAAATTCACCAGAAGCTGAGCCAGCTTATAGGCTGATGTATTCGTCCCTTATCGTTCCTGTAGAACCCACGAACAAATCCTGAGCTCGGCGTTCGGTCGTTGCCGTCGGGACCGGTTGGGCTACTGATGTTGTTGACCAGTTACTGTATTTGCCCCAGGAAGCTAGTGCGTTCAGTAAAGTGCTATAGCACCCCCACCTACCGCTGCGACAGCGGCCGCAGTTCCGTAACTCGAGGATCGCCAGGCCCTCTGGCCCCCGCCGGTTATACAACACTCCGTACTCCGCTATAGCGCGAGTTGCCGAACGGCTGGGCAGACCGCGTACCTGGAAGCGAGCCCGGCATCGGAAACCGACATCCGGCCGCCGGCTGTCCAACTACGGCACCGGAGTGCTCTCCAGCTGGAGAGCACTTCGCCCGTCAATACACCATCCTGCTGCAACATTACTGTATTTGGTTACCGCACAGCTTATCGTTCGCGTCAGTGAATGTTTGTGAACAGGTGAATGGCTGAAATGTTGTCGTTATTAGTTAATGCTTCCTATGCAACATGGTATCCCTCGTTAATCAACATAATGTATTCACTGGCAGCTATAAAGGTTTTCAGACTTTATAACCGTAATTACTCAAACTATGGCAGTAATTGTGCAGAAAAGGAAGTAACGTCTCGAATTGTTTTGGAGCTTACTAATAATTAGAGCGGAAATGGCTGTTGTATTTACCTCACAGAAAGGCAGAAAGGAGTTCTATGACATCATGAAAATGGATAAACTGAAGAAGGGTATATACACTGTTTCTCAAAGTTAAGGACAAAAATACTCTTCGCTTGATATGTCACTGCCATGTAACATAGCTCGATGAAATTCGGATCATACATAGAAAGAACTGCTACGGTAGAATGCAGAAGAATGAAAGAAATAAGCAACGAAACAAACAGAAATAACATTTTCATTCAAAGACAATAATAAAATTGATGATGGTGGCTCTGCAGGAACTACAAGATGCGGGACATGGTTCATAATAGGATGTGTGATTACCGCACACGGCAGTGCATGCTTTCCAACGTCCTCCTATCCTGTCCACGGGGTTCGTAAAGGAGTTCTTGTGGTAGGACAATCTATTCCTGCATCAGGAAGGCTGACAGCTGCTGGATGGTCGTTGGTGCATGTTGTAGTGGGTGGGTGCCAGAAGGTGCCATATTAAAACTCGGCCGAGCTTTTCAAATGATTTATTCGTTTCCACTACAGTGCTTCATTGATCTCGGTCCGCATCACAGGCCCTGCACTGCTGAGGCCACTGGCCCAGCGACCTGTGCAACGCAACGCTGTGTCGTGCCAGCCTTGTTCGCCAGCTGCAGAGTTCTCATTACATCAGGATTGCTGCGCCAGCAGCCGACTCAGCAGCCACCGTCCCCATCGACTACGCGCTGCTCCACCGGGAGCCGTAGGCCGGCCCCAATGCTGCTTCTTCCTCGGCTGGCGTAGCTGGGAACGCGGCGGCAACGACTGCCCGCGATGTGTCGTCGGAATCTGCGGTCCCTCGCCACGAAAGTCTCCGGCGTGTGTCGGGAGCCGAGATGGCTGCCCACGGTAGCGAGCCGAAGAGTGGCCCGCCCTGGCTGGCTGCAGACCCCGCGTCGGTCTCAGAGGGTCGAACCAACGACCCGGCGTGGATTGGGACGCTGGCGTCCCATCTGTTGCTACGTGTAGCCCGGCGGTGTGACAAGCGCCGCCGTCCAGGAGAGCTGCTACACTTCAATCAGTCTCGTTAGAAAACAACACCTATTTATACTCGGCTGCGCGCCTCTGTTTCGCTAACGCGTCACTTCGCGCCACATACGCACCACACCCCGCTTGCACCAGTGGGCCCCTTCTGTCCTTAGCTTGCACCATGCGAACCGCTGCGTTTACTCTTGTCAGCGGTTCGATGGCCCTGTGGCCTCCATTCCATTTCGCAACCGCTGCTCAGCGCAAGATACTGCAATCCGGCCCGCACCTGGCTGTAGCTTGTGCTCAGGATATCGCACAAAACTAACTTTCCCTAAATGATGGTACCGCTACAATTTGAACGTGGTGCAACATGTCTCAGTAACGTGCGCGTTGGGATGGAACTCGGAGGAACAGGCGTGTCAGTCCATGAGCCAAATATTCTCTTGTTCCAAGAGCTCCACTACGTATTTTCCAATACGGTCGCGCATTGTCATCATAATAATAATGTCGCGGCCGAATGCACCCTTGAAAAGACGTGCGCTGAGGAGTACACTATTACAATAACTTTAAACAGTGAGTGTACCGTGTTCAAACATTTGGCAATCAGTACGTCCATGCAACATAATGCCTCCACACACGGTTACACGTCGACCATCAAAACGACCCTCTTTGAGGATATTTCTGGGTGCGTCACGTACCCTTATACGGCGAGAGCAGCAGACATGTAATGCACCCAGCAAGAATAACGATCATGATCGTTTTAGTGGTCTACGTGTTATGGTGTGTGTAGGCATAATGTTATACAGATGCACTGATCTCCAAATCTTTGAACGCATCGCTGAACGTTATAACAGCAACACGGCACTCCTTTACGATGTGTGTCTTTCCAGGTGTTCACTCCACTCTTACTTCGTTTTCATGGGTGGTATTGTGCTACTGTATCGGGCTTTAGAGGTGGAAAAGAGTTTGAAAGAGTCCAACGCACGTGGGACGGATTGTGGAGACGTACTACACCACGTCCGCATGCACTAAAGGCCATCCAGCAATTGCCAACTGAGCTCCTACAGGAATAGAAGTCGCTACCACAAGAACTCCTTAGCAACATTGAGGCAAGCGTGGGAGCACGCTGCAGAGTATGCACTGCCGTCCGTGGTTAGCACACACCCTGTTAACAACCATGTCCCACCTTTTTCAGTGTTCAGGAAACCACCACGATTCTCGCATGCTTCAGTAAAAATGCCGCCTTTGAATAAAATTTTCATTGCGTATTTCTTTCATTTACTTTCTGTTCTGTACAGTACTGTACAAGAGCACTTCCTTCTATTTTACTTGGCAGTGACACATCATGCGGAAGTAACTTTCGTCCTTAAGTTTTGCGCAGTCTTGTACGCAGTGGTGTACAGAAACAAGCAGATGAATACGAAATGTACTGGTGAGAGAGGACGTTCATCCGTCCTGAGATACGACGTGGGCCCTGGTCGCCTGGATCGAGAGAGGAGATATTTTACTCATGAGGGTCCGCCAAGCGTTGTTGCCTGCGCAGACAGGACAGACTAGCTGTCAGCTTGTGTTTTGGCCGGAAATAGGGGTGGAGACATTTCCACACTAATAAAACACTTGTGAAAGAAAGCTGACAAATGAACAACACAACTAAACCAGAGGATTACATTTCTCGGAGTATAATGCTCTCTGAGAAAAACTATCTTGGTGTGTGAGAGTGCGTGTCTTTCAGAGTGGAAAAAACGGAAGCATTACCCAGCACCATTGAAAGACGCTGTTCAGTAATTCGACTGGTTAGATAAAAAACGCAACCTGGACACTCAGATGTAGCACACAAATAGGAAACATTGCTGAACGTTAAGGGAGAAATACTCCTAATGTCGGATATTTCATTGCTAAATCTCGGTGGAGGCATTGAGAAAATTGATCTGTTGAGAAATCACGGAATTTGTTGTGTACATGATAGATTGACAAACTCCCTGCTACTTGTTCCTGGTACCCACACACTCCCAAACACCCAAACGCGCGAGACTGCAGACGTAAAGTATTTGTATCAGATATTGCTGTGACTGGGCTGCAACACTATGAGTCTCAAAATGTCAATGCTGACAACGGATCGAACACCACCCAGTGACGACGTGCAATTCACCAATTCCGTGACGGGCTTCATGCCAGTTTTCTATTTGACACAGAGAAACAGTAACTTATAACCTCGAAAGAAAGTAATAGAATGGTCATCATACAAACACAGGTGTAAATAGTTGCCCAGCAATCTTTCTCTTCCCAGTGGTGTATTAAACCTGTCAAAAACTTTTCAAAATAAATTACAAAATGAAAAGTAGGAATAGTATAAAGAATAACAGGTAGGATTTAGGTGCGGAAATTTATGTGCCGAACAGATGTAAAACCTAAAGCTCTCATACAGGTGTAAAAAAATCTTCGAACCGCAATGTATTCTTGTTGATTACGAAAAAGGCTATGATTCCATTTACAGAGATATAGAATTCAATAACCGAAGAATTTGGAGCTGACAATAAAACAGTGGCAATCATTAAACAAACTTTGACTAGTACAATATCCAAAGTTTAATTTTTCCATGAAATGTCAAATCATTCTAATTTAAAAGAGCCGTGAGGCAGGAGGAGGAACCTATCTCCATTGTTATTCATTTGCATTCTGGAGAAATTAGAACGGCATTAGAGAAAAAGAGCAGAAGTAGAGGAAACAAATAAAGTGGAATTTTGAAGAAAGACGGAGAACCTTGAAACATCGTGTATAGTTTTTGCTGACGATATAGAAACCTCAACAGAGAACCTACAAGATGCAACGAAACGGATAAGCATTCTCCGAGAGCTAGCAGAAACAAAATTTGCATCGAAATGTGTGACATAAAACTATGGAAAAACAAAGCAAGTTTCAGAATTCAAATGCTTCGGAGAAATAACTCAGTCAAATGATCTGGATGAAACCGCTAAAATAAATAGAGCCACAGTTCAGTGAAAAGTTCTTATCTTTAATGCAAAACTGAGGCACTGAAATGTTGTGATCAAAACCGGGTGCCTTTCATGCCACAGAGAGACTCGGGATAAACACAGTCAAGAAGTTAAATAATTCGGAGACGAAGAAAAGAAGAATAATTCGAAAAATTTTAGGTCCAAGGTATGAGGATAGGTATGACAGTTGAGAAGAAACAAGGAGGTGTATTAAATACCGTTATATAATATATATAGCGGGAAAGCTGAGGATTATATTTTATTGCTACTTAAAAAGAATGGATAACAAGAGGCTAAAAATCTGATAACCCAAATTTCATAGTGTATTGAATTTAAGACAGATCTACAGCAGGTGTGAATGACAGACAAAGACAAAGAAAACAGGCACGAATTGAAGGAAAAGGAAGACAAAGTCATGGGTTTCCAGAATAAAAGACAACAGAAGCGAGGAGAGACATGGACAGAAGCAAGAAGAGAACAAGAGAGAGAAAGAATGAAGTACTGACAAAAAAGGTGATGTCATAAATGAATTAGTTGTGTCACGTTGTACTGAGCTGAGCACGATCATTGGCGCTCGTACGAATTCCCAGTTTTTACAAAGTCCAATTTTTCTTTTACACAGTCCAATGATGATGATGATGATTATGATGAAGACAACACAAACACCCTTCCCCCGGGCAGAGAAAATCACCAACCCGGGTGGGTATCGAACACGGGACCCCGAGATCCAGAGGTAGCAACGCTAGTCACTAGACAACGAACTGCAGACGCAGCCCGGGGATGACAGCCCGTGCAATGTAGTGGCCACTGGTTACTTCACCATTGTGAAGAACCAAATATGAAAGGAGTTGTAACTGGTGCCCTCCCCCCTACGACATGAAGCCTGAGTTGAGATCTGTGTGTCGCGAGTGAATGTTCTCTGGAATAGGCATCTCGCCTGGTCTACGCCATACAAGAGTACATTCATCAATCACATAAAGACAGAACCTACTCTCATCACTGAAAACAACAGCGTGCCATGGCTTTCTGTAGACAACACTTTCATGACACGAGAGTATCCATGGTTGGCGGTGTTATGATGTCAGTCGTAGCCTGATCAGAGGCTCACGTGAACGTAGTCCTACAGCAACAAGATGGATCTCAGTGGTCCTTGGTGACACAGGAGATTTTCGTTCGGTTGACCACAGCTGTTCGCACAATGTGTCTATACAGACGACCGGAACCTGGGCTACCGGTGTGGGAATGTCACACAGACTAACGCTGAAAGGAGCGACACACCACTGATGCATTAAGCCCAGCTTCTGCAGCAGTCCCTCTGTACATCCTCCCGGCTACTCCTTGGACCAAAATGCAACCCCGTTCAAATGACTGCGCTTGTTCAACAGGAGTACGCAGTCTTAGGCGGGGCGTGGTTGTACCCTAGAATGAATGATGCAAGCAAACACTGTTCACCTCCAAACGCAGCACAGTTACTGCCTATAGAGCCGAAACAGAGGAGAGCACACAGGTAGTTCGTCTGGGCGGCATTTGACTGCGACGAGTGTGACAAATGAGTCACTAACACTAGAACCGCTCAGTATGCAAATGTTACACCCTGGTCCCAATGGACACAGTCGTTGAGTCTGTTGCAATTTTTTCCGGGCAGTGTATTGGGGGAACTCATGGAAGTATTTTCGTATCGGTTCGTTCAATGAAGCTCAACTAGAAACATTTGAAACACTTCACACTTTGCTAATGTGATAAAATTTTTGAACTATTAGACACGAGAAAAATGTCTAAGACATCTTTCACAATACTCCATGTAGCAAACAAGTTATGACGTCCAGAGCACTAGAAAGTATGGAAAAACAGCTAGTGTGCAAGTAATTTTTGGAAGATGCGATGTAGGTAGACGTGGGTGAAGAAGCCATGTTAATTCTACACGGTTTGCAACAACATTTTGCGAAACTGGGAAGAAAATTAAAAAGAAAATAAGAAGTTCTTTGAACTGCCTGACCCACTGGAACTTTTTGTGATATTGGTGAAAACAGTACAGTCGTGTATGACTCATGCGCAACTGTTATAGAGCAAACGTCTTTTGCCGTAATGACTCACACAGGAATTCTGCAAGAGCAGCTCTCTGGGTGTCAGAAAGTTAAGGTATTCCAAAGCAGAGTTTTGGTGAAAACAGCCTTCTTCAATCTGGGAATTAATGTTGAAAGGATGAACGTTGTTTTCAATTATAAAAGTCTAGAGAACTCAGACACTTACTTTCACAGAGTTGCTAATGTTGGGCGATTTCGTTCCAAAGCTTCGACGATTACATTTGTAACCATAAAAGTCTAGAGAACTCAGACACTTACTTTCACAGAGTTGCTAATGTTGGGCGATTTCGTTCCAAAGCTTCGACGATTACATTTGTAACCCATGAATCTGGCGCCAAGATATTAAATTACTCGTATGTTCAAGATCGTTTTGATGTACCCCTGAAACTGAAATTTCATCTTACATTGAAGAGGACAACGATTTGGCTTTTGTAACTGTGAGTATTCCCACTGAGAGCACAACGGAGTAATTTACAGGCTCACCTAGTTCCTGTTCCGTGAGAGAGGGAGACGAGGTAGGATTTGGGGGGTGGGGCTGGGGGAGGCTAGGGGGGGGGGGGCTGGGGTGGGGAGATTGCTTCCTGCGCCGCCAGTTTTCCCTCGGCGTACTGTCATTTCATCGTTAGGCAGACAAGTTATGCGTGCACACGCAGAACTTTTGTTATAGGTTAGCGTTCCATCATTCCAATGGGAGTAGTGTACACATAGTTAACAAAACTTTACTGCTTTTGTATACAACTCTGTGGTCTGCTACGGCTAGAGAACCACAGACAACGAAAGAACACATTCTATAATAATTTTCCACTGTGAAAAGTAAGAAACTGGTGTACGCACAAAGACGACAGCAATGAGATAAAATTTTAATAGCAGCCTAAAAGAATAAAAATTGCAGATGACAGATTCTAGCAATGTACACCAATACCAAACAAGGCAAAAAAATGGTTCAAATGGCTCTGAGCACTATGGGACTCAACTGCTGTGGTCATCAGTCCCCTAGAACTTAGAACTACTTAAACCTAACTAACCTAAGGACATCACACACACCCATGCCCGAAGCTGGATTCGAACCTGCGACCGTAGCAGCAGCGCGGCTCCGGACTGGAGCGCCTAGAACCGCACAGCCACCGCGGCCCAAACAAGGCATAACCATGTAAACAATAAATGTGGAACAACGTAATTAAAAGACTGATTAGCGTGCAACAACACTGAACGGTTTGGCTGAAAATAAAAACAATAAACTTTGTGTTGATCTATGGAGTAATTTCTTTAGAAATAATAATCTTGGTTCGAAATGCATTCAAAGCACATTCAGTTATGTTTGAGACAGACAGGAATATCAGAATGATGCTGTTCGCCGCAGAGTGGCATGGGATTACCTTACTTGTTACCGTGCATGGCCCACTACCACATTTATAGGCCCACAGAAGCGCAGAGTAGTAGCGTACATTAGCACCATGATTTCTAGTAGTGCGCACCTAGTAACGTATATTATATTTTTTATGTATGTCATTGGAGGCACCGGTAATGGACTGTAGCTCAATGTCTAACCTCGACTGAGTGGGTGAGTTACGGCACTCCGTGGCTGACAAAAGAATGCGAAGAATTGTGCGAGAATTTAGTGCTCCAGTGGATTACCAGTACATTAGAGACAACCATTCCGCGCTAAACGATACAAGTTCTGTGGTAAGCACTAGGAGACATTACTATCTTTTAAGATGCAGCTAAAAGACACTCAGAAAAAGTTCATTCCAAGTTCTCAGAAACTATACAGTCAGGTACGTAACGAAAATGGCTCTATCTGTCGTAGGATAAGGACCATAATGAAATAAGGGTAGAATTTTCTTCCATGAGAATTACATTAATAATTAATGCATAGATGGTTCAAATGGCTCTGAGCACTATGGGACTTAACATCTGAGGTCATCAGTCCAGTAGACTTGGAACTACTTAAACCTAACTAACCTAAGGACATCATACGCATCCATGCCCGAGGCAGAATTCGAACCTGCGACCGTAGCAGCAGAGCAGTTCCGCACCAAAGCGCCAAGAAACGCTCGGCCACAACGGCCGGCAGTGCATAGATGTACTTTAGGATGGTTGTGGTTATCAGATGAAGTAAGTGGAGCTTATTATTATAAACCAATGAGTCATATAGAGAGAGGTTTTCATTAACTGTTTACATTTATATTTTTGCATGTTAGGTATGGCATGGCATATACAATAATTTTACGTTCATTACGCAAACGAAAACTGGATTCAGAGTGATCCCTTTTCTATTTCAGTGCGTTGCGACTAATATTAATTTAAGGTATGGCCTTGTCTTATTCTGCATCTCACCTGGCAGGTGCTTTCTTGATTCGTCTGTCATTCTTTTATGCTAGAAGACTATAGTGAACTTGAGGAAGACCTGTGGAAGATCAGCACTCGGTGTAGGGATTCTCAGTTGAACTTTAACCTAAGCTAATGTAATGTATTGCACACCAGCGTTCAACTAAGTTACTGGACATAAATTCCTAGAAACGCAGGACCGTAAAAAACCTGACAGCACCCATCTGGAGCGACGTAATGTGGAATATAAAAGGAATACCATTCAACCACGACAGAAGTGGATATAAAATATTCTTTCGATCAGTTCTGTAGTATAGGTCGGGACTCTTTGACCTTACAGTGTAGGACTGATAAAAGAGGCAGAAAAAATGCAACGAACCAAATTATTTTTCGTAACTAGTTTGTCTGGTAAGCACGAGAGAGCCGTCAATACACTCATCAAACGCCAGTGTTAGAGGCACAGGAGGTGTGTTGTTCAACACTCAGTAGTTTGTTGCTAAAATTAAAAAAAAGCAGATGATCGAGGAGGAGCTAGGCAACATATTTCCTCCTACAAAATATATTTTTCGAAATGATCCTAATAATAAAAATCAGATAAATTAAAGCTCATACGGAGGTCGATAGTCGATATTCCCCCACACTAGTCACGAATGTAACTGCAAGTAGGTGTTTGAAAGAGTAATTTAAAAAAGGAAGCTCCAGGCCAGTGATCTGTGACCCTTATGTAAACAGACACCCTCCTTTTAAGGTCACACTCTCCCCTCCCCCTTCCCCTCATGCCCACTAGGACACTTGCGCTGTTATTCTCTGTTTATTCAGGATCTGTTTTATTACCCTGTGGTTTTATCCTATTTCTTGAAGCGCAGAAGTTAGTATTTACTGAGAATTTAATTAATGACACTATTAATTATCCTTATCACTATCGAACATAGCTAAATTTATGTTACCGGTATTTTTATCGCCTTAATATATGACTCAAGATGGCTGCCATATGTTTTTCCAAACTAATCCTATCTTAATGAACAAAATTTATGATCCTCTACGATGCCGCTATCAAACATGGCTGTCCAAGACGTTAAAAACATTCACCACGCATGGCCAGCACTGTACTAAGTATAAAACGACATGAAATGCAAGGCAGTTTGTTTGAACAGAACAGCTACTAAGGTATTTTAATGTTTTATACATTTTTAGTGTTCCTTACCATTAATCAGGAACTTGTTATTTACAGTTGCATTGGCTTCGTATTATATAAATGAAGTAAACTCTTGCGATGATGCGTAACAGGATTTATTTGGTGTACTCTTGGTATGTAGCAAATTCACTGTGCATAAACAAATTACATTGACATCCCATGTTTCTTTGTTTAACAATTCCCATATATATTTAAACACATAAAAATGAGTTCTGTATCATCTCGGTTCCGAGAGTTCCGGAACCTGTACAGAAAATTGGAATAGAGTTCAACATATACTTCATTTCCACCCTTTTTATTGCTCGTGAAAACCACACATTGCATGTTGTACCACCATACAGCGAAACCTTCAGAGGCGGTGATCCAGATTGCTGTACACATCGGTACCTCTAACACAAAGAAGCATGCCCTCTTGCACTGATGCATGCCTGTATTCGCCGTGGTATACTATCCACAAGTTCCTCAAGCTATTGTTGGTTCAGATTGTTCCACGCCTCAACGGCGATTCGTCGTGGATCCCTCAGAGTGGCTGGTGAGTCACGTCGTCCACAAACAGTCCTTTTCACCCTATCCCAGACATATTTTATAGGGTTCACGTCTGGAGAACATGCTGGCCACTCTAGCCGAGCGATGTCATTATCTTAAAGAAAGTCATTCACAAGATATGCACTCTGGGGGCACGAATTGTCGTCCATGAAGATGAATGCCTCGGCAATACGCTGCCGATATGGTTGCACCATAGGTAGGAGAATGTCATACACGTATCGTACAGCCGTTACGGCGCCTTCCATGACCACCAGCGGTATAAGTCGGCCCCTCATAATGCCACCCCAAAACAGCAGGGAACCTCCCCCTTGCTGCACTCGCTGGAAAAGTCTGTCTAAGGCGTTCAGCCTGACCTGGTTGCCTCCAAACACGTCTCCGACGATTGTCTGCTTGAAGGCATATGCGACACACATCGGTGAAGATGACTTGATGCCAATCCTGAGCGGTCATCCGGCATGTTATTGGACCTATCTGTATCGCGCTGTATGGTGTTGTGGTTGCAAAGATGGACTTCGCCATGGACGTCGGGAGTGAAGCTGCACATCATGCAGCCTATTGCGCACAATTTGAGTCGTAACATTACATCCTGTTGCTGAACGAGAAGCATTATTCAACATGGTGGCGTTGCTGTCAGGGTTCCTCCGAGCCATAATCCGTACGTAGCGGTCATCCACTGCAGTAGTAGCCCTTGGGCGGCCTGAGCGAGGCATGTCATCGACAGTTCCTGTCTCTCTCTATCTCCTCCACGTCCGAACAACATAGCTTTGGTTCACTCCGAGACGCCT
Organism: Schistocerca piceifrons; assembly: GCF_021461385.2. Classification (NCBI taxonomy): domain Eukaryota; kingdom Metazoa; phylum Arthropoda; class Insecta; order Orthoptera; family Acrididae; genus Schistocerca; species Schistocerca piceifrons. The sequence goes on along the minus strand of NC_060138.1, from coordinate 472,574,322 downwards.
GGACACTTCCCTTGTTGATAGCCCTTCCTGGCACAAAGTAACAATGCGGACGCGATCGAACGGCGGTACTGACCGTCTAGACATGGTTAAACTACGGACAACACGATCCGTGTACCTCCTTCCAGGTGGAATGACTGGAACTGATCGGCAGTCGGGCCCCCTCCGTCTAGTAGACGCTGCCCAGGCATGGTTGTTCACATTTTTGGGCGGGTTCAGTGACATCTCTGAACAGTCAAAGGGACTGTTCCTGTGATACAATATCCACAGTCAACGTCTATCTGCAGGAGTTGTGGGAACCAGGGTGGTGCAAAACGTTTTTTGATGTGTTTATTTACACAGTCACCGCTCAGTTTAGTAGGAAGGAAAGAACCAGTTGTGACAAATTTATTGTATGCATTCACAGTGACGTGTAAGTGATTGCCACCAGTGCCGCTGCACCACAAAGACCGTACCGCAGACAGCTCCTGCTCCTGGCTGACAGCTTTTGGCAGAGTGACCTCACGGGGCAGTCACGTCACACTGACGGCAGATGTGCCTTAACACACATCAAACACCCATCCCTCCCACACCAGAAGCAGATAAACATCGTGGAGCCATCATATACCTGGTCCTAGGCAATATCGAAAAGAATGCCGATACATTGAGAACGATGTACAGACAGTGGTGCATGCACAGACGTACTTCTCTCGTAAGCGCTTTTAGTGCATTTTGTTTCCTACAATGTGCGTGTATTACCTAATAAAAGAATCTGGACACTCACTGGTGGTCATTAATCTGGAGTGTATTTATCGATCGAAATACGCACGGCATGTCAAAAGAAAACAGTGAGTGGTGGTATAAAACGATTATTTTATAAACAAATCTATTGATATTTACTTTCTGAAGTCAGATCTTATGCTATCGCTATCATTTAACCCCCATCCTTGTTCAATTCGTGAATGGTGTATGAAAAGAGAAATTGTTGGTAAACCTCGATATTGGCTCTAATTTCTGATTATGATTATTCTGCGAAACGTTATTAGGGGTAAATTGTATGCAACCCGTCTCTACCAAAAATGCACTCTCTCGAATTTTCATGGACACTATGCCGCTGATTCCTACGCAAAGAAAGGGGCTGATGCTGACATACTGTATCGTTTAAAATTTTACACCTACCATTGCTATGTAATCTGTATATGAAGAAGAAAGTTATTAAAAATCAGTAGAAAAATTTCTTTTAGCACCCTGCATCTGACTTCTCTGCAGGTTCAAATGGCTCTGAGCACTATGGGACTCAACTGCTGAGGTCATTAGTCCCCTAGAACTTAGAACTAGTTAAACCTAACTAACCTAAAGACATCACAAACATCCATGCCCGAGGCAGGATTCGAACCTGCGACCGTAGCGGTCTTGCGGTTCCAGACTGCAGCGCCTTTAACCGCACGGCCACTTCGGCCGGCCTTCTCTGCAGGGAAAGGGGCTGACGCTGTAGTACTTTATTAGAAATTTCATGCATCTCACTGTGATGCAGTTCATATTAAAAAAAAGAAAGTCGTTACTGGCAGTCGAAAAAAGTTGTTTTGTAAACAGACCCATTATTTTTATGAAGACGGAACGTCTGCTATCTCTATCATTTAACCCCTACCCTTGTTCCATTAGTGAATAGTGTGTGGGAAAAAGGGTTGTTGGTAAACTGTATCAGCTCAACTTGCTCAAATTTTCTCATTGCAGTCATTTTGGAATGACTTTTTTTTTTTTTAACTGGCAGTTTATACTTTCCCTTCTCGACAATTTCTTTTTCTTCAAATACGTAAGTTTTCTTTCTTTTTGACCTCATTCTCTTCCATTCCCAGATTTCCACGTTAACTGTACATAAAGAAGCAATTTCTTTAATAGGTACTGACCTAAGCCTATTCAGTACATTGTTTCTTTTACTTAAGAAATGTGGAATAACATTACCTGTGGGATCAGAACGAGTTTATGGTTCTGTAGAACAACAAGATTCACAATGTGTCTTCTACCAAATACTGATACAATTTAATCACCTTTTTTCTAAGAAGACACAAGTGAGGAGTGGTGGTTTGTACAGAGATCTTTCACATATCCATTTATTTTCTGCAAGTAAATCAATGTGTGACCACTTACAATTAGTATTTAGCATAAATGCGAATATCCTGTATTCCATAGGCTTTTCCAGTATTGTACTGTGTATGCAATAATTGACAGAGACTTTGTACAAGATATCTATTTTCTTCCTTCTTTATCATACCAGGTGCAGCTTGGTTTCTTTAGGATAAAACAGTGACTCGGATTACCCCAACTGGACAGAGAAACTACGAAGTATTTGGAGCGTCACTTCTACTTCCTCCAAATGCCTATCAATGGAAATTTCCATTAACACAATGCAAGCTGTCATAGCTACCAGCTATATACACTAAAACACATGGCCTGTTGTAGACGTGTGGTGCGTTGCAATATTGGAACATCATAGGTGACTGTGCCGACTTTACCTATCTTAAATACATACTTATGCTAAATAATTCTTGTAAAATCTCACTCCATAACGACCTAAAAAAGGCGACAGACTTTTTTACTTTCTAGAATGTTCATAACGCTGAATATTGGTCAAATGCAGCATTGCAAGCTTCTTATATACTCTAAAGGTTCAAGATATATGTAACAAATGGAAATATTGTTCGAGGAGCTGACTGTAACAAGTTGTAAACTGCTATCCCAATTGTTCTGCCTTGTGTGTTATAATACACTAAAAGAAATTAGTAATTGTTTTTAACAACAAACTATCTTGCATTTTGTGTTATTTTATTCTTAGCACAGTGACGGTGTTATCTCTGGTGTGTTTTTATACCTTGGACAGCCATGTGTGATAGCGATGTCTTAGTGGGTCACAAATTATACTATTTAAAGTCACCTGACAAACATCTTGAGTCATGAATTAAAGATGTAAAGATAAAGCTGACGTAAATATAGAGGCAGTCGTCTTGGGAGTGATAAGATAATGAAATTGATAATAAGTTAAATTGTAAATACATAGCAACGTTTTCTCTCCAATCATTAGGAAAGTAACACTGGGTCATAAATTAAATTCTAAATAATTGTAGAATAATAGTATTGGGAGCATGGGAACATGTGAGGGTAGGGGTTCACCTTGAAAGTGACAGATGAGTTTGTTAACATGAGAATTGCAAATTGTTATCCTGGAACTCCCTTCTGCCCCTTACTTAGGAGGGGAATGGTAGTAAAACCAGAAGCATGCTCCGTGATACTCTCAGACGTTGTGAGCTGTCTTCCAGAGTATAGCCGTAGTTGTAGACGTAGAACAGGCAGAACTCTTACTATGTTAAATGGGAACGCGCATCAAATCAATACAAAAAATGGTTGCTTGACTGTAGGGAAGAGCTCGTCAGTTGCTTGTAAACGTACTTCTTAAATACATACAGATAGTTTGCAAACCATAAAGCTAAGTCTCTTGTAATACTCCTACGAAATTCAACGTCGTGGCTGAGCAATCGACGCAGAATCGAGACGAACAGAGTTCGCATTACACATCCCTGGTTTTGCAATCTCTGAGAGACCCGAAGCGTTTGCTGCCCGAAGAGAAATAGCTGTAATATACATCAGCTTGCGTAGATTGAAATACTGTTAATTTGTACTTTCAATTCTTGTTTTATCTTAGTAAAACTATCATGCTGCCCCTTTCAGGCAATACGAACTGCAGCGCGTCACACAATTTATACAATGTAATTAACTATTGTTTGTTCATCGTGAGCCCCATTTGTTCTTTCTTTATGAACGCGGTAATGTCTGTTGCGCTCTATTATAAACTATGCACATTTTAACAATGGGTGGCCAGCAGCACCTGTGTGTTCTTAACAAGCAAACAAACGCAATGCTAAATGGCCATTAACAAATGTTTACTCATGTGTGTGGTGTAGCATATTGATATGAAAGCATTTCGCACGTGAGTAAGCTAAACATCGCAATATACGGAGTAATATTACCCCGTGCACTTTCCCGCAAAACAGAGCTAATTCACGAAAATTGTTCGACATTTTCACGAGCCTTTTCACTATTCTTTGTGGTCTTCCAAAGTCCTATGGTAGTCAGTAGTAACTTATTTCAGATTTTCCGACACAGAATCTCGGGAACACCGTGGAACATGACAAGAGCACAAACGTTTTCGGATGCAGAGGTACACAGAGTATGCTTCCAGAGCCGCATGTATTCTTTAAAACTGATGCATGTTTCGACTATTAGCTACTGTGCCTTATCATCACCATCACCGTTCTCTCATTTGGTGAAATCAGGTTTGGCGTTCGTGTGTTCAAAAGTGTGTGATATCTTATGAGACTTAACTGCTAAGGTCATCAGTCCCTAAGCTTACACACTACTTAAGCTAAATTATCCTAAGGACAAACGCACACACACCCATGCCCGAGGGAGGAGTCGAACCTCAGCCGGGACCAGCCGCACAGTCCATGACTGCAGCGCCTGAGACCGCTCGGCTAATCCCGCGCGGCGATTTGGCGTTTCAAGCGGAGACAGCTGATCGGGAAACTGATGATGAATGAGGAATTCTTTACCAGAATCTGGCAGACGCGAGGAGGCGAGGAAGTTGCATTCAGCTCCCGCTCACCTGGCAAATATCGCACAGCCTCTTACGGAGTGAATACGTGTGGTCTTATCGGCAGTGACGGAGGTTAACTTTGGTCGTCTACAAGATGACATTAATATTCGAGAAGGTACATGAAGTGCGTCTCCCCATATTTTCATCTATACATGGGAAGTATTAACCAAGGAAACGAATTTCAGGAGGCGATTCCTAACAGTAATAGTAACAAAGATGTTCACATTAAAATGTGTCTGAGAAGGAATGATGAGTCTTCAATAAGACTATTAGTAGTGGAATATTGTATCTCGTATATATTACACGGTATTAATTTGTTAGACAAAATACTTAACGTGTCCATAGTGAGCTTGAAAGGCTAGCGGTCACTTGTCGCCCCGTGTACTGCCTCATTTTTTCGAATGTACCTGGCTGCTGACGAAAAGGGTCATGGGCTACACGGACACACTGTTCAAGCGTCTTCACATCAGCAAGTGATTCATTATACATCACAATTTCCAGATGCGCCTACAAGTGAGGTGGTCAAGATTGCCAAGCACAAAGTTCTCCTCGTCCTATCCATTTCATGACGAAATTGGTTAGGTAAAACGTAAAATATGAACGTCTACAAAGCAGCAGGTGTAGCTAAGTACGGTTGTGGGGCATGTGATCAGCATTTCGCCAATCCCTCCAGAAGTTATTGGCCGTAGATGAATACTGATTATTCCACCGCTGCTTCCTTATTCAAACTACACATCTCGCCTCACGAGGCTGAGTAGACCCCGTTCCAGATCTCTCTACCTAACAAAAAATTTGAGCAAGTACGAGAAATCGAACCTGAATCCTTTCGCAGCGAAAGCAGTTATGTTAACGTTTGTTCTGTTTTTTCATCGGCATCGGCTTCATCTGCCATTTTATATTTGTCATTATCAGCCCATACAGGTTACTGAACAGTAAATTTCTCACCAGCACGGAATGGTATTTACAAGTGTAGACAGGAGTCTTTGTCGATGATTTTCGGGTTGTTGAAATTACAGGCATCTTCTCTTAAAATGAAACAAAATAACAATTATACATCTTAATAAGTTGAATTAATAAGTAAGCTTAGCACTCCTATAGGTACCTGAGCCACTGGCCTCTCTCATAGACTAAAAGCAAATTACAACCGAACGAGCTATGACACTACTGCAGTTTCGAAGAAGAACAGAAAAAATGGGTCCGTGGTATTGGGTGTAGAGAAGGAGTGTAGGTGAGAGGGAGTGGTCGTGGGTTAAGGTGTTGACATCATAATGCATTGGAAGTTATGAAAAGTAGGTTTGTATCTTGTTTGCAGACGCGTTACTGGGCACCACCGGTGAGTTTCAAGCTGCGCCCTGAAGTCTATAAGGTCGGAATGTGCAATTTGTAGGGCAAAGTACACGAAGTGCCCGGCCAGCCACATGTAGCTGCCATGTTTGGCGGGCGGGAAAAATTGCCCAGGGCGGTTGTAGCAAATGTGATACCGTGGTTGTGTGAGGCGTTGTCTTGGTGATGAGAGCCAGTTTCTTGAGCGTCCAGTTCCAAATGATATTTTGGTTCCAGCACAAGAACCGGCATTTAACAGTGTCGAAAATTTGACAATGGTTGCAGAGTGGGGGCTTTGTACACGGTTGACTCGGTTCAACTTCTTACGAGTAGGCACGGTGTTGGTGACAACTTCATACCACTTTGCCTGTACGAAGATGGGTATCACCCGATGGAAGACGTTGTTCCATTCCCTGGACAAACTGAGGTGTGGGAACTTAGTTGCTAAGGGGTGAGGTGGAAGAGGGCTAACCAAAATATTGTGTATAAATTCTGTGGAGCTGTGAAGCACTCCCTCGCCCAGTTGGTGTAGGGCTTGGTAGTAGATGACGATGTATTCTGGCACAACATCAACAGTGATGTTCGGAGGTAGCGATGGATCGACTGTCTGGTTTAAGTATGCGTAGATGTATATAATTATGCAGTCGTTAGTATTACTGATGATTATGTACGTCCATTTTAGAAGAATTGTTGAGGAGTCGACGTATAATGATTTGGCGGTGGGGTTGCGCACCATCAAGCGTCATACCCAATTTCTCCGTCAAAACAGGCAGAGTGTTTTGCAGGAATTGTACACACTTGGGTCCATCAAGCTTCTGTGGCATAACAAGAGGTAAATTAAGCGTTCATCAATAACCATTTCGCAAGCATTGACGACAACCATTCCCGAAAACTTTTTGTAGTCCACAGGTACTGATTTTTGTAGGTTTCCAATTCCATTTTCACCAAAGATTGCCTCAACAATGAGGACTCCGTGTTAAGCTAGGGGACAAATCAGAAAGCGCTTCAAGACAGTTAAAAGAACAAAAATGTTTGTGTCAGCTTACGTGCAGAACGGATGGTGTGTCCACAATATAGCAATTTTGAGTAAGTACCGGGTGATCAAAAAATCAGTATAAATTTGAAAACTTAATAAACCACGGAATAATGTAGATACAGAGGTAAAAATGGACACACATGCTTGGAATGACATGGGGTTTTATTAGAAAAAAAACACCCCATATTGCCAGACGCGTGAAAGATCTCTTGCGCGCCTCGTTTGGTGATGATTGTGTGTTCAGCCGCCACTTTCGTCATGCTTGGCCTCCCAGGTCCCAGACCTCAGTCCGTGCGATTATTGGCTTTGGGGTTACCTGAAGTCGCAAGTGTATCGCGATCGACCGGCATCTCTATGGATGCTGAAAGACAACATCCGACGCCAATGCCTCACCATAACTCTGAAAATGCTTTACAGTGCTGTTCACAACATTACTCCTCGACTACAGCTATTGTTGAGGAATGATGGTGCACATGTTGAGATTTCCTGTAAAGAACATCATCTTTGCTTTGTCTTACTTTGTTATGCTAATTATTGCTATTGTAATCAGATGAAGCGCCATCTGTCGGACATTTTTGAACGTTTGTATTTTTTTGGTTCTAATAAAACTCCGTGTCATTCAAAGCATGTGTGTCAATTTGTACCTCTCCATCTACATTATTCCGTGATTTATTAAGTTTTCAAATTTATACTAACTTTTTGATCACCCGATACATAAAATTACACACTGCTTGACATTAATTTCTCCTACGTAACAAAATATCTTCAAAGAGGCCACCTCGGGATCCATTGAAGCTCAGGAGCAACAGCTTCTACACAGTAGTAGACCAAACCCAGCACAGGCTCTGGGTAGGTATCCCTCAAGCATGGACTAAGCCAAAGGGCTGTACTGTGATTCCTTTATGACAACCAGTACTGTGCTTATTGTTTTCAGTTTGTACGAAGATTGTGGGCTGTACATTTTCCTCCATGAGAAACACTTTGTTTAAGGTCCTTGCTACAGACCACCTCCATTACGACATTTCTGTCGTCAGTACTCTTCACAGACGACGTAAACTATGGTTTGGTTGACATGACATAAAAAACTACAACAACGTCACTTAGGGCTACAGAAAATTCTTGGGGAATTGTTGAATCGTAGCATCAGCAACAGATTAGATTATGTTTTCGCCTCGGTGCCGTAGTAATAAACCAAGAACTCACCCATTTGGCGGCTACGGAATGTGTCTAGATTCGGTCGACACATCTCCAACATGTCTGCAACTGCCTCGGTCGGCTGGCTTTTCCAGTGGCCGTGAGCAGTCGCGGAACACAGCGGAAGGCGATCCCACTCTTTCAAAATGCCGTGCAAGATGCTAAAAAGTGATACGTGACTCGTTTTCATTTTTTCCACTATCACCTCGGTTGAAACGTACGCTGGTCTTCGAGCACCGGGGCCACAAATTCTTATGCGTTTCACGCAGCTCCACAGAGAGATGATCTGCCACTTGGTTCTTCGCCAGTCATAAGTGTTCATCTGCTCAGCGACTGCGAGTGTGCCACCAAAACACTATTTCATATGATGGTGGATTGTTTCCGTGCTGTTCCACAAATACAGCATGGATTGTTGCTGCGTTGTTCTCCTCCAAATACAGAAAACTAGCGTATATACCCGACGATCTCTCCCCCCCCCCCCCCCCCCCCACTCATGAACCATAGACCGCCCTCGTCACACGACATTTCCATTTCCATAGACCTTGCCGTTGGTGGGGAGGCTTGCGTGCCTCAGCGATACTGATAGCCGTACCGTAGGCGCAATCACAACGGAGGGGTATCTGTTGAGAGGCCAGACAAACGCGTGGTTCCTGAAGAGGGGCAGCAGCCTTTTCGGTAGTTGGAGGGGCAACAGTCTGGATGATTGACTGATCTGGCCCTGTAACACTAACCAAAACGGCCTTGCTGTTGTGGTACTGCGAACGGCTGAAAGGAAGGGGAAACTACAGCCGTAATTTTTCCCGAGGGCATGCAGCTTTACTGTATGGTTAAATGATGATGGCGTCCTCTTGGGTAGAATATTCCGGAGGTAAAATAGTCCTCCGTTCTGATTTCCAGGCGGGGAATACTCAAGAGGACGTGGTTATCAGGAGAAAGAAAACTGGCGTTCTACGGATCGGACTTGGAATGTCAGATCCCTTAATCGGGCAGGTAGGTTAGAAAATTTAAAAAGGGAAATGGATAGGTTAAAGTTAGATATAGTGGGAATTAGTGAAGTTCGGTGGTAGGAGGAACAAGACTTCTGGTCAGGTGAATACAAGGTTATAAATACCAAATCAAATAAGGGTAATGCAGGAGTTGGTTTAATAATGAATAAAAAAATAGGAGTGCGGGTAAGCTACTACAAACAGCATAGTGCTTCAGAAGGATGTAGGCTGCAGTACGTACTGGGAGATGAACCAGCTTGCACAGGATAGAGTAGCATGGAGAGCTGCATCAAACCAGTCTCAGGACTGAAGACCACAACAACAACAACCCGACGATACACCACTTTATCAACTGCCTGCGACATTTTGTTTTCCTATCTCGAGCGGCTGGTTCAGATGGTTCAAATGGCTCTGAGCACTACGCGACTTAACTTTTGAGGTCATCAGTCGCCTAGAACTTAGAACTAATTAAACCTAATCAACCCAAGGACATCACACACATCCATGCCCGAGGCAGGACTCGAACCTGCGACCGTAGCGGTCGCCCGGCTCCAGACTGCAGCGCCTAGAACCGCACGGCCACCACGGCCGGCGAGCGGCTGGCTACGGTGCTATGGCACGGGGATTTCAATGTACACCGGGAATGGAGAAGACATGTGTCCTCAAGCAAAAGAAAAAAATTATTTCATAACTTTATGACTTCCCCCAGTGTTTAACTGGCACGATCCCTTACCCAGTTTTAATACTTGTTTATTCACGAAGCTCATCAGTGCACGTAGGTATCAATCATCGACGTCGCTGTACCGAAGCTGCTGTGACAGTGACGTTACTTTTGTAGATCTTTAAAGAATCTAACTCTTGAATAATGTATTTTAGAATGATATATTGTCGCAGATACAGTGAGTGGGATATGCAGATGATATAAGCTGTGATCAAATAGTTTTCGTTCAAAGGCCGTACAGTCCAGAACCGGAATGCCAATCAGGCAAAATTAAGGTGAGCATTGAGGCAATCATTCCACTTACGTACCAGGCTGCAAATACTCGTTTGGTAAAACTGAGCGTCCTGTCCTGCTGCGGTGAAGAAGTCCGTAGCGGCCTGCTGCACATCCTCGTTCTAATGGAATCGCCGACTCTTCAAGGTCTTTTTTTACGACGCATGGGAAGCGATCAGGACGATAGAGCTGGGGCTTGAGTGTCTCTCACTTGAGTCTTCTGCTTTGTATTTGCAATCCCATATCGACTGATGTCGTGTGCCGAATCGCGACCGTTTCTCAACGGAGGTTTTTGACACACATGGTGTCCCAAAACATTCTTCATTCTCCGGTGGATGTCCACCGGTGTTTGTCCTGCGGCAGCCCGGAAAAGAATAACAACACATTGGTTCTGATAAAGCGCATTTTGTAACGTCGCCACAGTTCACGTTGCCGCATTTATCGCACGCACGTCGGAAACAGACGAATGCCGCACTAACCCCTTGCCTACAGGACGGTGTTTATACAGGGTGTCCCCCTACAGCGGTTACTAACTTTCAGGAGAAACACAGTGGATCTAGAGGTCACACAGCAGTGCATGGTCGGAAACGCTTTCCTCGTGCGGTAGTGACGACTCAAAACACAAGAAAGGAAGGACACGGGAAGGGTGGGAAAATATATTTATTACGCTTAGTACAGCGAAAATCAAGAAATTACGAAGAAAATAGACCACGATAATCATCAAACACGATGTTCGAAATTTAGACCCCGACGGTAATGCAGGCCTCATATCTCAGCGTGAGGAAGAGGAAGATCTGAGCCGGGAGTGTGAGGCCTACATTAAGGTCGGGCCCCTAATTCCGAACATCTTTGATGATTATCGTTCTCTAATTTTGTTCAATATTTTTGGTTTCTGCTGTACTAAGTGTAATACACACGTTGCCTCACAGTGTGTCCTTTCCAGGAAAGGGCTTCCGAATATGCACTGCTATGTGATTCTCTGCCGTCTAGATGCACTCTGTCCCTCCTGCATTTTGGCAACCGCTATGCTGGAAGATCCTGTGTACCAGCATCGGAGTCACGCTACGTTGCATATACGATGCAGCAGCGTCTTCAAACGGAAAGCTTTTGATCGGCCCTTTACGTGTTTTACGAATAGATTTAGTAATAAGAAAGTAATAAATTAAACGTCATCCTTGATGATGTAGACTTACTATATGAACAGCGACAATTAGTAAGCCACAAAGGATTATCGTTTCATCCTTTTGTGGAGGGGGTCAGTGAGAAAAAGATTCGTAAGACTTTGAAAATGTGCGTAATGTATGTTGGAAATAGCTAAATGCTCTCTCTCTAAAATACTTAATCAATATTGTCTGAGTAATTTGCACGCTGTGAGCTCAAAATGGTTCAAATAGCTCTAAGAACTATGGGACCTAACATCTGAGGTCATCAGTCCCCTAGACCTAGAACTACTTTAACCTAACTAACCTAAGGACATCACACACATCAATGCTCGAGGCAGTATTCGAACCTGCGACCGTAGCAGCAGCGCGGTTCCAGATTGAAGCGCCTAGAGCCTTTCGGCCACAGTGGCCCGCCCGCTGTGACTTACACAGCCTCAAGACACGTACGCAGTTTTTAACTGTAATTCTTGACTAATTATACAGTATTAAATCTTTAACATAAGATTGTAGCTATTAATGAGTGGATTGTAACAGGATATTGAATCTTTAAATTCGGTCAATGGCTATATGAAATATTGAAAACCTTTTTTTTTGTTTTTTTTCTAGAGGCCGTTAGATGGGCAACCCGTAAATAAGTTTGTGCCCCAGTTTAGTCATTTATTAATACAGAATGGAAAGAGTAGCCCTCCCGCGGGTAGACCCTAAACCATAGCCGTAATTACAGTGGTTACTAAGAAAGTACATTTTTGTTAATGTTGCATATAGCTCATGAATATGGTATGAATAAATGTCACGAAAAGGTTTGCTTCTACTGGACGAGTCATTTTTAGATTCCAGCTTATATTGATTTGCAGTGATGAGTATATATCTGTTCTTGTAGTGAACAGTGTGTTATGTCCAAAAGTGGCGAGGACGAGTTAAGTCCACAAATACTTCCCAGACACTTCGCTCCTTGTTTAGCAACAATGAGTCTGGACCTATTAGCATCTCTTGCTGAGCAGTGTATTAGCGTATAATGGGTTATGTGGCCAGCCCGGTTAGCCGATCGGTCTAACGCACGGCTTTCCGGAGTGGGAAGAATCGCCTTGACCGCGCCACGAATCCGCCGGGCGGACTTGTGTCGAGGTCCGGTGAGCCGGCCAGTCTCTTGATGGTTTTTAGGCGGTTTTCCATCTGCCTCGGCGAATGCGGGCTGGTTCCCTTATTACGCCTCAGCTACACTATGTCGGAGATTGCTGCGCAAACGCCGGCCGCGGTGGTCTAGCGGTTCTAGACGCTTCAGTCTAGAACCGCGCGACTGCTACGGTCGCAGGTTCGAATCCTGCCTCGGGCATGGATGTGTGTGATGTCCTTAGGTTAGTTAGGTTTAAGTAGTTCTAAGTTCTAAGGGACTGATGACCATAGATGTTAAGTCCCATAGTGCTCAGAGCAATTTGAACCATTTTGCTGCCCAAACAAGTTCTACATGTACGCGTACACCACCATCACTCTACCACGCAAACATATGGGTTACACTCGTCTGGTGTGAGACGTTCCCTGGGGGGGGGAGGGAGGGGGGGCCACCACCAAAGGTTAGACCAAAGTACTACATGTTATGTCATCTTATCCGGGGACCTAGAAACGACGGAGAGGCTCCGTCCCCGCCGCAGCCGCAGTGGTCCGCAACCCCACGACGACTACTGCAGTCCACTTCACCCCTCCATTGCCCCACACCGACCCCAGGGTTACTGTGCGGTTCGGCCCCCGGTGGACCCCCCAGGGAAAGTCTCACATCAGACGAGTGTAACCCCTATGTTTGCGCGTACGTGGAAAACTTGTTTGCTCAGCAATCGCCGACATTGTGTAGCTGAGGCGGAGTAAGGGGAACTGGCCCGCATTTGCCGAGGAGGATGGAAAACCGCCTAAAAACCATCCACAGACTGGTCAGCTCACCAGACCTCGACACAAATCCGCCGGGTGGATTCGAGACGGGGACCGGCGCTCCTTTCCGCCCGGAAAGCCGTGCGTTAGACCGCAGGGCCAACCGGGCGGACTAAAGTGCCACATACTTTCAACTGTAACCGGCCGGACAGTCTCGTGTGTTAGCGTACCGCTTCCAGGAATCGGGAAACTACGCCGGCCCCTGGTAGTATCCCCCAGGTGGATTACTGACGAGAGAGGGTGTGCCATCCAGAATAGATATAGTTCTTAGGCCGTTTCCCACAGCCCACAAAGTTAATACCAGCCTGGTCCCCAAATTACGCCTCAGTTATACGACTACATACATTTAGAAAAGTTCACATATTTCGCATTGATAACACTAGACAACGACTTGAGTTACACGATTTTGGTTCCGGGGGATTAGGGTTGGCGACAGGGAGTTCATCCGGTGTCTGACATTAACAGTGCCAAACCCGACAATAAACATGCCGACCTCGCGTAGGTGCGGGATGAAAGCGAAATAAAAAGAGGAAGATTACATACTTGGCACTTTAATGATGAATGAAATGACGTACCATGATAGATAGGAAGACATATAGCGTATATTCGTATTTGAAGTTCCTCTCCTACATTCGTCTATCTTAAAACTCAACAGAGACTTTGATTACGGTAAAACCTAAATTCGATCAGTAATAACATGTAGCCCTGTAATAGCATTTTAATGGTTTTTTTATGCGTGCTGAAGAACCTAGTCCATTAGCCAAAGTCATAAACTAACTTTAGACTGCTTTCCTTATGGCAGTTGCCAATGGTGGGACAGGGAGGGTTACACATTTCTGCTACTTTCCACGTCGTCGACTCCGCCTTCAGGAAGAAGGAGGTACCATTGAGGCAGAGATGAAAGCTGGACAGCGGGTCTAGTACAGACGCTTCCGAAACAATCTCAGGCGCTTCAATCGCAGCTGAACGAGCACACGTTCCCCGAGTGCAAAGTGTGTTCGCCTGAACATGTTCGGCGTGCTCGGCGGCCGAGACGCCGAGATTGTCCAAAACCCATTCCGCGCGGCGCGACAGCGTGCGGATCTAACGAGATTACAGCAATCCCGCCTAACGGCCGGCCGGTTAGCAGTCCCGCGACAATAGCACCGGCGCGACGTGTGGATGCTGCGCGCGACCGCCTCGCGCTATTACACACGTGAAAACATTCCCGGCGCGTTCCGTATTAGAAGCCACTCTGGCGGCGGAGGTCGAGCGGCGCTCTTGTCGCGAACAGGTGCGGCGCCGCCAGGTTCCAGCCAGACGGCTCTGAAAATTCGATTTGCGGCGTTCCCCTCGCGCCGGCGGCGCTGTAGCCTCCCATCTGGGACTTGACACAGTCGCGATACCTCCGCTCCTAATACGGTTTTGTTCTGCTGCATCGGCTGCGCTGCTGTTGCTGTTGTTATTCCGCAGCGCACAAATTGTCCCTCCTGAGAAATGTCCAGCATTCTGGAACTTAATTCGATTTCGGCGAGTCCTGCATCTGACACGAACGCGTCTAATCAAGACAAGAACACGTGCAAATTTTACGGAAAGAGCGTGATCTCTAGAGAGGGGGGAAAAGTAATGTTAGGTGTTAGACAGTCAGGTACAATTTGGAGCGCTCAGAGGTCGTAGAGAATGTCACGAATACTAAATTATACGTTATTGTTATGTCCTGTTTTCACAAGGGAGCTACCATTTCTCATTGTGAGGTCTATCCTACGTTAAAGAGAAAGCTTGTTACAGATCTTATGTCACACCTTTGTGTCAATTGAAACCAATGATAGTGGATCCACAACCGATTGTATTGAGATAAAGTCCCAATATTCGGAAATTCGTATTTATTGCGAACTATCGAATTCGACGATAGCCAGTCGCAATGCATGCATGGCGACGGCTCATACAGTTCTGCCGCACTCTCGAAAAGATCCGAAGTGTCTGTTGTACACTGGAACAGGCAGCAGGTGATAAACAGCGTACTCTCCAGAAACTGGTGAAGACGTGCTTGCTAGGGTCCACGCTGCCTCTCTCCTGGTACAACAGACATTAGGTGTCTTTGAGAGCGTGCGGTAGAACTTCATGCGCCGTTGCCATTCATACACTGAGACTGGTGGTCATCACTGTGAACAATTACTATGAGCTGCGGTGTTCTTATCCGGTGTACGCTGTGTATGTCCTAAACAAAATAAATATGCATTTCCTATCATTGACTCCCTATCTCAGTAACTTGTAATCTGTTACGGACCGCCGGCCGCTGTGGCCGAGCAGTTCTATGCGCTTCAGTCCGGAATTGCACTCCTGCTGCGGTCGCGGGTTCGCATTCTGCCTCGGGCATGGATGTGTGTGATGTCCTTAGGTTAGCTATGTTTATGTAGCTCTAAGTCTAGGGTTCAAATGGCTCTGAGCACTATGCGACTTAACTTCTGAGGTCATCAGTCGCCTAGAACATAGAACTAATTAAACCTAACTAACCTAAGGACATCACACACATCCATGCCCGATGCAGGATTCGAACCTGCGACCGTAGCGGTCGATCGGTTCCAGTCTGTAGCGCCCAGAACCGCACGACCACTCCGGCCGGCTAAGTCTAGGGGACTGATGATCTCAGATGTTAAGCCCCATAGTTCTTGGAGCCATTTGAACATTTTGTTACGGAACCCCAAACACCTGTTTAAAATTGATCCAAAAGGTTTGAGATGTCATGTATTAGGAAACAGGAAAAATATAACTGAAGTAAAGCCGGTTACTCCGAGATACATTTGACGCCTTGGAGATAACAGGTTATTACGCTAGTGCGATCTGAGCGCTTCGTATGGAAAGGGTTTATAGACACGATAATGGTGTGACTCTTACAAGAAGGATATTTTGCCATTCTTACCAGTTAGAAAGTCATTATCGTGTTTATTTGACTTATGAATTTAGATTATATATGCTTAAATTTCCTACTATGTTGGTCTAAAGGGAGGAGTCGCACTGAATGGAGAAAAACTGCCATCATTGTTGAGCCCTGCTTCGAACGGAACGCCGATGATCACCGAAGAAGTGTTGCAGGGGCCCCGGACACCAGTGGGATACTAAACTGACTTCGCCCTCCATACTGCCCGACAACCGGTAGTGATGGTCTAGGTTGCCATTCTTTTCATCGCAGGACCCCTTTGGTTGTCATACGCGGTACCCCTACAGCGCAGTGCTACGTCGACGATAACCTATTAACATATAGCCCGTTTTGTTGCCCGTCCTGGCAAGCCGCCCTGGGCTTACATTTCAGCAAGATAATGACCGCCTACGTACGTCGAAAGTTTCTACTGCTTGTCTTCGCGCTTTCCAAACACTACCATGGCCAGCGAGGTCGTCGGTTCTCTCACCAGTTGAGTACGCTCCGATCACTTGAGGCAGCGCCCTCCAACTAGGTCGGGACTGTGTCGACCTAAAGTGCCAGTTGGGCAGAATTTGGCACGAAACCCCTCGGGAGAACATTCAACAACTCTGTTAACCAATGCCAAGTCGAATAACTGCTTGCGTAAGGCCCAGAAGTGACGCGTGACTGACATACCCAATTCGTTATGCTCTTCCGCTTGAATAAAATTCTGCAATTTCTTTGAAATTGTAATCATTTATTTGTGTGTATATGTACATCCTACCTACCGATTTCCGTCCCATTCGCATAATGCCTTCGTGGTGCGTCTGTTCCTTTTTTGACGTAGAGCGTATATCGACATAGCACGACTTTACTAACAAGGGAACCTCCCCATCGCACCCCCCTCAGATTCAGTTATAAGTTGTCACAGTGGATAGGCCTTGAAAAACTGAACACAGATCAATCGAGAAAACAGGAAGAAATTGTGTGGAACTATGAAAAAAATAAGAAAAATATAGAAACTGAGTAGTCCATGGGCAAGCTAGGCAACATCAAGGATAATGTGAGCTCAGGATGGCCGTGGTCCCGTGGTTAGCGTGAGCAGCTGCGGATCGGGAGGTCCTTGGCTCAAGTCTTTCCTCGAATGAAAAGTTTACGTTCCTTATTTTTGCAAAGTTATGATATGTCAGTTCGTCTCTGTTCACTGTAATAAGTTTAGTGTCTGTGTTTTGCGACCGCACAGCAAAACCGTGCGATTAGTAGACGAAAGGACGTGCCTCTCCAATGGGAACCGAAAACATTTGATCGCAAGGTCATAGGTCAACCGATTCCTCCACAGGAAAACACGTCTGATATGTTCTATACGACACTAGTGACGGCATGTGCGTCACATGACAGGAATATGTTGTCGACCCACATAACTAGTACACCTGGCGAATGGGTAAAAAGATTCTTCTACCTTGCCCGATTTAGGTTTTCTAGTGGATGTGATAATCACTCCCAAAAAAGTGATGAAAACATAAGAGTTTGTCACATAAACTGCAACAAATGAATGCAACAGTTTCACAGTCGCACAGTTTTCCCTGTGCTCTGTCAAAACATATGTTTTTAACGTTTTCAAATTTTTCCGTGTGTAGACCGTCAAATTCTGCATATGTCCAAGCAAATCTGAACATGCCCCAGAATTTTGGAGAGCGAAGTTGATTATGTGTGAGTGCCTGAACTTTGATAATTCTCTGAAAATAAAAAAAATAAACTATTCATTCTAGGGAAGACTTGATCGATGGACCCCTCGTTCCGCAGCTGCTCACGCTAACCACGGGACCACTGCGCTCCTATGCTAACGTTCTTCTTGATGTTGAATATCTTGCGCATGGACCACTCAGTTTGTATATTTTGCTTATTTTTTTCATAGTTCCACACAACTTCTTCCTGTTTTCTCGATTGATCTGTGTTCAGTTTTTCAAGGCCTATCCACTGTGCCAACTTATAACTGAATCTGAGGGGGGTGCGATGGGGAGGTTTCCTTGTAAGCAGTACGCCGCGCGGGATTAGCCGAGCGGTCTGCGGCGCTGCAGTCATGGACTGTGCGGCTGGTCCTGGCGAAGGTTCGAGTCCTCCCTCGGGCATGGGTGTTTGTGTTTGTCCTTAAGATAGTTTAGGTTAAGTAGTGTGTAAGCTTTGGTACTGATGAACTTTGCAGTTAAGTCCCGTAAGATTTCACACACACTTGAACACACACTACTAAGCAGTACTGCTTTTCAGTTACTTATTGGATAGAGTTTACAATCAAGACCATTTGTTTCTATCAAGAACATTGCTCCCCTTGCAAGCATCTCATGACTGCAGAAGAACTCATAGCACTTTAAAGTTACTTACGTCTGAGTCATTAAGAGCACATATTGTAAATAAACTAAGTAATAAGATACCTTTTCGTAGATGTCCTGTCTTTTTGGCCACTTCAGTTACCGACACATCACATTTTATTTAAATTCCTCCTCTTTACTGTTGAAATTATTTTGGTGTTTGTGGTATCTCTGTGGCCTCCCAAGATATGCACGAAAAACAATAAGAAACAAAATGTAGATGTAGACTTTGCGTCAACAGAATGACAGTCAATTACTTTCAGTCGATAACATCTACATCTACATGTACATTTATACTCCGCAAGCGACCCCGGTGTGTGGTGGAGGGCTCTTTACGTGCCACTGTCATTACCTCCCTTTCCTGTTCCAGTCGCGTATGGTTCGCGGGAAGAACGACCGTCTGAAAGCCTCCGTGCGCGCTCGAATCTCTCTAATTTTACATTCGTGATCTCCTCGGGAGGTATAAGTAGAGGGAAGCAATATATTCGATACCTCATCCAGAAACACACCCTCTCGAAACCTGGACAGCAAGCTACACCGCGATGCAGAGCGCCTCTCTTGCAGAGTCTGCCACTGGAGTTTGCTAAACATCTCCGTAACGCTTACACGTGAGCGGGATATAATCAAGTGTTCGGCATCAAGTGGCGACGGTAGTGCTCCGCGAACAGCTCAAGAAATTGGTGGACACCTCGCCACCCTAAAACAGTAACCGTTTTATCTCCGAAGATATCTTCCGCAGTCGGAGACGATACTTCAGGGAATAGTTGTACATACCTACAAGGCCTGTCAGACCGGGTGTTTTATTTGACAAATACTGGTAATTTCAAAAACTATACTACTGGCAGTTAAAATTGCTACACCACGAAGATGACGTGCTACAGACGTGACATTTAACCGACAGGAAGAAGATGCTGTGATATGCAAATGATTAGCTTTTCAGAGCATTCACACAAAGCTGGCGCCGGTGGCGACGCCTACAACGTGCTGACATGAGGAAAGTTTCCAACCGATTTCTCATACACAAATAGTAGTTGACCAGCGTTGCCTGGTGAAACGTTGTTGTGATGCCTCGTGTAAGGAGGAGAAATGCGTACCATCACGTTTCCGACTTTGATAAAGGTCGGATTGTAACCTATCGCGACTGCGGTTTATCGTACCACGACATTGCTGCTCGCGTTGTTCGAGATCCAATGACTGTTGGCAGAATATGGAATTGGTGGCTTCAGGAGGGTAATACGGAACGCCGTGCTGGACCCCAAGGGCCTCGTATCACTAGCAGTCGAGATGACAGGCATTTTAACCGCATGGCTGTAACGGATCTTGCAGCTACGTCTCGATCCTTGAGTCCACAGATGGGGACGTTTGCAAGACAACAACCATCTGCACGAACAGTTCGACGACGTATGCAACCGCATGGACTATCAGCTAGGAGATCATGGCTGTGGTTACCCTTGACGCTGCATCACAGACAGGAGCGCCTGCGATGGTGTACTCAACGACGAACCTGGGTGCACGAATGGCAAAACGTCATTTTTTCCGATGAGTCCAGGTTATGTTTACAGCATCATGATGGTCGCATCCGTGTTTGGCGACAACGCGGTGAACGCACATTGTAAGCGTGTATTCGTCATCGCCATACTGGCGTATCACGCCTCGTGATGGTATGGGGTGCCATTGGTTACACGTCTCGGTAACCTCTTGTTCGCATTGACGGCACTTTGAACATTGGACGTTACATTTCAGATGTGGCTCTACCTTTCATTCGATCCCTGCGAAACCCTACATTTCAGCAGGATAATACACGACCGCATGTTGCAGGTCCTGTACGGGCATTTCTGGATACAGAAAATTATCGACTGCTGCCCTGGCCAGCACATTCTCCAGATCTCTCATCAACTGAAAACATCTGGTCAATGGTGGGCGAGCAACTGGCTCATCACAATACGCCAGTCACTACACTTGATGAACTGTGGTATCGTGTTGAAGCTACATGGGCAGCTGTAGCTTTACATGCCATGCCTGTTTAACTCAATGCCCAGGCGTATCAAGGCCGTTCTTACGGCCAGAGGTGGTTGTTCTGGGTACTGATTTCTCGGCATCTATGCACCCAAATTGCGTGAAAATGTAATCAGACGTCAGTTCTAGTATAATGTATTTGTCCAATGAATACCAGTTTATCATTTGCATTTCTTCTTAGTGTAGCAATTTTAATGGCCAGTAGTGTAATTTTCTGTGTAAGTTGGCTAAACTCCTGGGAAGAAAATTTTTGGCCAGGAAGACAGACAGCCAGGTGGCAGCGCGCTTCGCCCGCCACTAAGTGCGCCGCGTGGTGATGGGCCGGCGACGTGTGGAGCGTGGGGTGTGGGGTGGGGGCGGCGGTCGCTGCGCAAACAGGCCGCTTGCCGCGCCGCCGGCCAAGGCAAACAGCACGGCCCACATCGCGCCGCGCGCCGCGAGCAAACAGACGCGCGCCCGCTCTGCGTGCCGGCTCGCGCGGCCCAGCCGCTGCGCACTGATGTTGCTCCCATCATGATCGGCCAGCTCCACGTCGAAGGCAGGGGACCTGCCCTGAGTCTGTAGTGCCCCCACATGGTTCAGTTTACATCGCGACGCTGTTGCGCAATGAAGATTCTGACTGACGAGGAGAACACAATGTGCCGTAACCCATTTTCCCAGAAACAGCTTAGTGGAAGATGGGTCAAAATAATGGAACACGCGGCTCGGCTTATCCGTAATACTCGCTCGTTACTGAAAAAACGACGGTCAAAGTTTTCGAAGTATTTTCGAGGTACCTTATGTGGCTTTCACCTCACGATATCGTCAGACAAAATGGTGGCACAGTGGTTAGCATCACGGCTTATTAATTTTGCAGCAGTGTTTGAAACAGAATTATTACATTAATTTTTTTCCCTTTTACATACCCATGTCTGTAGAAGATTACTGCACGAATGTTTTACAGTGTACACTGATGTAACGCTGTCCACGTTCGTCTACTAAGTGGATGCTAGATGAATGCATTTAAAAAAGAAAAGAGTGAGAAAATTAGTTGAAATTGTTTTCGGTGAAATTTTTGTGATGTGATTCACAATCAATTCCGAGCGCCGTTACGCTTGGTTTGTAGCGAAATTACTACGAACGCGCTAAATCTTTAGCAATGTTTATGACGTTTCTTTCCCGAGTGAGATTCATGTGAAGAAACGTAACTGTGGCAAACCTGCCTTCCCACAAGGGTTTTTCTGGTGTTCGGAATGTCTGAGTTCCGAATGTTTCTACGATCGGCATCATCCAAGGGAATGCACCAAATCTTTCTGAAGAATAATAATATGAATAAATTTAGAACGTTTCTACGATCGGTATCATCCAAGGGAATGCAGCAAATCTTCCTGAAGAATAATCATATGAATAAAACGCAACAGTCAATATAAGACTTAATATCAGAATGAAATATCAGAATGTGAGGATGTACAAAGATTGTAACCCATCAACATGTATTGCATAATAAATGTGTGACACTTACCGTGAAATTCAGTTATAATTTGCTAGCTATGCCTATCAGTAGTTAGTGCCTTCGGTAGTTAGAATCTTTTATTTAGCTGGCAGTATTGGCGCTCGCTGTATTGTTGTAGTTCGAGTAACGAAGATTTTTGTGAGGTAAGTGATTCATGAAAGGTATTGGTTATTGTTAGTCGGGGCCATTCTCTTGTAGGGCTTATTGAAAGTCAGATTGCATTGCGCTAAAAATATTGCGTGTCAGTTTAGTGATGATCAGAATAAGTAAAGAGAGAACTCACTGAGTACGTTAAGTTTTGCTTAGCTGTTTGAAAATCAAATAACGTAACAGTTTTCCAGTGCTGTCATTCTTTACATACAAAGGGGAAGTTTCAAGGTGACTCACTGAACGCATGGAGTCGACTGTGTTGGTGTATGGGGCGTTCCACTGCTAATATGAGGGATCGGCACCTCGCCAACAGCTGACATAGATCCGTGTCGCCTCCACGCAGTCTGTCCACCTTTCGCCTTCTTCTGAAAAAGACGCCTGTTCCACCACACTGAATCAGTTGAGAAACATTCTGGTTGGTGGACCTTTACGCTAATAGTTGCCAGTTACATCTTCTGTTTTAACATTTAGTTTACACATTTATTCTACCTATCGTCTCATTACTGATTGATTCTGAAGCTGTAGTTTATTAAAATACGAGTTCACCATTTTACTGTATGTCAAGAACTTTCCAAAGCGAATATACTTCTGATCTTGAGCAGGCAGTGGCTCTCTACTTGCAAGTGCCACTGAGTGCAATATAGCCTGAAGTCTTGAAAAGAATTAAATGAATTTAGCCCAATTATTAACTTGTAATTTACAACGAGATCTGACGATAGAGACTTCAGCACGACTGATCAGGGAATGAACTTCATTAATCGTTTAAAATACACTTCTCAAGCAGGACAGATTTTGCCAATAGTAATAGGAGGTGGAAAGGGGTTATAGAATGCACAAATGCTAACTTCCATTAAAAAGGGCATTTATCAGGAACGACGTGATTTCTCCTCGAACTTTGGTAACCATTTACCAAAACCAAATCATCTTAATCTTATAGTTCCTTCCGGGGGTTGACGTTTTCAACAAACTACCTGGGCATTATTCTCTCAGAAAAAGAATGTGTCATTGGTGATGATGCAATACGGTTCCTCTGGTAAATACACTAGAACTCAAACACTCGCTACTGCTGGGAAAATAAAGTCACTACGAAATATGTTTACAAATCATATCAAATTCTAATAATTCCTCCGAATCACGAGTGTTTACCATCAGATCTGACTTGTGACCCTTCCTGTTGATCAAGAAAATACGAAAAGCACAATGAAACCATCGGAACATGGGTGGATGAGTGAAACCAAATCACCCTTTTAAAAACAAACAAGTAATTCTAAGACCGATAAAGTCCTATTGGTATTCGAATTTAATAACTGCACAGACTACTTACATTACTAAACAAAATCTCTAACGGGAACCACCCAAAAATATTGATCGTTAGTAGCTCTCGAAAGTAGTATGAATTACTCAGCACAGCATCAGCCCACAACTAATTTCGAAATTTTCTAGAACTTGCATGACATGGCGCCTCATCCCTAAGTGGGGAAATGGGGGAGGGGGGGGGGGGGTAGGGAGCCAGCCAGCCGTCAAGAAGAAATGATATCGTGCCGCCAGGCGCCCTGTTAAGTCGAGAGGACGCAAAAATGCCACCAGCCGTTGCTCAAGTCACCCACCAGTTCACCGTATAAAATTTGAAGAAAAACTCCGTGCAATAGCAAGATGTACTTTTCAAAAACTTGCCTCACCGTATAAAATTTGAAGAAAAACTCCGTGCAATAGCAAGATGTACTTTTCAAAAACAGCGAGGCAATTGGTTGCCTCCGGCCTGCACATGCTGAAATACAGCTTTGAAAACTAAAAATTCAATTGAATTTCCCACGCTTTTGCAACGAAAACCAAGAAAGCTATAATGGTTCTAAGAGCACATGCACTCCCAGTTCATGCCACGTTCATACATCAGAGAGTAAGGGTGAACATGTGTAACACATGGTACTGATATGGTATAAAGGAAATTACAATCAGTACTGTTTGTTCCATACACAGTAATTCTTCCAGGCATGACCATATGATCAGCAAAAATAGGAAAGAAATCAGCTGAACGTGGTACAAGCCAGATAGTCATTGCTAATAATAAAATCATGAAAGGTGGCGGAGACAGACAGCATTCAACAGTGTCCTTTCCTTCCATATATTAAATCCATGGGTGGTTGAAGTTATTATATAAAAAAAGTTACTTCTTTACAAACAAAGAAATCATAACAGTCTTATCCGTTCATAATTACCAATAGCTTACATGTTTAGCACAGTAAAGAAAGTCACGCAGTTAGAACTTACATCCTAGATTTTCCATCAATAGCAGATTTCTTGTCGGTTCTGAGCGAAACTCGCCCGCGGTTTCTGCGTATGACGCAGGAAGGACTCTAACACGTTCATCTGGGAGTTCATTCGAAAAGTAGTGCAATATTAAGTAAAAAAAAATTTTGGAAGATTTTGTAGTTTTCATCACAGTTCACCAGTTAGAGGCTCACAAATACATCGCACACAATCTTAGGGAAATGTATGTCGTTCTCAAAAGAATTGGCGCACAAAACTCACGTTCGACCTCTTCTTAAGTACCTTGTATCAGTCTGGGTTCCTTATTAGGTGGAATCAACGGAGGAAATCGTGAAGACACAAAAGGCGTAATTGTGACGACAGATATGCGTGGTACGCGACGAAATTTGTGTTGATGTGTTGACCGAAACTCGTTTATGAATGTAAAACAAGTTTGTTTTGCGACAGTCATTCCGAAAATTCATGCACATACAATAATTAGGCCTTAATTACATGTGCTTTTTGTCACAATAATTATTGTTTTCTGTGTTTATTTTGTCAGTATCATCCCAATTCGTGCAGTTCTCCATAGGTTATACATTATACTTTTCGCAAATGTAGTTACAATATTATAAATACAGTAGCTATACTGATTTGACTGAAAGTTTTTGTGTATCGAAGTTTTATATCCAATCGCCTTAAAAACCGTTTTTCCAACATAAAGATTATGAAAATAATAAAGGAATCATTAAATATTTACACTGCATATAAGAGCGCTTAGAATTTTCAACCTAGATTTCCTAGAAAACGGTTGAGAGATATGTCTTTGTGTTTGCATATGTTTGAGTCCTATTAGCGCCCTATACGCCTTGCCAGTAAGAATCAAATCGATGAGAGGACGTTCGTATGCTCCTCTTGTGAGCGTACAGTGGCTGTAAGTGTTTAGCAGCGCTGGTTATAATGTCACGCAGATGAATACACTTAGTCTGTGTTGGAAATTGAAATTTGTGCAAGTTCCTATTGGATCAAACTGCTGAGGTCATCAGCCCCTAAGCTTACACACTACTTATCCTAACTCAAACTAACTTACGCTAAGGACAACACGCACACACCCATACCCGAGAGAGGACCCGAACCTCCACCGGGGGAGCCGCGGGAACCGTGGCAAAGCGCCTGAGATCACGTGCCTACCCCGCGTGCCACTTTGTGTGATTGGCTGTCGCTGACCCTGATGACGGGCTCTTTGGTCACTGGTTCTCCGCAAAATGTGTTATGCCCCGGTAGTTGACTGGCGTCTATGGGAGGCGCCGCACGCTAGTTCCATCAGCCGTAGTACTCTCTTTTTGCAGCCGTTAGCTATCAGCTTTCCCCAACGGCCGCACCTGGTGATTATGCTACCAGTGACACCGCGCCATTCCACGACATGGCGACCGGCGAGTGCCAGAGGGTTTGGATGCAGAAATTGGATGGCTACCCGTCTTGCATAAAGATGGCGTTGGCGATGTGTCGAGCAGAAATTGGCAATAAACAGCATGTTATTCCATCTGGTGAAGTGGACGGCACTATGAGACTGTTATCCGCAATTAATACTCACATATTTATATCGAAGCGAACATTATCGCTTCCAAGCGCAGTGTCTGACAACAGAGGTCTAAGCACAGGGACAGCAGCACTACCAGTATGAAATGAGCAACAAACGTGAGCACCAAAACGGCATACATCATTGAGTACCAACTGTTTTCCGTAGAACTCAGTAACCTCGCATCTCTGATTCTCTAAAAAGACGATCACCTATGTATAAATCATGTGCCTCACCCTTCTCAGTTCTTATGATATCGTATCTCCTGAACTATGTGTCACACAATGATATAATTTTGCAGATACATTAAGTGGTACAGGTAGACACTGTCTGCAAAATATATTGCGAATCACGTTTGTAGTAAAAAAGTAAAATATTAAAACGTCGTGCCTGATGATGAAGTTTCAATGCATGAACAGCGAAAATAGTGACCGGTAAACTTTTCTCTTTTTTTGCATTATTCTGTGTAAGGCGTCAGCGGAAAGAAACTTCGGAAAGAGTTGACATGATTTGTGAGGTTTGTTCGAAGTCACTAACTGCTCTGGTCTCCAATGCTGTCTGAATGTAATCTGGGTAAATTGTGCGTTGTGAGTTACGCTATTTGAAGACGAAACAGCAGTACCTGACTTACTGTGATATACTTTTAACATGAGATTATACCTGTTAATTAGTAGAACAAGATAGCGTTTAAAATCTTTAAATTTGGCTAATAATTGTGTGAAATACTGAAAATCAGTTTTTTCTTGCTTCTAGAAGCCATTAGACAGGCAACATGCAACATGAACTGTGTCCTAGGTTAGTACGAGTGGCGTTTGATAAGTAAGGCAAGACTTCTTTTCTCCACTAATTTCGGTTGAAAAAACGTGGAATTTGTTGAGGAACATAGTGCAATATTTTAGCTTCAACCTCTATAGTGCAATGAGGTTCTGATAGGTGGCGGCAATATACATAGTCTTCAAAATAGAGGCTGTAACCGCAGTCATGGACTGTGCGGCTACTCCTGGCGGAGGTTCGAGTCCTCCCTCGGGCATGGGTGTGTGTGTTTGTCCTTAGGATAATTTAGGTTAAGTAGTGTGTAAGCTTAGGGACTGATGACCTCAGCAGTTAAGTCCCATAAGATTTCACACACATTTGAACATTTTTTGAGGCTGTAACGGAGGTGCGTATAGAGCAGAGAGTCGTTACTGTGTTTCTTTTGGCAGGAAACGAATATAAGGTATTCACAGGCGCTGGCAGAATGTCGACGAAGACCTGACTTTGGGTCGCGCAAACCTGTCCGATCTCCCGGGTACTGTCCTGCCGCACGCATCTGTGACTCCTGCAATTTTGGAACGTGCGGCCACTCTTATTAGAGGTGATCGATGGATCACAGTCAAACGCCTCGCTGCACAACTGGACGTCTATGTTGTTAGAACTGACACACTCGTTGACCAGTTCGGCTACTCAAAAGTGCGTGCCTGCTGCGTTTCTCGCCGCCTATGAGAAAGGAACATCTGTGCGGAACTGCTTGTACATTACGAGGATGATCGTGGCAATTTTTTGTCGAACATCGTCACAGGCGATGAAACGTGATTTCATCACCTCACTTCACTAAACGTCATTGGGCTGTTGTACCTCATCCACCCTACAGCCTGGCTTTCGCACCTTCCGACTTCCATCTGCTTGGCCCAATGAAGGATGTACTTCCGTGGGAAGCAGTGCCTGGATGATGCATAGATTGTTGATGCAGGAAGACGTTGTCTCCGTCGTTGACCAGTTGATTGATATCATGCAGGTAATCTGGCCCTCCCACTAAAGTGAATTTAGGCAATCGCATTGAACGGAGATTATGTTGAAAAATAGGGCTTTGTTGCGGAAGGTGGTGTATTGGATTTCTGATTGGAACCAACCCGCTTTCATTAGAAAAAAAAGTGTTGCAGTACTTATTGAACGCTCCTCATAGTATACACTGCGCAAAAAATTAAAGGATCGCTTTTCCAAAATGCTGTAACTGTCTCCATTACTAACCCTAAGTTTGAAATTTGGCTCGAAGGCGTCTACACCCTTCCTCCGTAAGAATGCAAAAGCATGGCACCTTTCGACGTCACCGTTGAGCTCGACGACACTTCAAATAGTAAGGTGTCGACTCTTGCCGAAAAAGGTCAGAGATCAGAAGTTACGTGACGTGTAAACTGGGTTAATGACGTCACATTCCCACCAAATTCCACCTCATTTCTGTCCAATGTCACCGTTGACGTGTCGCACGATGAGAAGGTGGTCACAGTCCTTCTTAACAACATTTTACCCCATATTTTGACGCCTCTGCAATGGAGGTCAGAACCACGTTGAGGTCACGCTGTTTTTTTTATGGAATCCGAGGAAAACATTTCATACACAGCGTCGCTTAGAAATGTTCAAATGTGTGTGAAATCTTATGGGACTTAACTGCTAAGGCCATCAGTCCCTAAGCTTACACACTACTTAACCTAAATTATCCGAAGCACAAACACACACACCCATGCCCGAGGGTGTGTGTGTTTGTGCTGGGATCAACCGCACTGTCCATGAATGCAGCGCCCCTGACCGCTCTGCTAATCCCGCGCGGCTCCGTCGCTTAGAATCAAAAAGCAAAAGACTCAGTGAGTGGCATAAAGGGCGCCCCTGGGGCATTGATTCCCAGACACTGCAATCGAAAACGACATTTCGCAGTGCCATGTGGAACGCGAAGACATTCTTGACAACCTTTAATACTATTGGCACCCTCAATCGTTTTCACTCTTCTCTAAGGACGTTGTGGCGCTGCATCCCCATTGAATGTGATCGTTCTGAGACACCCCTTCCCTGCCAGGTTGGTAACAACCTCGATACAACCTATGCGCCTGAATGTTGGCAAACTCCACCTAAGGGGTGTCGTTGGGTTTATCTAACCCTCAAGCGCTACAGCAGTCGCGTGCTGAATTGGCGTCGAAGTTTCTGACAGGTATATTTAGAACGTGATCAACAAATTCGCATGGGTGGTACCGATGGTGTTGGCGTACTAGGGAGGGTTTGAGGGGCCCTTCGCCGTTTTATTCACGGCCATGTTAAAGTTGCAGTACTCCGTCATGAAGCTCAGGAGGCTGCGTAGCAGGAAGGCTGAAACAGTGTATGTACCTTTTGCTGCTCCGGACCGGGTTCAGATTTCGTGGAATGGTTCTGAAGGATCTCTAGTGGCTCCAACCTGCACACGAGAGCAAGAATTGCGATCGTGCTGCTCTACAAAGGGGTGAGATTACGTTCAGTGGGGACGCTCTCCCACAATGCCTTTGGAGAGGGGCTGAAATGTCTGAGAATGTCGGCAGTGTCAGAGGTTGTCAAGAACTTCTTCTGTTGTCCATCGCACCTCGAATTGTTTTCGACCGTAAAATGCGTGGAAATCAGCGCTCCAGGGAAAGGGATGGTTTCACTGAGCCCTGTGTGTCACCTCCTGAGGTCTTAGATGTTTTCTTTCGGCCATTCATCAGAAACGCTGGGCGTCGTGGTTCTGACCTCCATCGAGAGACATCAGAAGAAAGGGTGAAATGTGAGTAATAGTAGGTGTGACGAGTGTCCTGTCGTGTGACACGTTCACGGCGGAGTTTGGCTGGATTGTGCTTATATTTGGTGCCAATGTTGCGTCGTTTACCCACCTGACACCTCACATGAACTTCCGAGCTCTTGCCCTCGTGTCGCAGTTGTTATTTGACGTGCTCGTCGAGCGAGAGGATGATGTCCCAATTTTCCGGGCTTTGGCATCATTACAGAAAAGTTTGTACACACCTTTCAGTCGAACTTCAGACTTACGCGTCGCAATGGGAGGCAGTTACGTAATTTCTAAAAAGTCATCCTTTGATTCTGTTGCAGAAGGTAGATCGACGCTTTCCACAGAAAACCCTATGGGACATCAAACCAGATTTTGTACTGAATGGAAAATATTCTGTCGAGCAGGACGCAGACATTATTCTGAGTGGAGACTCGGCCATAGATATAAGTAAAAATATTTACTGTGACACAGGAGAGAGTACAGTACTGTTACTGTTCAGGATATATACCAATGAATTAGCAGATTATGTCGCCTGCCCCATCAGACTTTTACCAGATGATGCTCTTATCAACGAGATCTGTCTGGCAAAATTTATAATAATATTAAGTTAAATAACAACAATATTTCAGCCTTGAGTAAAGACAGGCATCTAGCTCTTAATGTAGAGAAATGCTAAGTTTACTGAACAATATAAGTAGTTGGAAGTTGTTATTGTCAAGGTCTTCAGTCAGAAGACTAATTTTATGCAGTTGTCCAAGCTAATCTATCCTGTGCAAATCTCTCCATCTCTGTGCAACTCAATTAACCTACATTCATGTGAAACTGCTTATTTTATTCATCTATTGGTCTTTCTTTACGATTTTTACTGCTCCAACCCCTACACTCCCCTCCCACCCTCCCGCCCTCCCCCCCACCCCCCACACACACACAAACACAAACACACTTCTCTGCAGTAAAAAACTGGTGATACCTTGATGTTTCAGGCCGTGTCCTGTCAACCGTTTCCTTCTTTTAGTCAATTTGTCGCACACATTTTATTCTTCCTCACTTCGATTCAGTACTCCTCACTAGTTACGTGATCTACCCATCCAGCCCACTTTATCTTCAGCTTTCTGCTGTAGCACCACATTCGAAAATCTTATATCTTCTTAATGTGTGAATTATCTGTTGCCCACGTTTCACTTCCATAAATGGTTGCACTCAAGGCAGATCACTTTAGGAAAGACTTCCTAACACTTAAATTTATATTTTGGTATTAGCAAATTCCTCTACTTCAGATTTGCTTTACTTGTTACTGCCAGACTGCACCACCGGGGGCCGAACCGCACAATAACCCTGGGTTCGGTGTGGGGCGACGGAGGGATGAAGTGGACTGCGGTAGTCGTCGTGGGGTTGTGGACCACTGCGGCTGCGGCGGGGACGGAGCCTCTCGGCCGTTTCTAGGTCCTTGGTTAACATACAACATACATTTCATGACGCCTCTTGCGTCGACTACGATTGTCCTCTTTACAACAACAAGCCTGTTAGCTGTTGTGTCGGGCACATTCGGCCTGAAATCTCAGGGACTTGAGTAGAATTGTCTTCAGCGACGAGCCCTGCTTCAAAGTGAGCCCCTGTGATCAGTGGAGAAGTGCCTGGAAACGCCACGGACAGCGGTACGATGCCGACCTGTCGCCCGCTATACGGCCCGGCAATCAGGAGTGAGAGTCTGGGGTGTCATTTCTTTTCATAGCATTACACCACAGGTTTTCGCCCGAGCGTCCTTACAGCACAGCGGCACGTCGATGACATTATACGCCCCGTTTTGTTGCCATTCATGGCGAGCCATCTTGGTCTTACTATAAGGCGCGACCAGACTGCGAGAGCTTCTTCTGCATGTCTTTCTGCTTACTAAACCCTACGTTGGCCAGCAAGGTCGCCGGATCTTTCCTCAGTTGAGAACGTTTGGAGCATTTTGGGCAGGGGCCTGCAGCCATCTCGGGATTTTGAAGATCCAATTCGCCAACGGGACCAAATTTGGCACAATGCTCGTCAAGGAGATCCAGAAACTCTACCAATTAGTGCCAAACCGAATAACTGCTTGCACGGGGGACAGAGGTGGACCGACGAGTTACTGACATGCTGAATTTTTGAAGTTCTTTCTTTTGAACAAACTATCCAATTTTTCTGAAAATGTAATCTTTTGTCTGTCTACAGGTGTACATCAATCACATCTGCTGATTTATGTCTCTTCCGAATAATTGATTCGCGGAGTGTCTTTCTTTTTTTCTTAGAGTGCGTTTTCCTGGTCAGTTTTATTTCATTCGCTCTGTAGACCCTGTACACGACCTACGCCAGAAGCTAGGACATTAAGCCTCCAGCTATGTACCACAACAGCAATGAATTAAATTATGTTTGTCTATGGTGTAAGACTCGTTGTTCTTACATTATTAAATGAAGTAAGTTAGCATAGTGCGTTGTGGGCTATTCGCCGGGGTACATGCGTTGGTATTGTAAATCTAAATCAACGTGGAAACAGCAGCACAAAGAGAGAGAGGACTCTGACAAGGGGAGAGCAAGCATCCCAGAGGACACAATCGAAGAGCAGTGGGGGTGGGGGAGGCGGTAGCTGGTACAGCCGCCAAATGAACAGCGGCAATTAGCAGTCAGAAGCCCATTGCAGTTCTAATGACAGCATTCACGCAAAGACTGCCAATTGTCTCGTAGCTCTCAGCCGTTCTGAATAAGAGGGAGTGGTTGGAGGGGAAGACCACCTAAGATGCTGAATAAGCTCAGAGGAGAGCGGTCACGGCGGGCGTGAGACCTATGAGCAGCACCTTTGGGCAGCACAGTCTTTGCGTTGGAAAATGTCAGCTGCAAGTACGATTGTTACTTTTCGTTGAACGGTGTGTCTCAGTTTAACAGCTCCATAACCGTTCAGGATTCAGCAACTGTGTTTTCATCGAAATGAGCTACAAAAAGGTCCACACTGGACAACACAGAATCTCTTTCAATAGCCATAGTTATCGGTATCAAATTCGTTTTTTTTAAATGTAATTCGAATAATTTATGTAGTTAAAATCGTAGTTCTAAGACAGACGAATTGAACAGCGTTTCGTTCTTCAAAATCCGATTGCAACTTTCGGGATAATTATAATATTTTGAAATTATGATACATTTGTTTCGACAATGAAACCGAGTGCAGTCCTCTGCACAAGCTAGTGTTGTTGTACACACAGTCGACTCTGGCGGATTGGGCGCTCCAGACAGACGCAGCTAAGAGAATCTGCTACCCGGCCACGATATTATTGTATTTGGTCTCCCGTGGCCATTATCGGAAACATGCGGTGATGTTACAGTAAACAAGTACAGTGGTATCTAAGGAGAACACACCGCACGGTGAATGCTTTCAGGACAGTTGTGCATGTACTATAAAGTAATTCAGTGTGTCCTTGTGAAATGTCACGTTAAAACCTCACGATGACCAGACCGGAAAGCTTTCACTCCAAGGTTGCAATAATACTGTGGTCGACTAATACTTATTGAAGTAGTTGTGAAGTAGCTGCTGCAGCTACATACAGCGCCAGTGGCTATGTAGTTCGCCTGGCTGCCGCTAGAGCTCGGAGGATCGCGCTAGAGTTCTAACTAAGCGCGATCCGGTACTAAAAATACCGGATGCGGCCGCCTGAAAGAAAGGATATTGTGGAGACATGGCTCAGCACAGCCTGGAGGTTGTTTCTAGAATGAAATTTTCACTCTACAGCGAAGTGTGCGCTGATATGAAACTTCCTGGCAGATTAGTTCTGCAGGGTTCGCAGGAGAGCTTCTGTGAAGTTTGGAAGGTAAGAGACGAGGTACTGGCGGAATTAAAGCTGTGAGGACGGGGCGTGAGTGGTGCTTGGGTAGCTCAGTTTGTAGAGCACTTGCCCGCGAAAGGCAAAGGTCCCGAGTTCGAGTCTCGGTCCGGCACATAGTTTTAATCTGCCAGGAAGTGTCATATCAGCACACACTCCACAGTAGAGTGAAAATTTCATTCTAGCATTCGCTGGTCATCGGGACTGATTTCCAAGCGGAACTAACGACTTAATAAAATTATAATCCAGTCAATGAGATTCCAAACCGAAGACGTACTGAAGACACCCTGAACAGCAATGGGATACCAACCCGACTGTTGGCCATCACTCTGCCAGACAGCTAGAAGTGATGTTCTAAGGTGCCGTTTCTTTTCACATCAGCACCCCTTTGGTTGTAGCCTGCGACACCGTTAGAGTACAGCGGTACGTCGACGGTATGCTACGCCCCGCTTTGTTGCCCTCCATTGCAAGCCACCCTGAGCTTACATTTCAGCAACATAATGCTTCGTCGCACACGGCGAGAGTTTGTACTACTTGCCTTCGTGCTTGCCAAATCCTACACTGGCCAGCAAGGTCGCCGGATGTCTCTACAATTGTATTCTGCGTACTTAATTATTCCGAAATATTTAAACCGATTTTGAAGATTGAAACGCAGTTAATTTGTTTTTTGATATTCGACACTAGCTGCATAGTATTTTGGGGAAGGAGTGAAAGAGAAAGCTGCCTGGTAAAATTTAGCACCGATGGAAGTTTTGTCACCACAAACGCTTGGTTTAAGAACCATGAAAGAAGTGTATACAGGGTGGTCCATTGATCGTGACCGGGCCAAATATCTCACGAAATAAGCGTCAAACGAAAATACTACAAACAACGAAACTTGTCTAGCTCGAAGGGGCAAAGCAGATGGCGCTATGGTTCGCCCGCTAGATGGCGCTGCCATAGGTCAAACGGATATCAAATGCGTTTTTTTAAAATAGGAACCAGCATTTTTTTTATCTAATATACGTATAGTACGTAAAGAAATATGAATGTTTTAGTTGGACCACTTTTTTCGCTTTGTGACAGATGGCGCTGTAATAGTCACAAACATATGGCTCACAATTTTAGACGAACAGTTGGTAACAGGTAGGATTTTTAAATTAAAATACAGAACGTAGGTACGTTTGAATATTTTATTTCGGTTGTTCCAATGTTATACACGTACCTTTGTGAATTTATCATTTCTGAGAACGCATGCCGTTACAGCGTGATTACCTGTAAATACCACATTACTGCAATAAATGCTCAAAATGATGTCCGTCGACCTCATTGCATTTGGCAATACATGTAACGACATTCCTCTCAACAGTGAGTAATTCGCCTTCCGTAATGTTCGCACATGCATTGACAATGCGCTGACGCATGTTGTCAGGCGTTGTCGGCGGATCACGATAGCAAATATTCTTCAGCTTTCCCCACAGAAAGAAATCCGGGGGTGTCAGATCCGGTGAACTTGCGGGCCATGGTGTCGAGCTTCGACGACCAATCCACCTGTCATGAAATTTGCTATTCAATACCGCTTCAACCGCACGCGAGCTATGTGCCGGACATCCACCATGTTGGAAGTGCATCGCCATTCTGTCATGCAGTGAAACATCTTATAGTAACATCGGTAGAACATTACGTAGGAAATCAGCATACACTGCACCATTTAGATTGACATCGATAAAATTGGGGCCAATTATCCTTCCTCCCATAATGCCGCACAATACATTAACCTGCCAAGGTCACTGATGTTCCACTTCACGTAGCCATCGCGGATTTTCCGTTGGCCAGTGGTGCATATTATGCCGGTTTACGTTACCGCTGTTGGTGAATGACGCTTCGTTGCTAAATAGAACGCGTGCAAAAAGTCTGTCATCGTCCCGTAATTTCTCTTGTGCCCAGTGGCAGAACTGTACACGACGTTCAAAGTCGTCGCTATGCAATTCCTGGTGCATAGAAATATGGTACGTGTACAATAGATGTTGATGTAGCATTCTCAACACCGACGTTTTTGAGATTCCCGATGATTCTCGCGCTGTTTGTCTGCTATTGATGTGCGGATTAGCAGCGACCGCAGCTAAAACACCTACTTGGGTTTCATCATTTGTTGCAGGTCGTGATTGACGTTTCACACGTGGGTGAACACTTACTGTTTACTTAAATAACGTAACTACCCGGCGAACGGTCCGGACACTTGGATGATGTCGTCCAGGATACCGAGCAGCATACTTTTTGATCACAACCACCATGCAGCAACACGATATCGACATTTTCCGCAATTGGTAAACGGTCCATTTTAACACGGGTAATGTATCACGAAGCAAATACCGTCCGCACTGGCGGAATGTTTTTTTTCATTTATTGAATTTCAACTCCCCCCGAAGGGGGTGGGCTGGCAGCAGCTTAGTACGCCGCTCTTCAGCCGACAGATTTTGTGACAAAGAGCAAGAGAACAAATAAGAAAAACAACAGGCGATAAAATCGGAGACTTAGAGAGTAACAAGGCGAAAAGAAATCGTGGAACTTAAAACAACAACACAGGGATGATGACGCTAATAAAAATACATACGAAGTAGACAGGGAAAACAATAGACAATTAAAAAACACGGCGACAGTCTGGATTCTGTTCGCAAAGGAAATAAAATTCACACCGAGCGACAGCATGGTTTCTGTTCGCAACACGAGAAAGACAAACAACACTGAATAGTCACTGGAACACTGCACTAAAAAGTTGGCAAATGTGACACCACAGTCGAGAGCAGGTGGGGGGAAACTGGACAGTAGATGGGAAAACGAAAAATGGGGGGAAAGGAGAGTAAAAGCGAAGGGGGGAGCCGGGAAAGGAGTTGAAGGAGGATGAGGACCCATAAGAGGGGTGGGGGGCAGACGCGACAGGGAGTGGGGTAGACAGAGGAGGGGAATACAAAAGGACTGGGGGGGGGAGAAGGGAGGTAGGGAGAGGTGTAGTGGGGGGAAGAACAGGACAGAAGTGGGGGGGGAGAGGGAGCCCAGGGAAAGGACAGAGGAAAGGAGGGGGATGGAGGATCAGAGTTGATAGGAAGGATAAATGGAGGGAGAGAGGGCATCATCCGGGAGGGGGAGTTGACGGAAGCCACCTCGGGAAAGGAGATGGAGGGTGTAGAGATGGAGGGTAGGGGGGACACAACGGTGAAGACGTGGCAGGGGGTGGGGATGGGAGAGGAGAGGAGCAACCAGGGGGTGAGGGGGTTCAAGACGGCGGGAGGTGTAGAGGATGCGGATATGTTCGAGGAATAGGAGCAGATGGGGGAAAGGAATGAGATCATAGAGGATCCGCGTGGGGGACGGGAGGCGGATACGGAAGGCGAGGCGGAGTGCATGACGCTCAAGGATCTGGAGGGACTGATAGAATTTGGGGGGGGCAGATATCCAGGCAGGACTGGCATAACAGAGGATGGGACGGATTAAGGATTTGTAGGTGTGGAGGATGGTAGAGGGGTGCAACCCCCATGTCCGGCCAGAGAGGAGTTTGAGAAGGCGGAGGCGGTTGTGGGCTTTGGATTGGATGGATCAGAGATGAGGGATCCAGGTGAGGTGACGGTCAATGGTGAGGCCAAGGTAGGTGAGGGTGGGGGTGAGATGGACAGGACGTGCGCAGACAGTAAGAGAGAAATCCAGGAGCCGGAAGGAGCGAGTGGTACGACCTACGATGATTGCCTGGGTCTTGGAAGGATTTAGTTTCAGGAGCCATTGGTTACACCATGCAGCAAAAAGGTCAAGGTGATTCTGGAGAAGGCGTTGGGACCGTTGGAGGGTAGGAGCGAGGGCGAGGAATGCGGTGTCATCAGCATATTGCAAGAGGTGCACTGGAGGGGGGGGGTTGGGGCATATCTGCCGTGTACAGGAGGTAGAGGAGAGGGGAGAGGACAGAGCCCTGGGGCACACCGGCAGAGGGGTAGAAGGTGCGGGAATTGGCATGATGGATGGTAACGTAGGAGGGGCGGCGGGAGAGGAAGGAGGCCACCAGACGGATGTAATTGATAGGAAGGGCGTAGGTTTGGAGTTTAAACAGGAGACCGGGATGCCAGACACGGTCGTAGGCCTTTTCAAGGTCAAGTGAGACAAAAATGGCGGAGCGACGGGAGTTAAGCTGGAGGGAGAGGAGATGAGTGAGGCGGAGGAGTTGGTCATCAGCAGAGAAGGAAGGTCGAAAGCCACATTGGGTGTGTGGGAGGAGGTGGTTTTGGTGGAGGTGGAGATGGATGCGCCGGGAAAGGATGGATTCCAAGAGCTTGCTGAACACCGACGTGAGACAGATAGGACGATAGGAAGAGGCATCAGATGGAGGCTTATTGGGTTTGGAGAACATCAAGATACGGGAGGTTTTCCACAGGTCGGGATAGAAGCCAGTGGCAAGGATGACATTGTAGAGGGCGGCAAGGAGGGAAAGGAAGGAGGGAGGGCAGTGTTTGAGGAGGCGGTAGGTAACGCAGTCGTGGCCGGGAGCAGTGTTGCGTTCAGTGCGGAGTGTGAGGCTGATGTCCTGTGTAGTGAGGGGAGTGTTAAGTGCAGATGGTGGGGTGTGGCCCAAGTACTGGAAGCTAGGAGCGAGGGGAGGAACAGAGGTATCCGTACGGTCCATGACATCAGAGAAGAGGGAATAATCAAAGTGGGGATCATCAGGGATGGAAAAAACATCAGAGAGGTGGGAGGCAAAGTGGTTGGCCTTACTGAGGTTGTCAGGAAAGGGACAGTCATTAAGGAGGAGAGGGTACTGGAGGGTGGGGCGATTCCCAGTAAGGCGGTGGAAAGCAGACCAATACTTGGAAGAGTTGATGGGGAGCGTGGCGTTGAGGTGTGTACATGTCTGGCGCCAGGCTCGGCGTTTCTTCGCAACAAGCAGGTTGCGGATGTGTCGCTGTAATTGCCGGTGGCGGGTAAGTGTATCCCGGTCACGAGTGCGGAGAAAAGAGCGGTAGAGGCGGCGGGACTCGCGAAGGAGAAGGACGGCCTGTGGAGGCAGGGCAGGGCGGTGAGGGTGGATGGCTTTGGTGGGGATATGGGTGGCGACGGCGTCAGACAAGGTCTGGTGCAGGAAGGCAGCAGTGCGAGAGATGTCATCAGGAGACTGGAGGGTAAGGTCGTGGCTGTCAACCTGGGTGTGAATGGAATCCCGGTAGGCATCCCAGTTGGCACGGGAGTAATCATGGACAAGTTTAGGAGGGACGTCAGGGCGAGGAGTGTGGTGGGGATGGCGACCAGTAGAGATAGTGAGGAGGACAGGAGCATGGTCACTGCCAATGAGGTCAAGGACATCCGCGGTGATGCGCCCAAGAAGGTTGGGAGAGGCAAGGACTACATCAGGAGTGGTGTTGGATTCGGGCCGGGTGTGCTGGGGCAGGGGAACCAGGTCTCCCTGGAGAGTGGTGAGAAACTGATGCCACCGCCGGAGGTCGGAAGGATCACGGCTGTGGATATTGAGGTCGGCGGCAATCATGTAGGTGGAGAAGGTGCGGTCAATGTGGGCCAGGAAATCGTATGGGATGGGGGTGCGAGGGCGGACATAAATGGTGGCACAGGTGATGGTAAGGACGGGGAAGAAGAGGCTGAGGGTGAGATGCTCGGCAGGATTGTTAAGGAGAGGTTGGGGCCGGACTGGGAGGTGCTTGAGGTGGCCTATAGCAACTCCGCCACGTGCCAGAGGGTACGGGTTATCGGAGCGATGTAGGGTGTAAGGGGCAGTGGAGACGGAGATACGGGGCTGAAGGAAGGTTTCATTGAGGACGAAGGCATCCACGCGGTGCTGACGTAGGGTGTGGAGGAAGAGGAGTTTGTGGGTGGGCAGGGAGCGAACATTGTGGTACAGGATACGGTACGGTTGTTGTACCATGGGAGTGGAGAGTTAGACGAGGGTGGTGAGGGGGGTGAAGGTGAAGTGGGCCTGGTTGTGGGAGTAAGTGGCATAGGTGGTAAGATGGAAGATGGAACGGGCAGCGAGGGCGATTTGGGAAAGAGTGTGGGAGCGCTGGAAGGGGTGGATGTTTTGGAGCACAATGGTGGTGAAACGGATGATGTCCTCAGCAGTAGGGGGAGGGCGGAGCGAGTTGTTGGGGTGGATGGGGTCATCAACAGGATGGACAGGGACGGTGAGCTCAGGTGTTACTGGTGGAGGTTTCGCTTTACACTTCGAGGAGTAGGTAGGATGGGGTTCATTACAAGTGTTGCAGGAGGGGGGAGAGGTGAGGTTGGGGCAATGCTTGAGGAAGTGGGAAGCTTTGCAGTGGGGACAAGTAGGGGGGTTCTTGCAGGCAGAGGTAACGTGGTTGTTGTAGGTGAGACAGCGCTGGCAGCGGTAGGACTGGACTGGGGAACGGGAGGGGTCCACCTTATGGCGCTGATTGTAGATGAGGGCTCCCTCGGTGAGGAGGCGGTCAATGGAGGAGGAGGATTCAGTGAATATCCGCATGAGAAAAGTCGGCCCGGCATCATTGAAGATGCGACGGGCCGAGCGGATTTCGATGTCGGGCCGGGAGTTGAGTTCCGCCAACACCTCAGCCTCCGTGATCACGGGGCTAAGCTTCGTGATCACAGCGGTGAAGGTCGGCGGACGTCGGGGAGGTTGAGGCTGACGGGGAGAGGACGGGGTGTGGTAGGGGGTGAGGGTTGCACGTTGGCCAAATTGGATACGAGGGATGCGGGAGAGGAGGTCGGTGTGGAAGGAAGCATTGGGGGATTTTATGAGGACCGAGTCCTTGCGAGGAATCAGTTGGGAGATGGGAGCATTGGGGCAGTATTTCCGGATGGCGAGAGTGAGGGAGCGGGCATCAAGGAATTGAGGGTCAGGATTGGAGAGGACAAAGGTGTGGGTGGCAGGCGTGGCGGGGGCGGGGGTCGGGGCCGCGTCCATGGGAGTGGGTGGGTCACGGGGATTGGGGGTTTTTTTGGAGAAGACTTCGGGGGAAGGGTCAGCATTCGGGCGCTTGGAAGGTTTCGTGGACACCACTGGGTGGGGAGGGGGCAGGGGGACGGGTTGCAGGAGGAGGTGGCGGGGGGCAGGACCACCCTGAGCAGCGGAAGACGCAGACGGTGGGGGCGTGGGTGTCACTGAGACTGTGGAACGTCGAGCAGAGATCCGTGCTGGCTTGGAGCCTGTCGGAGGTGGTGCGGGGAGCGGCGGAAAGTCAGTAGCTGTCGATGGGGCGACAGTGATAGGGGAAGAGGAGTTGGGGGTGGGTACAGCCGAAAGTGGCGCAGGGGGGGGGGTGGACAGGGAGAGAAGGATGGACGGGAAGTGGGGTGGAGGATGAGCTCCATGTGATGGTGGTTGGAGCAGCGGAGGGAGAGGTGAAAATGATAGTGGTAGTGGTGGTGGGTTGGGACATGGTGGCGGCGCGCGAGAAGGGCGGCGGCGGCGGCGGCGGCGGTGACCAGGCGGCGGCGGCGGCAGGCGGCGAGCACCGGCAGGCGGCGACCAGGCGGCGGCGGCGGCGAGGACCGGCAGGCGGCGACCAAACGGCGGCGGCGGCGAGGACCGGCAGGCGGCAACCAAACGACGGCGGCGGCGGCGGCGGCGGCGGCGGCGAGCACCGGCAGGCGGCGACCAGGCGGCGGCGGCGGCGAGCAGTACTGACGACGAGCAAACGGCAAGGCAAGGGTGGGGATCTTCCACGTCGAGGGTGCACCCTGAGAGTAGCCCAGGCAGTGAAACTCTTCGACGAAGAAGTGAGGGAATCCAACCCTCGAATGTGGCGGAATGTTGCGTGATACCACGTACTTATATGTTTGCGATTACTAGAGCGCCATCTATCACAAATCGAAAAAAGTGGTCCAACTAAAACATTCATATTTCTTTACGTACTGCAAGAATATGTAATAAGAATGGGGATTCTTATTAAAAAAAAAACGCAGTTGGTATCCGTTTGACCTATGGCAGCGCCATCTAGCGGGAGGACAATAGCGCCATCTGGTTTCCCCCTTCAAGGTAGACGACTTTCGTTCTTTGTAGTTTTTTCGTTTGATGCTTATTTCGTGAGATATTTGGCCCAGTCACTATCAATGGACCACCCTGTATACGTGGAAGAAACCTGCAGACATCGAAAGGTTGTAGATTGATTGTCCATTGGTAAAATAGAGAATTCAGAACCAGGTTCTGAAATGCAAGACTTTTCCAGGGGCAGGTGTGGACTCGGACCACAATTTGTTGGTTATGAATTATAACTTAAAACGTAAAACATCTACGAAGGGGTAGGAAATTAAGGATATGCGACATGAATATATTAAAAGAACGACATGTTTTTGAGTGTTTCAGAGGGAAAATAAGGCAACGAGTGACTAAAACAGGGGAAAGTGTTACATCAGAATACGTCTGGGTAGCTTTGAGAGATGAAATAGTGAAAGAAGCAGAGGACCAAATATGTAAAAAGACAAGAACTAATAGAAATCATTGGACATCAAAGGGAATGGTGAACCTAGTTCATGAAAGGAGAACATACAAAAATGCAGCAAATAAAGAAGCCGAAAGATTCTACAAACGTTTCAAAATGAGAGTGATTGGAGATACGAAATGGCTAAGCAGTTGTGGCTAAGGACAAATCTGAGAACCTAGAAGCATATACACGGTGATCATTAATAAAACCAGCAAACTGCCGAGACGAATTTCTGTCTGCAAATGGAGAGAAAGAGATCCTATGAACATACCATCGGAAATGCATCGTTGTCACAGCAGATGTCGCTGACGAATGACAGTTCCTCTGACCACGTGCCGTGTGTTCCTAGTGTGTTGCGGGCTGTGTGGTTGACGCAGCGTACTGTAAGCAGAAGAATCGTCCAGTATTCAAGTCGGGAACAAGCCGAGATGGGGTTTGTTTACGGCCAAGCAGGTGTGGACTCGGACCACAATTTGTTGGTTATGAATTATAACTTACAACGTAAAACATCTACGAAGGTGTGTTTACGTGAGACAGCTCGGCTCTACCAAACCAAGTACCCTCACAGACACCAAGCTCTTTTTGCTAGTTTGTGTGATCATACAAGCACCATACAAGTGATACATTTCGGGAAACATTCATAGGACCTTTTTCCTCAATTTACAGTCAGGAATCCGCCCCTGCGGTTTGTCGGTTTTTTTAATGTTCTCCCTGTGTAACTGGGGGAAAGATAGACACCCCCTACAATATAATTAAAGAGACGCTTCTAGGAAAGAAACACATCTGTGCGAATATCAAAAGCTCAGACTGATATCCAATACTAAGCAAAGAAGGGAAAGCTGAAAGATGGAAGCAGTATATCGAAGGGCTACCCAACGTAAGACGACTCATTATGAGAAGAATCTGGTAGAGCACTGGAAGATCCCATATGTGAGAACACGGCTCCGTCTTTGGGAGAGCCAAACATAACGGTACTATTCCATCTGGTGTGTAAGTGCATTACACAGGCGAAATGCCCTCACAGTTCAAGAAGAATGTAATACTATCAATTACAAAGAAAGCAGCCGCTGACACGTGTGGACATTTGGTTGAATAAGTCATTGTTGCAAAATACTGACACGAATTTTTGTAGAAGAGTGGGAAAACTGGTAGAAGCCGACCGCGGGGAAGATCA
Source organism: Schistocerca piceifrons (assembly GCF_021461385.2). Lineage (NCBI taxonomy): Eukaryota > Metazoa > Arthropoda > Insecta > Orthoptera > Acrididae > Schistocerca > Schistocerca piceifrons. The sequence goes on along the minus strand of NC_060138.1, from coordinate 472,531,377 downwards.
GTTTGGATTCCGGAGAAATGAAGGAACGCGCGAAGCAGCACTAACCCTACGACTTACTTTCGAAGGTAGATTACAGAAAGGCAAATGTGCGTTTCTATCTTTTGTATATATGGATAAGGCTCTTGGTGATATTGACCGGTACACACTCTTTGAAATTCTGAACATAGCAGTGGTAAAATACATGGTGCGAAAGGTTATGTGCAACTTGTACGGAAATCAGGCAGCAGCTATTAGAGTCGAGAGCCATAAAAGGGACTAGTGCTTGAGAAAGTAGTGAGACTGGATTGTGGTCTATTATTCTATCTGTACAATGAGCAAGCGGTAAAGGAAGCCAAAGAAAATTTGGAGAAGGAATATAAATTCAGGGAGAAGAAATAAATAATTTGGGTTTGGCCGTTAACATCATAATTCTGTGAGAAACAACAAAGGATTTGGAAGAGAAGTTGAACGGACTGGACAGTGTTTTTAAAGGAGGATGTAACATGAGCATCAACAAAAGCAAAATAAGGTGACTGAGTGCAGCCGAATTAAATCAGGCGATGCTGAGGGAACTAGATTAGGAACTGAGAAACTAAAATTAGTAGATGAGTTTTGCTACTTTGGCAGTAAAATAACTGTTGCTGGCCGAAGTAAAGAGGATATAATATGTAGACTGGTAATGGCAAAAAGAGCGTTTTTAAAAACAGCAGTTTGATAACTTAAAATATACATTCCAGTGTTAGGAAGTCTTTTCTGAAAGTATTTGTAGGGCGTTTAGCCTTGTAAGCAAGTGAAACGAGGACGATAAAGAGTTCGGACAAGAAGAGAGTAGAAAACTTTGAAATGTGGTATTACAGGAGAATGCTGAAGATTAGATGGGTAGATCATATAACGAAATAGGTGGTACTGAATAGAACTGGGTTGAAAAAGAAATTGTGGCATAAGTTGACTAAAAGAAGGTACTGGTTGAGAGGGCACATTCTGAGACATTAAGGCATCACCAACTTAATACTGGAGAAAAGTATGGAGGGATTAGAACTTGTAAAGGGAGATGAAGAGAAAAATGCAGTAAGTAGGTTCAAAAGGATATAACTGTAGGTTGCAATAGTTATTCAGAGATGAACAGACATGCACGAGATTGAGTAGCGTAGAGAGCTGCTTCAAGTCAGTATTTGGAGAGAAGACCACAACAACTATCGTCAAAAATTATAATAATTCCATTTGAAAAAGCGAAGTTGATACCGATATATCAGAACCCAATATAGCCGTGAAAAAATTGCTATATACGAGGGTTATTCAGAAAGTAAGGAACGATCTGTCACGAAAAGGAAACAACAGTAAAAACCCGGAGAAGTTTTGCACAGGTGTGTTGGGCAGTGTTTCTATTACGCCCGTGGATCGCGTTACGTCGTTCTTTTTAATTCTGAGCACACAGGGAGCACATAAAGACGCCTAGAACAATAGTGTCTCCCGCCAAGTACGAGGGCCTGGTCAGAAGTTTCGCCTGAAGCTATGCAGCCAACATTACATAACGGTCTTGAGTTTTCTCATTCAAGACAATTCTCAGCCGCATTCTGCACCGTCTTCAATTGGACATGTTCGATTACCCACAACACAGCCATTAATTGTCTCTCTCTGAGTTTCATCTCTGCTCACATGAACCGCTGGCTATGAAGACAACATTCTGGTACAGACAACGAGCTGTAGGCCAGCGTAGAGAATTGGCGGAAAGCTTTGGCGGCTGCCTTCTGTGACGAGGGCATTGGAAAGTTAGTATAACGCTACGACAAACGTCTAAGTCGGATCGGCGACTATGGAGATATGTAGCTGGAAGGTGTAGCTAACTGTTGTAAATAAAAGTTTTGATTTTCACTGTGGTTACCATTTCGCGACCTATAGTTACTTTCCGAATAGCCCTCGTATATGAAAAAATACTATACGTTATCACAATTCATCAGGATGGTAATTGAATTACGATATTTTAAAAAGTTCTGGAAATATCTGAAATGAACAGTGTGGCTGAATCATCCTGGTTATTAGTAGGAAAAAGTTAATTAACGCCACTATGGACGCTGCGTTCGAACTGCCTTATAATACAGTGCTCATAGACAGGTAAAAAGTAATCATTCGATGTGCTGTGGTTTGAGATGATTAAGAAAAATATACTGTGTTCTGCATATACATACTCTTTTTACTTACAAAATATTTCAGCATGTTGAACCTCAATTTCAGATGATATTTTTACCACTATAAAAACTTACTATAGAGGCTGGCCTGAAGAACCGATCTCCACATCATTTCACGGTGTTACGTACACCTACAGCTACTTCAAGGCAGTGGTTGTTCGACCCATGTAGCTGAAATGCATGTCATCAAAGAAAATATTTGTCTCATCCGCCGCTCCCCCCCCCCCCCCACTCCTATCCGATCTTTCGGTCCGTCTTTAATAACCTTATCGTCGACAGAATAGAAGACCCTAATCTTGGTGTATGATTATAGGATTTTCCAGCAAACAGTAGTTTTGAAATGTTCTAGGATACTTAGCTAGGTGATGTTATCAAGATGGTGCGAATTTTTGGCAAGTTGACTTGCTGTCATCTTTAGGTGGTACTAATGACTGACTTACACTTGGGAAGCAGACACTGACGACTGCAACTCATGTACGGACTGGTGGGTATCCCCTCCCCCTTCCCTTCATCATCACACCGGTGGAGTCGCACTGGGTGTCGATAGCAGATGGGAGTGGTGTAGGGGACGCTGTCCAAAAGAAGACCGTCAGACATGAGAACTTCCTGAAGATGGCACAACATTTTCCTAAGGCGACCAAACATTACAACCACCTGACGATGATAAAACATCACCTGCAGAAACATCGCACCACTTGCATGACAGCATCCTTTGTATTGTTTGGTTCATTACATGACACCAGAATACGAATTCAGAGAGGCGATCCAACATTCTCTCCAATCGCCACCTGTTTATATTATAAATCACACAAAAACGTGTTGAACAGAAATTCTTCACAACAGCACCAAAGGAAGAGCCAGGAGTCGAGATGCAGTTTTCGCTTGCGCCAGCCAGGTCAGTGGCATCTTTCCTGGACTTGCACCTCCGTCCACAAATAGCGTACAACCCCCGCACTATCCGCTGCTGTATCCAGGCAATCCGGCTTAGGTTGCAACCTTTATAAGAGAGAGCGTCGTAAAAGTAATACCTGGCCATTATTATTTAATGTGCTCCAAAAAGTCTTACATTTTGCAGGATGGTAAGCAGGCTTAAAAAACAGAAGCGTTAATGGGAGATTTACGGTGGTCGACCGGAACACCCGCTCCCTGGAAAAGCTGACGTAGTCGGAGCGCACCGCTTCTCCGCTAAGCTATAAATGAGGTCTTTCCACAAGGCAGATGGCCACCGCTAAAAGGCGGTAGTGCCCTCTGGGTCTTTGCATTATAGCACAACCCATCATAAGAGGCTATCTGCTATATCACCGCTCAGACGAAAAACACATTACCATCACTAGACAAGTCTTTTTTAAGAAGAGAAAGCCGGCCGCGGTGGTCTCGCGGTTCTAGGCGCGCAGTCCGGAACCGTGCGACTGCTACGGTCGCAGGTTCGAATCCTCCCTCGGGCATGGATGTGTGTGATGTCCTTAGGTTAGTTAGGTTTAAGTAGTTCTAAGTTCTAGGGGACTGATGACCACAGCAGTTGAGTCCCATAGTGCTCAGAGCCATAAGAAGAGAAAACTACTTGCTAATAAAAATGTTCTATTTCCCATATAATATGACGCATATATTCCAAGACTCAATTTCTCCTAAAAGTTTGGGAAGATAGCAGTGCTGACTTACGAACACTCATTCAGCTGAAAACGGAACACTATCACCTGTTAAGAAGTGAAACATTACGCCATAACACGATACCATTACGTTCAGTTACCACGAAGAATTTCTCAGTGCTTTACACGAAACCTTTACTACCTTTTACGATATCATTCATTACTCAAGTTACTACGCAGAACAGTGGTTAACATCCAAGGTCCTATTTTTCATAAAACCGGATAATTGGCCCTCTTAGACACCGTACTACCAGCTCATCAGCTCACGCTTGTTTCAGCAAAGGTCTTGAAACTATCTTAACTCATCGAATCAGTCTACATCTACGAACACATTCAATATTCCACAGAAGACCAGTACCAACGCTGTGCCGACTTGAAGACCAGTACCAATGCTGTGTCGAATTTCACACATTATCAACTATATAAACGAAAATCCGCCTCTTTTATTTTCATATCAACCAAAAAACATTTCGTTGGGTATGGCATGCAGGTGTGCTCTTCAAACTACAGACGAATGGACCCTGAATTGGAAAAAGTTTGAAATTTGTTTTAAGGACTTTGGAACCAACCTGCTGAGGTGATCGGTCACTAACCTTACTCACTACTTAAACTAACTTACGCTAAGGACAACACACACCCATGCCCGAGGGCTGAGGGAACACTCGAACCTCCAACGGGGGGGGGGGGGGGGGGGGGGGGGGATGGAGCCGCGCGAACCGTGACAGGACGCCTGAGACGACACGCACGGCTACCCCCGCGGCCGACCCTGATTTAAATATGTCATCTAGAACCGTCCTTCCTCCATCACACTGATACATACGAGATCAAATTTACCCTACTGCCTTTTATAATCTGTATACTGCAGATTTCTCCGAACCCTAACCTTCCTACCTGCCTCCTTAAACATCGTGACAACACTGTGTACCGAACAACCCATCAGTTCCTCCAAGCTATCCTTTCAGTCCCTCAACATCACTTGAATTTCCTGGCCGAGTGGTTTGGTAAATGGAAACTGCAAATATATAAACACTTAAAGCACGCAAGCATCTTTGACAGCATCATTCCGTGATTCTGTTGGCCTGATTTCCACCTATCCATCTGCTGCCAATTCATTCTTACCGCTAAGCGTTTTGATACACCGCCAAATATCTTTGACAAATATTTTATAAAAGTTAGGACCAAGCATCAACTTATGTAAGGTGCCATAAAACTAGTCAATACTTCTGCATTTGAATATCCACCCTCATCCACATTCTGGACTAAGTCGTCCATTTTATACATTTTCTTTTTCTGGAGCACCTAAAACTCCAGAACATGAACACCAAAACATAGTCCCACCACCTAAGATCTTATCGACCCTCATACGTCCTGCGCGCTACGAGCATGTTCATCTTCCACGTACTTTCATATTTTGTCCATCTTCTCCTACCAAAACTTCAGGTAAATTCCAACCTCTGGTGATGAAATTAGTCCAGTATATACCCTTCCTATCTGTTACAACCTACACATAACACACCAAAGATTTGGACCCCTAAAACGATCTTGTTTGACAATGTTCCTTAGCGCATTAAATGTTCCCACCCCACGTCATATGATGGTAAATAGTGCACCCAGAAGCTTGTCGAAAATTCTCGATTTAATGTTCCAAAAGTTACGGGGTATGGAGGCATTGGGTTGCAAGGGTGCACTGACCTCAAGATCGTTGAACACGGTACACTAACCAGTCAACATAATTGTGATACGGAATTCCTTCACCGTCGCATCTCTGCAGGTGTTGATGCGGCTCTGACTTCAATTTTATGAGTGAAAATGCGCTACCACTTCGAACAGCGCGGGTGGATGAGCTTTTCGAAAGAGAGTATACATACAGCGATTGGCCCAAACTGTCCGTTCCACCTACTGTAATCCCATCGAGCACATGTGGGATGCATTGGGGAGACGAACTGCAGAGCGTCCACATGAACCAACGGCCGCCAAGAAGTTCTCAGTCACTCTGGCGAGAGAATGAAACGACCTACCATAAGAAATCCTTACCACCCTGCCGCCAGGATTGAAGCAAGTTGTAGACCATGTGTCGCTGGTCGTGGTGATCATATACTTCATTAAAAACCATGTTCCGCCTTCTGTAATGTCCAGCGAACCACGATAAATCGTGATGAATTCATTGTAAATATTGTCTTTGAATAAAGCATCGTTTCTGTTCGACTCATTGGTTATTTCGTTCACGTCCCTTCTGTATTACACTGCAGCAGATCTTTTTGTGTGTGTTTCACGTTTAGTTGATCTGTGTTAGCTGGCAGTGATGCATCACGCAAAAGCTACTTCCGTCCTCAAATTTTGCACACCAGTGTACTCCTTAAAGAAGTAAACCAGCTGTGCAGTACTGTTACCGGTATCTGCAGGTGACGAGCAGTGTTGCATCATTGCAAACACATATTGCTAATATATTGCCAGTATACTGCTGTTTCCTTATTTTAGAAATGTCCGCCCCTGGTAGCTGAGTAGTCAGCGCGACAGGATGTCAATCCTAAGGGCCCGGGTTCGATTCCCGGCCAGGTCGGAGATGTTCTCCACTCAGGGACTGGGTGTTGTGTTGTCCTAATCATCATCATCTTTTCATCCCCGTCGCCGAAGTGGCGTCAAATCCAAAGAGTAGCATCTGGCGAACGGTCTACCCGCTGGGAGGCACCAGTCACACTACATTATTATTTTAGAAATTCTGTTTGGCTGCTACAATTTTCACATAAACCTGCCGAACCAAAATTAATCATTCACGCAACACATCAGCTAATACCGTGTAACTCTGCCTCCAGACTTGATAGTTGCCTCTATTCGGCGAGGAAGCGATTCCTCAAGTTTCTTCAGGTATTACACATCCATCTAAGACACTCAGTGATGAATACAGTCCAGAGCGCTTCGATGCCGCAGTTATGTTGATTGCTACGTTTCACCCCATGGCCATCGCTGTCCCAGATGAAGGGCAGACCTTCGGGTGATTTAATATGTCAGTCAAGACGCGATAGGATGTCCGAGAGTTCGTCAAACCAGGAACGTACGCTATCTGATGAAAAGCGATCGGAAACCTCTGTGTAATGCGGAATTGGTTGCTAGATGTCACAAGAGGCGAGCCCAGTAGAATACAAGAAGTAGTATGGTGATGTCAGTTGAGAAGCCGTAACTGCACGATGGATCGGTTAGGAGACTCCAGTGACTTCGAACGTGTAGTTATTGCATGTTATCTGAGTAACAAATCCACAAGGCACATTTCAGCTCCTCTGAAGCTGCCCACAGCGACTGTTGCTGATGTGACTCTGCAGCGGAAACGGGAATGAACAATCACAGCTACACTCAGTGTAGGCAGGTTTAATATACTGATGGACTGTGCGAGGTAACGGGCGAATCGTCGCGCCCTGGAAATATACAGGGTGTTACAAAAAGGTACGGCCAAACTTTCAGGAAACATTCCTCACACACAAAGAAAGAAAATATGTTATGTGGGCATGTGTCCGGAAACGCTTACTTTCCATGTTAGAGCTCATTTTATTACTTCTCTTCAAACCACATTAATCATGGAATGGAAACACACAGCAACAGAACGTACCAGCGTGACTTCAAACACTTTGTTACAGGAAATGTTCAAAATGTCCTCCGTTAGCGAGGATACATGCATCCACCCTCCGTCGCATGGAATCCCTGATGCGCTGATGCAGCCCTGCAGAACGGCGTATTGTATCACAGCCGTCCACAATACGAGCACGAAGAGTCTCTACATTTGGTACCGGGGTTGCGTAGACAAGAGCTTTCAAATGCCCCCATAAATGAAAGTCAAGAGGGTTGAGGTCAGGAGACCGTGGAGGCCATGGAATTGGTCCGCCTCTACCAATCCATCGGTCACCGAATCCGTTGTTGAGAAGCGTACGAACACTTCGACTGAAATGTGCAGGAGCTCCATCGTGCATGAACCACATGTGTCGTACATGTAAAGGCACATGTTCTGGCAGCACAGGTAGAGTATCCCGTATGAAATCATGATAACGTGCTCCATTGAGCGTAGGTGGACGAAACTAAAATGAGCTCCGTTTCCGGACACATGTCCACATAACATATTTTCTTTATCTGTGTGTGAGGAATGTTCCCTGGACGGCCGAAGTGGCCGTGCGGTTAAAGGCGCTGCAGCCTGGAACCGCAAGGCCGCTACGGTCGCAGGTTCGAATCCTGCCTCGGGCATGGATGTTTGTGATGTCCTTAGGTTAGTTAGGTTTAACTAGTTCTAAGTTCTAGGGGACTAATGACCTCAGCAGTTGAGTCCCATAGTGCTCAGAGCCATTTGAACCATTTATTTTTGAATGTTCCCTGAAAGTTTGGCCGTACTTTTTTGTAACACCCTGTATGTTCGGAGCTGGGGCGGCCGCACAGGACTCTCGTCAAAGCCGGGGCCCGGCAGCAAACACGTGGTCCCGAACGTTAGCCGGGCAAGACGGGTAGCCCCAGTGCATGGTCTAGCCGCTTGGCTGGGAATTCCGCTGTGACGAGGACGGTGCTTTGTGGTGATTAAGGAGATGTCTATGCCGGGGAGTGCCAAAGATGGCGGACTTTGTGAAACCTTAATGGCAGACATTTCACAGTTCGTATGGAAATTAATACACTATTGGCCATTAAAATTGCTACACCAAGAAGAAATGCAGATAATAAACGGGTGTTCATTGGAGAAATATATTATACTAGAACTGACACGTGATTACATTTTCATGCAATTTGGGTGCATAGATCCTGCGAAATCAGTACCCGGAAAAACCACCTCTGGCCGTAATAACGGCCTTGATACGCCTGGGCTTGGATGGCGTGTACAGATACAGTTGCCCAAGCAGCTTCAACACGATACCACAGTTCAACTAGAGTAGTGACTGGCGTATTGTGACGACCCAGTTGCTCGGCCACCGTTGACGAGACGTTTTCCATCGGTGAGAGATCTGGAGAATGTGCTGGCCAGGACAGCAGTCGAACGTTATCTGTATCCAGGAAGGCCCGAACAGGACCTGCAACACGCGTTCGTGCATTATCCTGCTAAAATATAGGGTTTCACAGGGATCGAATAAAGGGTAGAGCCAGAAGTCGTGTTGTTGTTGTGGCCTTCAGTCCTGAGACTGGTTTGATGCAGCTCTCCATGCTACTCTATCCTGTGCAAGCCTTTTCATCTCCCAGTACCTACTGCAACCTACATCCTTCTGAATCTGCTTAGTGTATTCATCTCTTGGTCTCCCTCTACGATTTTTACCCTCCACGCTGCCCTCCAATACTAAATTGGTGATCCCTTGATGCCTCAGAACATGTCCTACCAACCGATCCCTTCTTCTGGTCAAGTTGTGCCACAAACTTCTCTTCTCCCCAATCCTATTCAATACTTCCTCATTAGTTATGTGATCTACCCATCTAACCTTCAGCATTCTTCTGTAGCACCACATTTCGAAAGCTTCTATTCTCTTCTTGTCCAAACTATTTATCGTCCATGTTTCACTTCCATACATGGCTACACTCCATACGAATACTTTCAGAAATGACTTCCTGACACTTAAATCAATACTGGATGTTAACAAATTTCTCTTCTTCAGAAACGCTTTCCTTGCCATTGCCAGCCTACATTTTATATCCTCTCTACTTCGACCATCATCAGTTATTTTGCTCCCCAAATTGCAAAACTCCTTTACTACTTTAAGTGCCTCATTTCCTAATCTAATTCCCTCAGCATCACCCGACTTAATTAGACTACATTCCATTATCCTTGTTTTGCTTTTGTTGATGTTCATCTTATATCCTCCTTTCAAGACACTGTCCATTCCATTCAACTGCTCTTCCAAGTCCTTTGCTGTCTCTGACAGAATTACAATGTCATCGGCGAACCTCAAAGTTTTTATTTCTTCTCCATGAATTTTAATACCTACTCCTAATTTTTCTTTTGTTTCCTTTACTGCTTGCTCAATATACATATTGAACAACATCGGGGAGAGACTACAACCCTGTCTTACTCCCTTCCCAACCACTGCTTCCCTTTCATGTCCCTCGACTCTTATAACTGCCATCTGGTTTCTGTACAAATTGTAAATAGCCTTTCGCTCCCTGTATTTTACCCCTGCCACCTTTAGAATTTGAAAGAGAGTATTCCAATCAACATTGTCAAAAGCTTTCTCTAAGTCTACAAATGCTAGAAACGTAGGTTTGCCTTTCCTTAATCTGTCTTCTAAGATAAGTCGTAAGGTCAGTATTGCCTCACGTGTTCCAGTGTTTCTACGGAATCCAAACTGATCTTCCCCGAGGTTGGCTTCTACTAGTTTCTCCATTCGTCTGTAAAGAATTCGTGTTAGTATTTTGCAGCTGTGACTTATTAAGCTGATAGTTCGGTAATTTTCACATCTGTCAACACCTGCTTTCTTTGGGATTGGAATTATTATATTCTTCTTGAAGTCTGAGGGTATTTCGCCTGTTTCATACATCTTGCTCACCAGATGGTAGAGTTTTGTCAGGACTGGCTCTCCCACGGCCGTCAGTAGTTCCAATGGAATATTGTCTACTCCGGGGGCCTTGTTTCGACTCAGGTCTTTCAGTGCTCTGTCAAACTCTTCACGCAGTATCATATCTCCCATTTCATCTTCATCTACATCCTCTTCCATTTCCATAATATTGTCCTCAAGTACATCGCCCTTGTATAGACCCTCTATATACTCCTTCCACCTTTCTGCTTTCCCTTCTTTGCTTAGAACTGGGTTTCCATCTGAGCTCTTGATATTCATACAAGTCGTTCTCTTATCTCCAAGGGTCTCTTTAATTTTCCTGTAGGCGGTATCTATCTTACCCCTAGTGAGATAAGCCTCTACATCCTTACATTTGTCCTCTAGCCATCCCTGCTTAGCCATTTTGCACTTCCTGTCGATCTCATTTTTGAGACGTTTGTATTCCTTTTTGCCTGTTTCACTTACTGCATTTTTATATTTTCTCCTTTCATCAATTAAATTCAGTATTTCCTCTGTGACCCAGTGATTTCTACTAGCCCTCGTCTTTTTACCTACTTGATCCTCTGCTGCCTTCACTACTTCATCCCTCAAAGCTACCCATTCTTCTTCTACTGTATTTATTTCCCCCATTCCTGTCAATTGCTCCCTTATGCTCTCCCTGAATCTCTGTACAACCTCTTGTTCTTTTAGTTTATCCAGGTCCCATCTCCTTAAATTCCCACCTTTTTGCAGTTTCTTCAGTTTTAATCTACAGGTCATAACCAATAGATTGTGGTCAGAGTCCACATCTGCCCCAGAAGTCGTAACACATCTGAAATGTAACGTCCACTGGTCAAAGTGCCGTCAATGAGAACAAGAGGTGACCGAGACGTGTAACCATACCATCACGCCGCGTGATACGCCAGTATGGCGATGACGAATACACGCTTCCAATGTGCCTTCACCGAGATGTCGCCAAACACGAATGCGACCATCATGATGCTGTAAACAGAACCTGGTCTCATCCGAGTAAATGACGTTTCTCCATTCGTGCACCCAGGTTCGTCGTTGAGTACACCATCGCAGGCGCTGCTGTCTGCGATGCAGCGTCAAGGGTAACCGCAGCCATGAACCTCGAACTGATACCCTTTGCTGCTGCAAACGTCGTCTAACAGTTTGTGGAGATGGTTGTTGTCTTGCAAACGTCCCCATCTGTTGACTCAGGGATCGAGACGTGGCGCCACGATCCGTTACAGCCATGCGGATAAGATGCCTCTCATCTCGAGTGCTAGTAATACGAGGCCGTTGGGATCCAGCACGACGTTCCGTATTACCCTCCTGAACCCATCGATTCCATATTCTGCTAACAGTAATTGGATCTCGACCAACGCGAGCAGCAATGTCGCGATACGATAAACCGCAATCGCGATAGACTACAATCCGACCTTTATTAAAGCCGGAATCGTGATGGTACGCATTTCTCCTCCTTACACGAGGCATCACAACAACGTTTCACCAGGCAACGCCGGTCAACTGCTGTTTGTGTATGAGAAATCGGTTGGACACTTTCCTCATGTCAGCAAGCTGTAGGTGTCGCCACCGGCGCCAACCTTGTGTGAATGGTCTGAAAAGCTAATCTTTGCATATCACAGCATCTTCTTCCTGTTGGTTAAATTTCTCGTCTGTAGCACGTCATCTTCGGGGTGTAGCAATTTTAATGGCCAGTAGCTTAGTAGCCATATGAATCATGATACCTCAAAAACAAATACTTATGTTACCATTATCTGCACGACTATTCTGATGGTGTAATCACATTTCCAATATCTTTAGTAGTTTAAAGTTTAGTATCTGACGATATATATACAAGTAATACCCAGCAACGAATTTCCAAAATCTAAACGGTTCAACCGATTTCGTCGAGCTACGCCCCTTTAGAAAGCTATTAGTGTAAACCTAAATTGGTATAAATTACAGGCATGTAACTTGAATAGTATATGAGTTATTGGAGGTCAAAGTGGCCGATTACTATCGATCGAGCCAGGCCATAAGTACTCCACAGTTACAAGAAAAAGCGGTAGCAGCATGCTGATAAATACATTTATTCATCCGTGTCTTTGTTTATATCCGATATATACTATTCATGAAGAAATTGGTTACACATTTACTGTGTTTTAGAAAGCACAGAGACACTACGCTACTGGCCTACCTTTTGTTCTGTTCCTTTGATATACACTCCTGGAAATTGAAATAAGAACACCGTGAATTCATTGTTCCAGGAAGGGGAAACTTTATTGACACATTCCTGGGGTCAGATACATCACATGATCACACTGACAGAACCACAGGCACATAGACACAGGCAACAGAGCATGCACAATGTCGGCACTAGTACAGTGTATATCCACCTTTCGCAGCAATGCAGGCTGCTATTCTCCCATGGAGACGATCGTAGAGATGCTGGATGTAGTCCTGTGGAACGGCTTGCCATGCCATTTTCACCTGGCGCCTCAGTTGGACCAGCGTTCGTGCTGGACATGCAGACCGCCTGAGACGACGCTTCATCCAGTCCCAAACATGCTCAATGGGGGACAGATCCGGAGATCTTGCTGGCCGGGGTAGTTGACTTACACCTTCTAGAGCACGTTGGGTGGCACGGGATACATGCGGACGTGCATTGTCCTGTTGGAACAGCAAGTTCCCTTGCCGGTCTAGGAATGGTAGAACGATGGGTTCGATGACGGTTTGGATGTACCGTGCACTATTCAGTGTCCCCTCGACGATCACCAGTGGTGTACGGCCAGTGTAGGAGATCGCTCCCCACACCATGATGCCGGGTGTTGGCCCTGTGTGCCTCGGTCGTATGCAGTCCTGATTGTGGCGCTCACCTGCACGGCGCCAAACACGCATACGACCATCATTGGCACCAAGGCAGAAGCGACTCTCATCGCTGAAGACGACACGTCTCCATTCGTCCCTCCATTCACGCCTGTCGCGACACCACTGGAGGCGGGCTGCACGATGTTGGGGCGTGAGCGGAAGACGGCCTAACGGTGTGCGGGACCGTAGCCCAGCTTCATGGAGACGGTTGCGAATGGTCCTCGCCGATACCCCAGGAGCAACAGTGTCCCTAATTTGCTGGGAAGTGGCGGTGCGGTCCTCTACGGCACTGCGTAGGATCCTACGGTCTTGGCGTGCATCCGTGCGTCGCTGCGGTCCGGTCCCAGGTCGACGGGCACGTGCACCTTCCGCCGACCACTGGCGACAACATCGATGTACTGTGGAGACCTCACGCCCCACGTGTTGAGCAATTCGGCTGTACGTCCACCCGGCCTCCCGCATGCCCACTATACGCCCTCGTTCGAAGTCCGTCAACTGCACATACGGTTCACGTCCACGCTGTCGCGGCATGCTACCAGTGTTAAAGACTGCGATGGAGCTCCGTATGCCACGGCAAACTGGCTGACACTGTCGGCGGCGGTGCACAAATGCTGCGCAGCTAGCGCCATTCGACGGCCAACACCGCGGTTCCTGGTGTGTCCGCTGTGCCGTGCGTGTGATCATTGCTTGTACAGCCCTCTCGCAGTGTCCGGAGCAAGTATGGTGGGTCTGACACACCGGTGTCAATGTGTTCTTTTTTCCATTTCCAGGAGTGTATGTTTATTTAATTTATTTATGTATCTAATAATGTGTGTTAGAGCGTGTTTATGGTCCAGCCTTAGCAATATTTATTTAATTTCAAGTTATTTCAATGTAAATCCAGTATTTAGAAAGTGTTTCATTATGTCTGTGAATGTGCATTCGCTTGAAGATATGGCGGGAGCGCTCTAGCCAATCACAGCGCTCCTGAGTAGGGAGACTGGATGGAAGCGAGTTCGTGCAGGAGTTTGGGGGAGGACGGCACACGACACTGGAGTGAGTGCTGGATGCCAGCGGTACACCGCGACGGACGCACAATCGGCGGAAAGACTTGGACAGTGGTGCAGTTTGCGCGTGGTCGCGGAGGATAGAAATATTTCGCAGTGCCGACCTGTGCTATTGTTTGATTTCCGTGACTTCTGCAGCGAAGATGTAGTGTGCGTTTAGAAGTGAATATCTCGCGAGCTATGTTGTCTTTCATAACTAATTAGGTGGGGAATCTATTGCTGGACCAACGACACCAATAAGTGTTTTCAGAAGTTTACGGCCTTCTCAAAATTACTTCTGCTATCGTACTCATCATATAGTCGTTACAATAGTGCCTGCAGATTTTGTTTAGTTGCAATCTTTCAATTATAAATTTCTAGGCGCTACAGTCTGGAACCGCGCGACCGCTACGGTCGCAGGTTCGAATCCTGCCTCGGGCATGTATGTATGTGACGTCCCTAGGTTAGTTAGGTTCAAGTAGTTCTAAGTTCTAGGGGACTGATGGCCTCAGAAGTTAAGTCCCATAGTGCTCAGAGCCATTTTGCAATACCAGAGTCGCGACCTGAACGAAATAGAATACCTACGGAATGAGTTAGAACGGCGAATTCGCTCACGAGCTCTAGATTCGGCTCTTGAGGTAGAATGGGCTGGCATTTCTCCAAAGACACTTCACTGAAAATGTCTCCAGCAAAGTTCAAGCCGCCGTAAAGGCGAAGGATGGTCTCACTACTTCTTAATGTCCGCTAATAGGCGTCCGGATACTTTTGATCGGATAGTTGATGTGTGCAGCCCTTTGAACGTGGTTGTAGTCATTTTGGAAGACATCAATGTCGACAGCATAATCGTGACGAATTTGTAGAAGAAATGGCAACCACTAATTACGGAGAATGTTGTTATAAACACCCTGGTTCATGTTCACGGTAACTTGGAAGTACAGATGCAAGTCATAATACGAAAAACACTTCTTAAACGTCACAGCAACACCACAAACCGTAATTAAATGTTTCACATACTGCCGATTAAACGGCTCATTGGGGTCATCTGTGAACTCACTGCGTTGCATTATTTAAGAAGAAGCAAAATCGCAACTCATCGGAGCTTGCAAGAACTTTCCGGTGACCTAAAATCCAGTTTCTCTGTTGTTTGGTCCACTGAAGTCGTCCAGCTTTACGTGTCACTGTGACTAATGGTCTGTTCCGAGGTAGTGGACTCCATACGTCCATGGCATACATTTGCCTCCCTAATGTTCACTCGGAAACTAGTTACGAGAAGATTTCATTCACTAACAGGAGAAGGGTCTAATTCCTGTAGTATCTGAGAGCGACAACACAGCGAAGACATGAAAATCATCTCCTATTCCTGTGGATTAAGACATTTTACAAGCACAGTTGTTACGCCACATAACAGGGTTGCAAGTGGTAAACAATTCATTTTATGTACGTTGTACGGTTTACACTGATATACGAACAAATTGAGAAATTTCATTCACGTTGTGGTCGTGGGCAGATCCAGACATGACAGCTCCTTCCTGCCGTTCTACCATCTCTTAATGTCGACTCACCTTAGTCCGCTGACTCCATTCAAACAAGTGGCACATACTTATCAGTCCACTGCTGTGACTTACGTCAGCGGTTGAGTGCCACACAATCGCACCGTAGAGGTTCTGCGCAGCTAAACCGCTCTAAACCGACCAGTGTACACTTTTAAGCGGTTTGGTGTGCTTATACTGTGATATCTTGTCACTTGGCTTTTCGTGAAAAGTGCCAGTAGCTAACCACACACCGCACCAAGACACTATGCAATAACACGCTTCGGTGCTCAGCTGTTCCAGTCACACATGCGAGCTCGGAGAAAGTGAACGGCATAAGTCCTCCCTGGGGCTCCAGTGGCGGTGCCCACCCCCCTCCGCCCCCTATCCACTCCTCCTCAAGACGCCGGCTATTACCGCCCCAATAATTGTGCCCTCGGGGAGGAGCGCAGCGCCGTCGCCATATTTCACCGGCGGCTGCTGCCCCACACCCACGCGTGTTACGAAGCTCGTTAAAACGCCCTGCCGGGTCCTAGGCCTGCAACTTCGCCGGCTTTGGTTTGGTGGGGGCGACACTTTTACACAGCACTGCTGTTGACATCTGCCTGCTTTTATGCGAGACTATCGACAAGCGCTATGTCCTACGCCTCAAGGATTTAGTAGAATCATGAAAGTCTGACGATTTTTCTTCTTTTCTCACCACGTTGTAAACGTCCCAGCTTTGCATAAAATTTTCTCTTGGCCACTTTGTCTTTTTAATGCAACATTTAGTGCTACAACAACAGAAAGCCACAATCAAATCAGCAACAGTCATAATTTACATATCATTAATATAACCAGTATGGTAGTAGAAACAAATTTAACGTAGCTTTACAAGGCAATAAAAGTGGAGTTAAGGCTGTGGTATAACCCCGTAAATGAGCTGTTTATCTGACTGCAGCTGGAGTACAGAAGATTACGCAGCGGATTTTCCATTCAGAAATAGCATTTAAACTGCGGTTTCTTCGTGCGAAGGTCGTTTTACGCCTAGTGCAAGAAGATGAAACACCACCAGCAAGTGCCATTGATTGTTTTGTGTGACTGACGCTTATCCTCTTGCAACCTGTCTCCCGCTATATTGATTCGATTCGAAACTGAAACAGTTTTCTTTGCAGCGATGAAACATTGGTAAGTGGTGGCTAAAAGAGAAACGCGACTCATAACAAACTTGTCAGTGTTGCCTAAAATGGAAATGTTCTGTCTTCTTTACGAATGTTGAAGCTCTTTAACTTTTAAGTGAAAATGGCTGCTTTGAATGGGTACAACCTAACACCATCTACTTCGTTTATTAAGTTCGTAACAAACACAATTCCTAGCACTGGTTACAGCCAACCATGCTCATATTAGCAATTGACTCTCTGTTGCTCTACCATTTGACAGAAAACTTGCGTAGTCACATTTCATTAACATCCGCAAACTCTTCATCCTTTTTTGTGTGACTCGATACCTTACGAACGTTCCAAGTAACACATGACCAGCGAATACCTTTGCCTCGCATAAAGAATCTGGTTAGGTTAGTTGTATTTATCTATTGGTTGCCAGTAAGTACTGCAACCATAAAAGTGTTTACACATTTGCTGTAGTTCACACTCAAACTGTGACAAAGATGGGAGCCACAGGAAAATGAATGAAGTACAAAGATAGAAGCACATTTTTTGTGATTTATGTGAGTCTCAACTTTATCTTCCATACTGATAGAAGCTGAAGAAATGAATTAAAACTTGTGGGATGACTGGGACTTGAACCCGGGTCTCCTCCTTTCTGAGCATATGTGCTAAGGGGAGGGCATTGGACGAGGGTAATTCGTGCAGCTGTCTTCGATGTAACGCTGCAGCTATGTAATTGTTAACTCATCTGTCTAGTAAGCAGGAGATATGGGTTCAAGTCCTGGCTGTTGCACAATTTTTGGATCACTTCTTCAGTTTCTGTTATCGACGTAGCAAGAATTAACATTTGAAGTTCTCAAAGGGAGTAATCAGAAGCAGCTAATAATAATGTAAGTAAGTTCATGTCTAATGTCTTTGTAAAATTTGTCTACACATGAATAAGACAACAAACACTACTACTACTACTACTACTACTACTACTACTACTCCCTCTGCTACTACTGAGTTCTCGATAAGACATAGGCAGTGGTATTATAGATATCTGGAGGAGATGTCTCAACGTCTCTCAGATATTGACGAACAAGCTGACAGAATCAAAAATCCCGTGGCAGTACGGCAAGAAGAGATGACGAATTCAGTAGAATCTACGACTTCGGAGTGATGTAACCAGAGAACAACCCGTGGCAAAAGGAAAACAATGCTGCAGTGCTGCTGGCGACGATCTTCCTCTGGTAACTGCTTCAGGAAAGCTGACTCCTCCTGCTCTGTGAAATATTATATTCTCATTTTCGCAGTTCTCCTGGTGGTCGACTTGCATCACTTGTGGCTTGATGCAATACTTAATCGCTTCTTGTAACGTAGCCGCTTAGTTCGACGACGTACATGGTGTATTTCATTGATCTGTATTCGTCCATCGATGTTTAACATATAAGAGAAAACAATTTGAATGGAGCTTGTAAAAATGTTTATATAATGTTGCAGTTAGGAACATCTCCCTCAGACCTTTTCTGCTTCCTCTCTGC
Source organism: Schistocerca piceifrons (assembly GCF_021461385.2). Lineage (NCBI taxonomy): Eukaryota > Metazoa > Arthropoda > Insecta > Orthoptera > Acrididae > Schistocerca > Schistocerca piceifrons. Next base: position 472,512,982 of record NC_060138.1, on the reverse strand, counting down.
AATGAAGAAGATATTCTTAAATATTGTCGCCAACAGTAATAAAGTTTATTTAATCAAGCAAAAGAACAAGCAGTCTTTAAAAAGGGATGGAATGCTGTAGGTCCTTTGCAGGTCTAGAATGAGATCAGATAATGGAGCAATGAGCATGACTTACCATTTTGTCTGAGATTATTAAATTTTGAGAAAGTTTTGGCACCAGTATAAATTAATATTACACTAACTGACCCATAGGTACAACGTATTGATTCGAAATACTTTGTTGTTGTTGTTGTTGTGGTCTTCAGTCCAGAGACTGGTTTGATACAGCTCTCCATGCTACTCTACCCTCTGCAAGCTTCTTCATCTCCGAATAACTACTGCAACCTGCTTAGTGTATTCATCTCTTGGTCTATCTCTCCAATTTTTACCCTCCATGATTTCCTCCAATACAAAACTGGTGAATCCTTAATGCCTCAGAACGTGTCCTACTATCCGGTCCCTTCTTCTAGTCAAGCTGTGCTACAATTTCCTCATCTCCCCAATTCTAGTCAGTACCTCCTCATTAGTTACGTGATCTACCCATCTAACTTTCAGTATTCTTCTGTAGAACCAAGTTTCAAAACCTGCTATTCTCTTCTTGTCTAAACTATTTACCGCCCATGTTTCACTTCCATCCACGGCTATACTACATACAAATACTTTCAGAAAAGACATCCTGACACTTAAATCTATACTCGATGTTAACAAATTTCTCTACTTCAGAAATGCTACCGTTGTAATAGCCAGTCTACTTTTTATATCCTCTCTACTTCGACAATCAGCAGTTATTTTGCTCTGCAAATACCAAAACTCACCTACTACTTTAAGTGTCTCATTTCCTAAACTAATTCCCTCAGCATCACCCGACTGCATTCGACTATATTCCATTATCCTCGTTTGGCTTTTGTTAATGTTCATCTTATATTCTCCTTACAAGACACTGTCCATTCCGTTCAACTGCTCTTCCAGGTCCTGTTGCTGTCTCTGACAGGATTACAATGTCATCAGCAAACCTCAAAGTTTTTATTTCTTCTCAATTAACTTTAATTCCTACTCCAAATTTTTCTTTTGTTTCCATTACTGCTTGCTCAATATACAAACTTAATAACATCGGGGATAGGCTACAACACTGTCTCACTCCCTTCTCAACCACTGCCTCCCTTTCATAACCCTCTACTCTTGTAGCTGCCATCTGGTTTCTGTACAAATTGTAAACAGCCTTTCGCTTCCTGTATTTCACCCCTGCCACCTTCAGAATTTTAAAGAGAGTATTCGAGCCAACATTATCAAATGCTTTCTCCAAGTCAACATTAACGCGTGATGCAGTTTTTACCGAAATTACAGAAATTACCCGATTAAAGTTGCTAGTATGGTGAAAAACCAATTATATGTTGAAAACATTGTGAAATGGAAGTAATTCGGCAAGTAACAAAAAAAAATTAATTTTCAATACAGACAAAATTGTTAATAAATCAAAAATCTCAGTTCATTTGCAAATATCATGCCTTCCATTTTAGAAGACCTTCCATTTGAAGGTACAAGACAGTGCACGATTGATTAGGTGCAGCTGAATCGTCCGCACGATAACTAATTTCAAAAATGTACAGAATTTTACTGACCACAAAATCCTGTAACTGAGCAGTTTACTATATCCTGCAAATAGCTGATATACATAATACAGCTTGAGAGTATTTTTGTTCTGTCGTTGCAGCTACAAAAATGCGTGATTTTTCACCAGACGCGTTTCGTTTTATGTAAGTAAATCATCATCAGAGGTTTGTCATTAAGTTATTTACATTTTAGATGGAAAAACAGTTCGTTAAGAATAGGTTGATTTAATTAGATTACTGTGTGTGTGTAATTCTATTTAATTATGTGTCTGTGTATTTATGTACAATTATGATTCTGTGTATTTACGTACTGTGTAAGAGTAGAGAAGGAATATCGATGGAGGGGTTTTCTTTCTTTTTTCCTTTCTTTCTTTAAGGGGGGGGGGGGACCATCATGAGTGGACATCAGCATATAGCAGCGTGATGAACTGGATGAACTGTGAGTTAGAGAAGAAGGTGAGGAGCGAGAAGTGAAATGAAACTATGAGGGGGGGGAGGGACGGAGAGGGTTTTGGGAGATGGGAGAGGGTGAAGGATGGAGAAGGGTCTTTTCTTTTTCATGTAATTTCATTAATTATTCTATATAGACCCCGATTTCCAATATTTATCTGCTCATTGAACAACTGTTATTTTGTGTTAATGTTTCTTGTATGTGGAAATTTTCTTGGAAAACGAGAGGGTGTCTGTCTTTGCTGATTTTTATGATATTCATATCGTTTTCTATATTGCCTGGTTTCCCCCTCAGCCAAACAGAGTTACACACTTACAATAATCTAATTAAAAAAATGTGTAGGTCAAAGACATAGTTGTGGAAAGGTTATGTTGGCAACACTACAAAACACAACAACACATACTAGAAGTACAAAAACAAACAAAATACAGTGTTGTCCATAAAAGTGTGTTGTGAAAAACATAAAAAATGCATAGTGCTGCAGAGCATCTAAAAATTAGACCAAAATTAACAGTGTCTAAAACAGAAAAATAACGATGTGCTAGCAGACGGCATTTCCCGACGTAAGCGAGAAATCAGCCGAAAAATCACCGTAAGTACAAATCAAACTATTCTTAACGAACTGTTTTTCAATCTGAAAGCAAATCAAAACGTAAATAACTTAATTACAGACCATTGATGATGCTTTACCACAATAAAGCGAAACGCGTCTGGTGAGAAAATCACGCATTTTTGTATTTGCAACGACAGAACAAAAATACCCTCAAGAATTTTAAAGCAACTACGGACACAATGGCCACACAAATGAAGAATATAATACAACACTTAAATTTGTAGAAACCATAATACTTCCGAACACTTCACAGAACACAACCACATGTCTCACAACAAAAGCAGTAGACAATGCTGGAAACTGCTTCTAGCGGTCTCTAGACGGCATTCCTTCATGTCATTCTAAAATCGTTCAGCAGACTGAAATACCGACTAACATAATGGTTTCCTTGGTACAATATCCATCAAGTATAACGCTCTCCCCTACCAAAATAACGCAGACGAATACATTGGACAGCAAGCTGCATGAAATAACAATGAAGTAATAGAACCAATACTTGAGATTTTGTCTTTAGGTCAGCTTAGGACGAGTGTACAGAATTCATGTTCAAGACTGAGGTTCCGATGTGCCTGAAAAGGAAAGTTCACCAAATATGTATTGTCAGTTCTCCCTTATATCAGTGAAACTTCAATATTCGTATACGAACTTCATTGTTCAAATGAGTACAGTTGTCACCCTCGACCACTGTACCGCAACTTTTTTTAACTCCTTACGTATGGTCGTTATCCTTGCTGGATTGCCGGTGTTACTATGGAAAACACGAGTGATGTCTTCTGCTGATTTCATGCAGCTTCCGTTACATGACCCTCCGCGATACTCGACAGTCTCCTATCTCTCAGTAGATTCTCCTTGGTCTGGGTTTACATGTGGTTGTACCCTAGGGTTTCCACTTCACATTCACGCCACGAACAGTCGACGTGGGCAACCTTTGAAGGGTTGAAATGTCCCTGATGCATGCTTTGCTCAGGTGCCATCCAGTGACTAGCCCACGTTCGAAGTAACTCAGCTCTCTTGACCGAACCATTCTGCTCTTAACTGCTTCTCTGCTGACAACACTGTACACCACACGTCCTTCTTTTGTGATGGATCCCGCTGTCGTGACGTCCGCATTACGTAGAAACGTCCAGTTACTTCTGGTCAGCTAGTACATGTACTACATCAGTGAACATAATCTGACGTACTTCGTGAGATATACATTACAGTCACATCTAGCAGACCATCACTATAAAATGAGTCACAACAGTAGTTTGCTAAAGGATGGGTCCACAGCCATCACACAACTGGTGAACATGATACTCTTCGCTTGTGTCAAAATATACATATAAATATAACCGCTATTTCAAAACTTCAAATGAGTACAGTTGCATAAATTGCCTGTCGTTCTGGATGATAAGCACCTAGCGCATGTACGAAGAAATATTGGATCTGCTATGCACTTCTTCCGAATGGAGAGTAGACATTTGTGTTGCACATTCATGGCAGACGTCGCATATATGTACCATGATTCTTCTATATTTAAATGCACCTTTAAAGCGAACCGCTTGTTTGAAGACGAACAATTTGATTCCATAATGGAACACGGACATTAATGAAGCTCAGTTCATTTTAAATCCTACAATAAAATGTGGATGTAGCGAAGAGATCGGTGTGGATGGAGAAGACGGAGGATTACGTGCACTCTACTGACTAACTGCTGGGCGATAAAGCTGATCAACGCCTCTCTTATCGAATTACAAAACTCGGCACAGCTCAGACGCTACCAGATGAAAACTCCTTAGTCAGGAAAGCGGCGCACACGTTCGCATTCTAAGGAGTGAGCGCTCCTGAAAACTTTTTTTCCAGAATTCGTGAATAACTTTGCCTTAATTCTGAATTTCATCGAGGGAAGACAGAATCGGTCCCCGGAGTATAACTCTCCGGAATGTTCACTATTTTTCACCGGAGGGTAGCTGATCAGACTTGCAAATACCCTATCACTCCATCGCACGGAGCAGAAAATCAGGTGAATACTTGATAAAATATGTATTGTTTACTAAGGAGCTCGTTTCCTCTTTGATAGTTGCTGTTTACCTATGCGTTCCGAATATCGAACGGACAAATGTCTTCCACAGTAAATGGAGTAGCGCGTTCCTCTCGTGATTCCCTTCCTCGGAAACGTCATTACTTGCAAGCGTAGTTAGCATAGAAATCTCGAGGGAATTGGTAAGATTTCAATTATTCGACAAATGTGTATGGATGAATTTCTAAATAACGTTAGAAGTGCTGTGATGCTGCTTTGCGCACTGTATCGTCATATTTTTAATGAACGAAGCATACAAAATATGGAAAACAGGTGAAAAAGTACGGAGTACGCTGATGAGCCAAAACATTACGATCAGCTGCTTGATAACTTGTTTGCCCGCCTTTGGACGAAATACATAACTGATTCTGCGTATCAGGGATTCGAAAGTTTGTTGGTAGGTTTCTGGAGGTGTGTAGCATTAGATGTGTAGGCACAGGTCTGTAATTCGGGTAAATAATCGGTCTCTGATTTGCGTACACGAAGATGACGCCCGATAGCGACCCAGATGGGTTGCATAGGATTTACATTAAGCGAATTTGATTGTCGAGACATCAACCTGAGTTCACTGCTGTGATCCTCTAATCGCTGTAGCACAGGTTTGGCTCCAAGACACGGACAGTTATACCGCCCTCTTGTAAGACATCATGCATGAAGGGATGCAGGTGGTTCGCAGTTGTCAGCGAGTCTTCGATTACTATCACAGGTCCCATGCAAGCGCAGCAGGATGTCTACCGTAGCATAATATTGCTACCACCAGCCAGCGTCCGTGGCGTGCAGCACGTTTCGGGCCGCTGTTCACCTCGATGACGGCGTTTGTGGAGACGACCGTAGTGTAGCAAAAACGTGATTCACCCGAAGAGCCGACACATTTCCATTTATCTACAGTCGAATTCTAGTGGTCTCGTGCCCACTGTAATCGTAATGACGATGTTGTCGAGTCAATATTTGAACACGTAAGAGTGGTCCGGTGCGGAGCTCCATGTTCAACAATGTACGATGAATGGTGGGTTCACCAGCACTGTGCTCTTCCGACAGAGATGCCACTGATCATCATGTATCTTACTTTACAGAGCAGAAAAGCCTCCGAACCTCACGTACTGTGAAGAGATATGCACGTCCGACCATTTAGCGCCTAGTGGCAGTTTCACCGTTCTTCCATCTCTTTCCTTAGATGCTCACGATAGTAGTTCGTGGACATTCGACAAACTTCGCCGGTTTTGAGTTCACATGCTCTGCGTAATAATAATCTGCCCTTTTTCAATGTCGCTTACCTCAATGGAATTGCCTATTTGCAGCCCATATCTTCGCTAGGGTGATCCCTCGTCCGTGTCTGCTCCACTTACATACTTACTGCGTCCTCGCATTCGGGAGGACGATGGTTCAATCCAGAGTCCGGCCATCCTGATTTAAGTTTTCCGTTATTTCCCTAAATCGCTCAAGGCAAATGCCGGGATGGTTCCTTTGAAAGGGCACGGCCGACTTCCCCGTCCTTCCCTAATCCAATGACACCGATGACCTCGCTGTCTGGTCTCCTGCCCCAAACAACCCACCCCAACTTACTGCGTCCCGTGCTCGCTACGCCACCAGGTGGCATCCAGCGTCGCCGTAAGCAGTGTTCATAATATTTTGCCTGATCCGTGTATAGTTAGTTAATGGAGTCTAAGGAGATACACGTGCAAACAAACAGTCACCAGACGCGCACTGGTCAATTAAGGCATTGAGCGCTTAACGTTCCCACATGTAGCTGCAGAAGTTGCTTTATCTAATTGAATGAAGGGTCTTATTTAATGACAATGATGTCAGTGGACATTGAATTCTATCCTCCTGATTTTCTCAGCAAAAATCTTACCGTTTGTATGTCTCATTTATTACCCTCATAAAACTTCTTTACACAGTATTTCGGATTCGGTGCTGGTGGTAGTTGTCCCATGTTATTACGAGTTGACAACGGCTATACCACGTTTACGTTTACTGCAATTTGATTTTCGCCAGCAGGAAGATTTTGCGGGGCGTTTCGTCTGATCTCCTGGGTATGAAATACCTGTTTGAGTAACATGGTATTCGACAGTAACTGCTTGTGCAGCGTGAATGAAAAACGTGTGCGCTAACATCTCTTCGTTATACAAACCAAAAAAGGCCCACCAAATACGGTTGGCTATAAAACTTACGACTACCGTTTTTGTTTTGGAAGGCCGAGGAAATTTTTTTTTTTTAGAAAGGCAATAAATATAAATTCTGAAGGCTCTTAGTCAAATGGCATATTTTGAATATCGGCCTCAAACCCGAATTTAGCTCCAAACGATTTCCAGCTCTTCATGCTTATTGAATGACAGTTCGGTCCTGTTGAAGATCGTCAAGGTCTTGTCACTGGAGGGTGGAAATCTTTGCAAAGAACATATATCTACCAGTTAAACATCATAATAAATGAGTGATTTTGAATAGCAGAAAATCTTTATGACGCTGCATACTTAGGATTGTATTAATCAATTTTCATGAATGTTTCCAATGTTTAAATGAGAGTCTAAAGGAAGTTGCTTTCTGGATACTTCTTACGTGAAGAAGAAGGTAAGAAATGTACCCCGATCTCAAGATGAAAGGAGAAGTATTGAAAATGCTACCATACCTGGATACTAACAGACGTAATTCCACAGCGAGTGAAGAATGTTAAAAAACCAGTTTGGCGAGGTTTCTGGATCGTTCTACGAAATTTGAATGGGTAGTTTCGCTATTATTACAGAGCAGTAAACGACACAGAACATACCACTAAAGTTAATGCTCCCTAGATAGCGAAGACCGACCGGAAGGATGAGTGCATAAGGTCATGCTTAAACCGCTTCATGTGTGACGCTGCAGTCATTCATTAATCTATGAAAAAATGTAACTATGATTCCTGTGAATACCACAACATGTGCGAAATAAAGCGCATCTCTGTGAAACGAAGATACCGATTCACCAGCAGTGTTAGAGAGAGTGTAGTTTTGTTTTTGTGGGAGTTTCTTACACACGAACGTTGTAAGCTACACAACGATATTGTTGTTCCAACGATATTGCACGGCTGTCGTGATGAACGTGAGATTAACGGTGACTTTATGACAATCATCTTCACTTCCACCTCCCTCACTTTTACAGCTTCTGCTCCTGTACTAAATCATTGTGAAAATTGGTTAGGGCATTCTACAGTGTCCCTCTTATACTTCGCAACCTGAACTGTGGGATTTTCATTCGTTTCCATCTGTGTGGACATTATCGGGCAGACAAAAAGAAATGAAATAATCCTCTCCTGAAGGCTATACACCCTGACACCAGAATTCCGTGAATAGAACAATTATTATAATGTAACGTTTATTGGATCTGAATAAATTTTTATCACGAACGTACAAAAAACAGTTAGGTAATTACGGTTGTATAGATCGATATTATACATTTATAGCATATTGGATTACAATTTTGTTTACGTAGGTATTGTATATGTGCTGTATTTCTAAATGGTTTGAGAGTTACTCCTCTCTCTTTTAAGAAAACATTTTGTGATTTATGTAAGCTACATGTCATTTTGTACGCATTACTTCCTTCCAGTTTGTCTTATTTTGTAGAGCACGTGAAATCATTTACACTATATAGAAACATATCTGAATGAAAAAGATTTTGAGAGATTGTCAGAATATATTTTTATTTTTTATCTGTTTCAACTTTAAAGGGAGTATGTCTAGCGCTTTTCGCCCTGAGTAAGATGGCTTTAATTTGAATTTCACTCTGTTGTCTCTGGGCCCACGGAAGGAGTCACGTTTCTCACGGATGTAAATGTTTGATAGTGTTAGTATCTCAAGTGCTTTACGCACTGGACTCGCATTCGAGAGGACGACGGTTCAAACAGGCGTCCACCCATCCCGATTTAGGTTTCCATGATTTCCCTAAATCGCTTCAGGCAAATGCCGGGACGGTTCCTTCGAAACGGCACGGCCGACTTTCTTCCCCATTATTCCCTAATCCGATGGGACTGATGACCTCGCAGTTTGGTGCCCTCGCCCGAATCAACCAACCAACTTTCAGTGCAAACATTCTGTCTGAGGAACATCCGCAACTGAGCATTGTACCAGAGGTTGAAAATACCGCTACAGTTGCAAGGTTCTTTACTCTAGAACACGACCAGTTTCAGGCTCTTAAATGTCCATCACCAGGTGTTATTACTTCGTGCTGTGACTCCGAGTACAGCGGCGGACGAATACAGGACACGGTGTATTAGGTGCGAGCGCAGAGCGGTGGACGTATAAGAAGAGCCCGTAACCGGTCGTGCTCTAAATAAAACAACCTTAAAACTGTAGCGGTATTTTCAATCTCTGACAACTATAAGTGCTTTATATGCTGTCTCTCTACTCAAGTTTGAGACTGGTACCAAGATCTATCAAAAAATTATCATCCAAAAACAGCGACTGCTCACCGGGCATTGGGGAAGCGCGTGTTAGGAATCACTACGACAGACAGCAAAGCCAACAGAACATACTGGAATAGGACACTTAATATCATCACAACGCATGAAATGGAGGAGGGAGCGACATGTAATATGTCTAAGGCTGGTACAAGGAAGAAGGAATTTATTCCCTGGACGCCACGATATAAGGAAAAACTGTGACGAAGCTCTAATGGGAGTGAACATAAGAAAACATAGAGATCGACGTGTGTGTTGGAATGGAAGTGGTTCATGAAGCACTATCACAGTTTCACTAACAACAGGACACGTACCCATATGTATTCCAATTAGAATCAATTGACAACTCCATTTTTTGTCAAAAATGATTTATAATTTGAGGAAATAAATAAAATGTGAATTTATGTAAGGAACATGCGTGTAACATAAATGTAATGTGAGTAACATCAATTTTATAATTTTTCCTAATACTGAATTATTTTTCACGTACATAACTTATTCAGAACCTTTGCTATTTAGTACAATTAAATCTGAAGTCCTATCATTACGATCTTCGGTTTACACTTTTATTTACCTTAAAAAAAGAGTGCCAAAAAGTGACTCTATTATTGAACTTGTATTATTTTTTCATTATATGTGAGTATTGTCTTTGTCCTCGCAGATGGCGAGAGAATGTACACTCTGTTCCCCACGGAGCAATATTTCATATTCATAGACGCACTGTGCCAAGACCTAGAAGAAGCCGTTATGGACGTCGTCAAGAAGATAAGTTAATGTAATTAGCCACCAATATTCATATTCAAATAAAGTGTTGAAGGAAGCTCAGCCCAGTATTGGTTGCTAGCTTTGGTGATGAAGTAACTTGACTGCTTTTGACCTGTTGTATGTTTCGTACAGAACATTTTGTTTAAAAAACGATTTTGCATTATCTGATGAACCGTTCATATAGTACGAGTAAATCAAGCGCAGTCACAAACACTGTCACTCGTTATTACATTCAAACTAAACGAACCATGATTAGCGCAAGAATAACATTCGTTACCAAGCACAAAGAAAAGATGATTTTCTTATTAGTACCTTAAAATACTACATTATTCAAGTCATAAGGACTCGAATACTCCCTCATAATTCTGACGACTATAGTTACTCGACATTTCTTTAGAAAAACAACTCACAGATCAATGTCATGAGTCTGGTGGACTGCGGTTTGAGAATAAGTGGTTACAACCCTAAACAGAGAATAACTACACAGGCAAGGAATTAATATATATACTAGACGAAATTACGGCGTTTTCTTTCAAAACAGGACTTAACGATTCAGAAAAAAAGCCGTTCAAATTAAATGTGGAATCACTACCGATCCTTGTGTTTCGATTTACCAGAATGACGATTCATCTCTTGCAGGAAGAGCACATCTATAAACTGCCTCGTAAACTATGCGACGTACTTTTACTGTTTTAGAACGAGTCTTCGTACTTTGTTACACTCACTGGATTGACAGGAATAGCCGCGCTCGTAAAAAATGAAGCAGGGCCATAGACTGTTGCAGGGGCGTAACATGCGCACTGTTAGTCGCTGCGTCTCTAAACGGTCTGGTAAAACGCTATAAATCCACAGAAGCGTAGCTTGATCAACGTGGAGAACAAAGACGCACAAGAGATATTCGGAGCCAGTACGATACTGCCGAGAGCAATTACTTTTAACGACGGCGAATCCTGTACCTTGTTTATGGAACAAGGCGGGCAGGTGGTACAACAACGGACTGCTATCCATCGGTTGTAATTTGCTTCCCACTACCCTTATTTTCTGAGTATAAATTGAAACAGGTTTATTTCTGCGGCGATCGGACACGAATAATGTTTGGTTAATAAGAGAAGACACTTTGTGCGAAACTTGACCTTGTAAACTAAAACGAAAATAAGTGGATTACACAGGCCACCGATGGAAAACTTTTTTGTTGAAATTACCTTATTCTTATGTTTCTTAGGGTGAGAAATCCAAATATGATACTTAAAAAAACTGTATCTCCCACCATTTCTTCACATTTTACAGTTAAATTTATTAAATTGAGCGATTTTTAAAGTATTTAAGAGCTCTTATATAGTTAAAATCATCTATAAATTAGGTGTACTGAACGTATATGACGTTGGTAGCACTGGTGAGAGACATTTTCTAACAAAAAAGATCGATTCTATTTTTGTGTTACCAGATGGTGTTTTGTTTACTGTCAACCAAACCTCACTTTCCCGTTTCCTGTGCATGTGATCAGTAAAATTTTTAATCGAGGTTGTAAAAACTCTGTTCGCAGTTTTTGTTATATTTGTGGTGAATTTGTGATTAAAAAGCACCAAAGAAACATTGGAGATCATAGCGTGTAGGCTTTCACGGCCGGCGTCTTCAGTAATTAAAACTTCCGGGCTAAGAGGCCGTTGTCCAATAGTAGAAATACTTCGCCCGGACGTTTCGTTGCCAGCTGCGGGCAACATCATCTGAGGTGAGTCTACGACTCGTAGACGTAGACTCACCTCAGATTATGTTGCCCGTAGCTGGCAACGAAACGTCAGGGAGAAGTATTTCTACTATTGGACAACGTCCTCTTAGCCCGGAAGTTTTAATTACTGAAACATTAGAGACTTTGTGAAAAAGGTTTATCTATCATACTTTGGATCTAAACTTGGTCATCAAATGAATCTTGGGCGCCACATAAGGTATGTTATGTGTGTGTTGAAGATCTGAGAAAATGGTCCAAACAGGAGAAAAAACCTTTAGATTTGCTGTTTCTATGACATGGAGGTACCTAAGAAATCATCCCGGTGATTGCTACTTTTGCAGTGTTGATATTAGTAGTCATAATTCGAAAAACAACAAGGTAATAAGCTACCCTGACCTTCCGTCCGCCATCCGAGCCGTAGGGCATGGTGTAGATTTGCCGTTTCCTGAACCACCAGATGATTTAAATTCTATTCCAACAGAAGTATTTTATGATGTAGAATCTGATTTAGATGAACAAGATGATGATGAAGTCCACTGCTATACATAAAGTCTAGAGCCCAAATTGTTTACTCAGACCGAACTTAACGATTTGGTTAGGGATCTGGAATTAACGAAAGAAAAAGCTGAATTGCTTGGCGCTAGATTAAGAGAAAAGAACTTATTGGCAGTTGGAACCAGCAGATACATGTACAGAAAGAGAGAACGGCAATTTTCCAAGTTCTTTCAACAAGTCTGATGAATGAGTTTGGTATTGAATACAGAAAGGAAGACTGGAGGCTGTTTATTGATTCATCCAAAATTAGATTAAAGACTCTTTTACTACAAAATGGTAACATGTATGCATCTATATCTGTTGAACATTCTATAGTCCATACATATGAAACAAAAGCTATGAAAGCCTAGAAATAATGATAAATAAAATAGGCTATTCTGCTCATGGTTGGATGATATGTGGCGACATAAAAGTGACTTGCATGTTCCTTGGCCAGCAAGGTCTCTTTACCAAATTTCCACGTTTCTTGTGTGAATGGAACAGTAGGGCCAGGGATCAACAATGGTACAGAAAGAACTGGCATGTGAGGGAGTCTTTAAAGGCCAGTGAGAAGAACATTCTACGCAAAAACCTTGTAGATCCAAAAAACATAGTCCTACCACCTCTGCATATAAAGTTAGGCCTAATGAAACAGTTTGTAAAGGCTTTGCCAAAAGATGGACCATGTTTTAAGTATCTCTGCCAAAAGTTTCCACACCATTCAGAAACTAAACTAAAAGAATGTGTCTTTGTCGGACCTTACATTAGAAAATTGATGTTTGATGTTAACACTCAATCCACAATGACCTTAAATGAGAAAGAAACATGGGTATCATTCAAGCAAGTCGTTACAAAGTTCTTAGGACATGAAAAAGACCCATAATATGTTTCTATTATAGCTACAATGTTAAAGAAGTTTAAAACTTTAGCATATTTAATGAGCCTGAAATTTCACTTTTTGAACAGTCACCTTTATTACTTCCCAGACAATATGGGAAATGTTAGTTAGGAGCAAGGAGAGCGTTTTCACCAGAACATTAAAGTGGTTTAAAAAACGCTACCAAGGCCGCTGGAACACCAACATGGTGGGGGACTACTGTTGGTCACTTCACAGAGAAGTTCAGCAAGCGACTCATCGTAGAAAAAGCTACACAAGAAGCTTCAAAGAAAAAAGAGAAAGAAAATACAAACCAATTCCAGCTGACAAGTGAAACCTCTATTAACACATATCATTGTTTTAAGCAGCTTACTGTAAATACAAACTATGCTTATGTTGTAAAAAAGCGTTTCATTAATTTCCCCGTTCACCGCATACCATAGGATTTTTACACTATATAATAAAAATCATATTGTTCGAAAACTATGGGTGATACAAAACAACTAAGGCTAGATTGGGAAAAAATCTATAAAGATCAGCTATCAAAGTAAAAAAAGTTTTTCAAAAAAATCGCTGGGACCACGATTAAAGCTGTCAGGTAGTGTGAGACTCTGAAAAAACTCAAACGGGCAATTCAGAAACGGAGAAGAGGAATCTTGAGCAAGGGCGTACACATTCTCCACGACAACGCTCGCCCACACACCGTTGTTCTCCTGCAACAGTTTCAGTTTAACACCCACCCATAGTCCTGACTTGGCGCCCAGTTCCCTAGGTCAAAAGAATATTTGGCCGGAAAGCGATTCAGCTACAACGCCGAGATGAAAGAAGAGGTTCATAACTTTCTGAACGGCATGGCGGTGAGCTGGTATAACATGGGCATACAAAAATTGCGACAGCATCTACAAAAATGCATCGACAGAAATGCTGATTATGTCGAAAAACAGCTAAATGTTCAAGCTGTAGAGATAAATAGGTCTATGTACTTACAAAAAAATAGGAGATCTTACTTTTGGGATTACTCTCGTAAGTGGTCCTCTTTCGCGGGGTTTATTTGTTTGAAAAACACAAATAGCAAGCATTTGCATTCACTGTCTAACTGATGAGAAATTGCCCTACATACGTTACTAATTCTCTCATATATGTTTTTTTTCTTTTTGGCTGACTGACTAACAGATGGCATCTTACACACATCCTGCGATGACCCACACATTTTGAAGATCATAAGGGAACCACACTACTGCCACACTTCAAACTAAACACTATAAGTGTAAGGAAACAACACAGAGTAAGGAACTCAACCGATCATATTTGCATCCGCAACCCAACTGACCTAACAGGTGTACTGCCAACAGTTGAAGTAACCGTTGGACTTGCCCTGTTCATTCCGTGAGAAGACCGACTTAGAACGTTCTTTCCGTTACCATTAAAAGTAAAACTCTTTGTACCTCGGAGCATTGCTACATTTTTTTAAAGTCGTTTTACCTGCCTTGTGGTACCGACCAGTGGCCATCAGAATTTTCTGAACATTCATTTTCTAACCAAATGGACTTACCCGTTTTCTTCCGTGGGTCTTCATTTATGTTCGAAATTTACTTTAGTTTTGCAAATTTGATTGTACAATACAATATGATTAGCTGTTTCAATGTCCAGTTAGAACCGACGTTTAGCGAGACCCAGAAGGAAGGACGTGGATGTAATAGATTTCTGCTCCCACAGGGACACTTGATATCGGTGAGACCCCTTGCCTCTCACCAGTAGAGAGCTTGATTTATTTAATCATGAGTGACAGTGGTTCTGTATTCCGCCGATAGCAGCGTAGCAGGCGGGGGGTGGGGGGTGGGGGGTTACGGCAGTTAGATCGACACACACCAGCGAGAAATCACTAATCCTGATGGAGGGGTTCAAGGACGGCCACTGAAATCGAGCATTCCGAAGGTTTGGAGATTCACAAAATTAACAATGTAGGGAACACAGAACCACGTTACTTTACACAGAGCTTATTTGCCAGAAATGTCAATGTGTAGCCACGTTATTTATACCGTACTATCAAATCTGCAATATCAAAGTAAATTTCGAATGTGAATATAATCCGTCTGAACACAAAGTTTTACATTTACATCGTAAATGTAAATGTAGTATCAGATACATCGGTTTTTAATTAGAAAGCCAGGCGCACTTGGTATTTATCAATAGCAGCGCCAACTACCGTGCATGAGAAACAACGGTTTGATTAAACCCTACGTACTTTTTGGCGTGGATTCCAAATATGCGCGTTCCGATTTTAAAATACGAAGGTGACTCTTCACGCCGGAGGGGTGGTTAGCGGGTGGCTAGATGTAACACAGCCAGATGTCCCCTTTTAAATATATTAGCTTTTCTTCTAGTGCATTTCTTTCGTACTGTGTGTCATTTTAGATACATTTAGTTGTTTCGACTTAAAACAAACGCACTGTATTTATGTGAGGAGATACACTGTATCAGATGATGATGTACGGGATGATCTTATGATGGAGAACGCGGAAACGTGCAAGGTGTGCAATACAGAAAATAAAAGAATTATGGTCTAGAATGTACTTATTAGTAAAACGTGCCGAAATTGCTGGCTCCTAAACAGGTTTGCAATAGGTTAACTCACGATCACTCTGCTGCCTCTACAAAAACAGGAAAAATTGAGCCATCCGGAATTGATAAACTAGTAAACATGATAATGTATGTGTTTAAAAAGATGGTGCAACTCTTTGTACGGGTAGCGAGCAGAAATTCTAAACTTTTATCGTGATGCGAACCCCAACACAGCCCTTTGGGCGTAAACGTTCGACGACGTTTGTGAGTCAGTTCATACGAAGGCGACTAGAATCCCTACTACAATAGCTTATCATTTCCTTTTCTATCCACTGTGCTTATAGGTTTGCGTTCTGTCTACAGTGACCTTGCTGCCGACGGACCGCCGATCCCGACGAAAATAAATAAATAAATAGAGAACTTGTTGATTGGTGTACACTGTGGATATGTTAATAATGTAGGAGCAATTTCCAAGTGGACCGCAGTTTGATCAGCATTTTAATTATGGCCGTCAGGAGGCACAAAACGAATGTTTGTTTACAGAGCGATGTGGAAGCGGCCGCGCGGCATGCACACCTGCATTAATTGCACACCTGTAACTAAAAAGAAACAAACACGCCGGAGGGCAATTACACCATGCAGTCGTGCGTTACGTCATCTGCATAACAATCTGCAAACGGTAATCAATAGACAGGTCTCAAAACGAGACCAGCATTCGATACCTGTAGCTGACAAGGAATACTAGGTTTACTCGTATTACGAGGTAAGTGACAGAGAGGCATTTGTGCCTTGACTCAGAAATGTCTAATCGTCAAACATAACGCTGAAAGACACAATCGCGTTCCAGAACGTTTGGTGAATGGATCTGTTTGAGTATTTACACCGGCACATTTCTGACATTTTGTGAGAATTAGCTAGCAACCCTGTTGGTGAAGTTTCGCTCATCGAAAGATTTACGCTTAGAACGAAACCGGTTCTGACGTAATAATACAGTTAATGCAGTCACCATAGACGCCTGCTGTAGCGCCAACACCGCAAACAGACTAGCAATGCTGGTTGCCGGCTTCGCCGCGAAGTCTGGCCGACGCAGAAGCGTTTTATCAGCAAGTACCACAGTTGACATTAAGCTTACCATAGCAAGAACTACCCATCGAGGTAGCAAAGTGATGTCCTATCTGGGCCGTGCTTTGCAAGAGCAAGGCCCACATTATGGGCGAATTTGCGTTTTCGTTGTTGAATTGAGAGTTGCCATGGTAACCAGCAAAGCACGGGGATCAAGTTAAGGGTTCTGCAAACGTAATTACAACTATCACAAGTCTATTAAAACGCGCAATAAGCACAAGCTGCATTGTATTAAAAATCACGTATTATAAATCATTTTTTCCGTGGCAGTGTTCTCCAAACACGACTCCGGTGTGGTGCTCGGGCCAGTAACCTCAGACAGTGGGCGCCTCTCAAAACAACGCTGACTGGACAGCCGATAGGTATTCAGGCAACGAGTGGGAGTGACGGCGATTGGGTGGTTCACAAGAAAATTGTTAGTATTGGACGGGCCCTGGCGCAGAGCGTCAAGTCCCTCTGATATCTACAGAAATTAATGACTCTTGTTTTGGCTTCGAAGGGAAGCAGTCGCGTTTGCTCCAGTACGTGCGATGAAGTGATAGCGAAGTTTTGTGTTTCGTCCGGCAGCCGGGACCTTAATTCTGCACATACGCGGTCGTGTGCAGTTGTCACACTCTTGAAAGAAGACGCCGATCCAAATCTCGACATCACGAGAAGGCCTCCTGTTGTGGTTTCGAAGTTGCAGAGAAAACTACAGGGTCAATATCCCCTGGTCTGGCCGTATTCAAATCGCTCTAGCCGAGATATGTACCGGAGGGCTAGTTGTGGGCCATTTATGTAGTGCAGTGAGTTTTAAAGTGTAATTTTCTCCTCTGTTTCAATAACCTTCATGTTGATAAGTAAATCAACCAGAATTTCGTTCCTCTGTCAGGTACGGAAAAGGTGCCAATCCGCATTGAAAACCGAAAAAAATGTAGTACTTTTGTGTTAGTCGTCATTTTTATCTACGCAGACTGCCATAACTAAGTAGGAGACATCAACTAAGTAATGCATACTGAGATGTTAATATAAAAACATAGTAGTAATAAAAATTTGTTTTGTTCTGCAGAGTATTGCTGGCTTTGTTAAAAATTACCCGCCACTTCCCTCAGCCCTGACATTCTTTTGGTGGATTATTTTTGAGATTTTATTGATTTGATTCTAAATTGATTCTTATTATACGTGCGATGTGCGTCCTCACTTGGAATGATTCTTCAAGAGGGACAAAGGATAAAAAGTCAGATATTGCGTAAAGGAGTCGTGTCAGAGGGATTCTTGGTAGAATTCCGAGTTAGCATAACGCACGATCTGCATACCACCGTACCTCTCCCATGGTGGCGCAATGAAGTTCTAGGCTCGCATTCAGGAGGACTTCCGCATAGGTCACCACCTAGCTGCCCTTATGCAGTTTCTCTGTGGTTTCCCCACACCACTATGACGTCCCATGGCCCAGATTACGAGAACTGTAAATTATTAAACATTTTTCCACGTTATTAAGCAATTATATTTGTCATATGTAAGAGAAACTCTACTGAAAGTCATGGAATAATGCCATTATATAGAAAACTATTTTCTGTAACATAAGTATTAATACTATCTTTGTTCTTTTTGGTATCGGCGTGGAACAAAAAGCGCCAAACTTTCTCTTGCTTTGTCTTGTTCTGATAGGACGCCATTGTGCGCAATCTGCATAATAAGTCGCGTACACGTTTCATTATTTGAGCAATGAGCTCCAATATATATCTAAAGTGTTGCTGTTGTTAATTTTAACTGTAACCTAAACTACATATTGCGTTTGCTTGCCCCATCTTCATGAAAAGAATTTCAGACGCCGTGCGTGCAGCAAGATGAACATCGCTGGACGGCAACAATTGGCTGCCATTAAGAGGCAATTTCAAATTATCGTAATCATTATTCCCTTCTTTCTACAGGCGACGCTGGAGACCGGCGATATTATTTTCTTCATTTATGATCCATAGGAATCCGATATTTTTAAAGCACTTAACGATTTATGTTATGTGCAACAGGGCACAGACTTGGCCTGTGCTAAGACGAAATTAAATCACACCTAGGTCCTACGTACTGAAAATGGTGAAGTACTTTTTTGTGTGTCGTCTAAGTAACTTCAGTAATTATGTAGAAACCCACCCTACTTTTTTGTGTCAGTAAAATCGAAGAACGATCCTGGCCTTCACATGTCTTTGCAGTCAAACCAAAGTAAAATAAAATAAAGTAGTAAAAAACCGCATTCACATTCCATTCAACGACACACACACTTACAGAAAATGCTGGGATGGTTCCTTCGTAAAGGAAACAGGTGATCGCCTTCATTGTCATATTCTTTGTGCGCCATCCCTACCGCACTCGCCTAAAGCTAAAAAGTGTCAAACGCTTCACTCTATCAACGATGGATAGCAAACACATGTAAAAAGAATAAAACACCAGTAACATAATGAGATTTACGTAACCCATATTTTTGGTGCGTAATCGTGCCCCGTTGAATTTACAGTGGCAGACATACTGCAAAATCCCGTGCGTGCTTAAGAAGTTTACCCTGACCTAGGAAGTTGATCAAGAGCTGGACACACCATTAAGACCCAAGACGAAATTATTGTATAAAGCGAAATGACTAACACAAGGAACTCATGGGGCTAAAGGGAAAATTGCATAGTAATAAGTTGATATTAATGGAAGGTGTTAACAGAAACAAGTTTTAAAGGAGCACATAAATTTATTCAATTGAAAACAAACACTAAATGCATCTAAATATAAAAGAACTTCAACGGATAAAATAAATATGCCTTCGGTGCTTTTCAGCTTAACTTGAAGGTAAGTGAGAATGTGCCCTTTAGACTAAAATAACATTCTAAAACCACTCACGAGCTTTTATTCCAACAAGTATCACGACTGTTGGCCTGAGAGTTTAATTGAGCATCTGAGTTTCTCTTACGCTTCATCAGAACATTTACTATCTGAAAACGTAGGTTATGATGAAGGAACAGATTTCCTTCTGAAGCAGTCGGTTATATGTATCCATATTCAATTTTCACTCTGCAGCGGAGTGCGCACTGATTTGTAACTTTCTGCCAGATTAATACTGTGTACCGAAGTGAGACTCGAACTCGGGACCTCTCTTTTTCACGGGCAAGTACTTTACTGACTGAAATGTTGAAGCTCACGTCATTATTTCCGGCAGTACCTCATGTCCTACCTTCCAAACTTCACCTAAGTTCTCCTGCACGCTTTGCGGGGAACAAGAATATTGCGGATACATGGCTTAGCCTCAGCCTGGGGGGACTGTTTTCATAATGAATTTCTTCTGCGTAGTAGAGTGGGGGTTGCGCTGAAACTTTCCGGGAGATTAAAACTACTTCCTGGACCGGGACTCAAACAGGGACCTTTACCGTACCTGAAAAGTGTACAGGATACTTCTGTGGAGTTTGGGATATAGGGCATATACTGGCCGAAATGGCCATGAGGGCGGGTGTTAGTCATGCCTGGCCAGCTCAGTCGGTGGAGCACTTGCCCAGGAAAGGTAAAGGTCCCAATTTTTAGTACCGACCCAGCACACAGTTTTAATCTTCCAAGAAGATTCGCTTGGATGCAGATCGAGTTCTTGCAGTGTTTCTTAAATCGATAAGAACAGCATAGTTGTGTCGTAGCACGCAGACTATTACATTTTTTCGTCTGCAGACCGTAGTAAAGTAGGACGGACATTGGTACTACGAATCGTGTACACTGTACTCTACAGTGGCTTGATGGGTACACGCGCAGATGTAGGTGCAGAAAACAGACTGGGCTGCCCGTGGCGGCCTTCGATCACAGCCATCATCCACCCACGCAGCCGCCTCCCTGCAGTGCCGACATTATTGAATACACGCGGGGTAGGCGAACGTAGGCCCCAGATCCAGGCTAGCCCTCCCGGTCCCGGGAATCAGATTTCCTCGTTGTCAGCCTCTCCTCACCTGGCTAATCAATATGGGCTTATCCTCCTCCACAGCCCATCATTCAACCCGCCCTGCAGCCAGCAACCACTACCGCGGCAAGAGCGACGGCGAAGGCGAAGGGGCAAAAAAGTCTGCTGTGTTATGAGCAGGTAGGCAGTAGGCGATGGAAGGAGAGAGAAGAAGGGATTTCCCCCAGCAGGCAGGTGGACAAGCGACGGCAGGAGTGAGAAAGAGAGAGAAAGAGAGGGAGAGAGAGAGAGGAGGGGGGCCGGGGTAGTACCCCTGCAGGCAGGCAGGTAGGCGACGAAAAGGGAAGTGATTCCCTGGGGACCCTGTGCGAGACTTGGCCGGCTTCCGCCTCTTGTCGCTGAAATAATACGAGCAGCCCTTCACCTGCCTAGCCGGCCGCACGCGTCCCGAATTAACTTATTTCGCTGCGTGAAAAGGGTGATCCGCCCTGGGCAGAATTTGATTACTGTCGCGTAATGGATTTTCTTTCGAACAGCGCCTTCGGTCCCACGTGACCCACAGATTTAAAAGGCCCTCCTCTTCCTCCCATCTCCGCTCAACTCTCCCACATTTTTTCCGGACAATGTGACGCTAATACGGCAGCAGCTAGGTCGCCGAGGGACACTGTGACCGTTAGTACGGGCGGCAGTTCTGGTGGAAATTGCCCTGATTTTCTTCTCCGTCCGCTACCTCCGATGCTTTACGGAGTCATTTTGATTGTGGCGTGATGAAGCAAGTGAAATCGGTTCAATATAATCTGCAACACTGAATCATAGGAGGAGACTACCGAGTCCAGAAAAAAGTTAATGAAACCTGTAGCATTCATATCACTTCGCTGGCCGTTATTTGTGATAACGTGCATAATGCATTCGTACGCTCGTGTAGTGTTGCAAAGGTGTAGAGTAGGGATGTTCCCACTCCACAAATGCAAATGGTCATGCCGTATGGACCGGGAGAGCGCGGAAGAGAAGCAAGTAGGCTATGTTGTCCTTCAGCGACGACAGATCACAGGGAATCCCGTATCCGATTTTGCACCTAGATTTATAGTATCTAGTAAAACCCCTGCTCTATGGCTGGCAACAGAAGTACGTCAAATGATGAACAATAGGGATTCTGCTCACAGACGTTTCAAGGTAAATCTGAAACTCCAACGTTACGAAGAATACAGAAAGCTATGAACCTGAGTAAAGCAACGCGTTCGCAGTGCCAAAATCAGGCAAGCTCTTTCCTTTGTATGCAGCAATACGACACCCTCTACCCTGTGGAAGAATCTCCGTAGCTTGGGTGTTGGAAAGGCAAAATCAGGAACTGATTTTCAGGTCGCAGCCAATCAACTGAACGAATTTTTCTCCGCACCAATAACTCCCATGCGACAAGGAACTATCGCTCACGAGAATCTCCTAACTATCCAGTCACGACACTTTGCTCTTCAAACACGTAACAACAAA
Organism: Schistocerca piceifrons; assembly: GCF_021461385.2. Taxonomy (NCBI): domain Eukaryota; kingdom Metazoa; phylum Arthropoda; class Insecta; order Orthoptera; family Acrididae; genus Schistocerca; species Schistocerca piceifrons. The sequence continues at coordinate 472,490,833 of NC_060138.1, read as the reverse complement.
CGGAACAGAAAAATCAATAAAGAGAATTTCCTCTGAAGCGATATGGAAATACGGTATTAGCATAACCGCGATCAGTAAAGTAGCCGAAGTGTAATACGTGTTGTAACAGACATATTTAATTTTTCTGTCGTGAATGGACTATATCCCACTATGTGGAACAGAAGAAAAGTCCGACCTATTCCTGAGATCGAAAACATGCTATCGCTTTGTGACGTCGACCAATCAGCAAACTTCCTATTGCTTCCAGAGCCGTGGAACATAATACTTATTGTTCACGACCAAATTACTGAACACTTGGGAGCATTCATCTAGTTTGAGAAATATCAGTCCGGTTTACGTAACCACCATAGAACGAAAACTACACTAATCAAGGTATCTGAGGATTTGAAATAGACTGTGGACAATCGTGAGAGCACAATACTGACTCTTCTAGATTTCAATAAAGCTTTTGATACCGTCAATTTTGATATACAGGGTGTTACAAAAAGGTACGGCCAAATTTTCAGGGAACATTCCTCACACACAAATAAAGAAAAGATGATATGTGGACATGTGTCCGGAAACGCTTAATTTCCATGTTAGAGCTCATTTGAGTTTCGTCAGTATGTACTGTACTTCCTCGATTCACCACCAGTTGGCCCAATTGAAGGAAGGTAATGTTGACTTCGGTGCTTGTGTTGACATGCGACTCATTGCTCTACAGTACTAGCATCAAGCACATCAGTACGTATCATCAACAGGTTAGTGTTCATCACGAACGTGGTTTTGCAGTCAGTGCAATGTTTACAAACGCAGAGTTGGCAGATGCCCATTTGATGTATGGATTAGCACGGGGCAACAGCATTGGCGCGGTACGTTTGTATCGAGACAGATTTCCAGAACGAAGGTGTCCCGACAGGAAGACGTTCGAAGCAATTGATCGGCGTCTTAGGGAGCACGGAACATTCCAGTCTATGACTCGCGACTGGGGAAGACCTAGAACGACGAGGACGCCTGCAATGGACGAGGCAATTCTTCGCGCAGTTGACGATAGCCCCAATTGCAGCGTCAGAGAAGTTGCTGCTGTACAAGGTAACGTTGACCACGTCACTGTATGAAGAGTGCTACGGGAGAACCAGTTGTTTCCGTACCATGTACAGCGTGTGCAGGCACTATCAGCAGCTGATTGGCCTCCACGGGTACACTTCTGCGAATGGTTCATCCAACAATGTGTCAATCCTCATTTCAGTGCAAATGTTCTCTTTACGGATGAGGCTTCACTCCAACGTGATCAAATTGTAAATTTCCACAATCAACATGTGTAGGGTGACGAGAATCCGCACGCCATTGTGCAATCACGTCATCAACACAGATTTCCTGTGAACGTTTGGGCAGGCATTGTTGGTGATGTCTTGATTGGGCCATATGTTCTTCCACCTACGCTCAATGGAGAACATTATCGTGATTTCATACGGGATACTCTACCTGTGCTGCTAGAACATGTGCCTTTACAAGTACGACACAAGATGTGGTTCATGCATGATGGAGCTCCTGCACATTTCAGTCGAAGTGTTTGTACGCTTCTCAACAGCAGATTCGGTGACCGATGGATTGGTAGAGGCGGACCAATTCCATGGCCTCCACGCTCTCCTGACCTCAACCCTCTTGACTTTCATTTATGACGGCATTTGAAAGCTCTTGTCTACGCAACCCCGGTACCAAATGTAGAGACTCTTCGTGCTCGTATTGTGGACGGCTGTGATACAATACGCCGTTCTCCAGGGCTGCATCAGCGCATCAGGGATTCCATGCGATGGAGGGTGGATGCATGTATCCTCGCTAACGGAGGACATTTTGAACATTTCCTGTAACAAAGTGTTTGAAGTCACGCTGGTACGTTCTGTTGCTGTGTGTTTCCATTCCATGATTAATGTGATTTGAAGAGAAGTAATAAAATGAGCTCTAACATGGAAAGTAAGCGATTCCGGACACATGTCCACATAACATATTTTCTTTCTTTGTGTGTGAGGAATGTTTCCTGAAAGTTTGGCCGTACCTTTTTGTAACACCCTGTATTGCTCAGGAATATGCAACAGCTAAATTCCATAGATAGTGCCCGGAAGTGATTTGAAAGCTACTTGAAAAACCAACAGCCGACCTGGGTGGCCGAGCGGTTCTAGGCGCTACAGTCTGGAACCGCGCGACCGCTACGGTCGCAGGTTCGAATCCTGCCTCGGGCATGGATGTGTGTGATGTCCTTAGGTTAGTTAGGTTTAATTAGTTCTAAGTTCTAGGGGACTGATGACCTTAGAAGTTAAGTCCCATAGTACTCAGAGTCATTTTTTTGAAAAACCAACAGCAAAGTGCTGTCTGTGGAAATGGCCAAACCTCTTGGAAACATGTTCTTTTATGAGCACCACAAGGTTCAGCCTTAGGCTCACACTTGTTTTCCTTGTATGTCAACTGTGTTTCATAGTGTCTGCCTTTCTGTAAATGCCAGTTCTATGCCGACGACCTCCAGAACTACCTAAGTGCCACAGTTAAAGGTGTAAATACTGCTACTGCCCAGGTGAATGATCTGTCTTCAGTGGCAATATGGGGGAAAAACCTACGTCTTAAACTAAATGCAAGTAATCTCTGTGTCCCATCAGAAATTAATAAGCTTAGAATACCGCGATCAGTTGCCTCCCATTCAACATGATGGCATCCCAATACCGACTCAGAAAGCATCAAATAGGCTGCTTGTAATTCTGGATGAGCTTCGATTTGAGCAAATATTTTAACACTGGTAGATGTGGCTACCAATGCAGGCAACCCATTCCTTGTAATAACTTTGGCACTATGTATAAAGAATCTTAGCCTGGTGGCACAGCGGTAATGTACCAGAGTAAAAATCCAAAGACCTCAGGGCCGATTCTAAGGATATAATCTGTCACCTAGCACTTCTTTCACCGCTGGCAACGTTTGTGTGTGTGAAAAAGGGCGAGTTACACAGCTGTTTGGAATCCACGTAAAACATTGGGTACCACCGTAACTTGCTTGGTAAGTCGGTTCAAAGGTCAGAGGAAGGCAAAGGCACAGCTTCTTCAGTAGGACCAACCTAGTAAAGCACTGTGGAGTTCAAACAAAAGAATGTTATTATTGATGACAGCTCTATTTTTTATAAAGAAGAAAAAGAAAACAAGATGCTGATCAGGGAATGGTTGAAACTGAGAGAGAAATATACTCCTGAAAGCCTGCTAAAGGAAATAAGCCTAATGATCACATCAACTCTTTCCGAATGGACAATATAATTTTTAGGAAGTTGTTTACCACACGTATAGTAATTGATGTTTCAACGCCAGGCCAGTGGCTCAATTCCGTCATATGGCGGGAGATGGGAACACGTAAAAATGCACCCAGGAACATTGTCGAAACCGATCGTTTTGATGATCCAGGTTTAAGGCGTGGAGAGGCATAATGTTGCATGGGGTACTGACCTCCAAATCTGTGAATACGGCATACCCGCCGATCAACGTTATTGTGATATTGTACTGCTTTCAAATGTGTGCATTTTTCTGATGTGCATTCGGCCTTGACTTAATTTTTATGAATCACAATGTGCGACCACATTTTTAACAGTGCAGGAGGAAGTGGAGGAGAAGGAGCTCTTGGAAACAGAGGATATTCGACGAATGTACTCGCCTCCCATCCCCCTGGATCATGTATGCGACGCGATGGTAAGATGTATTGCAGCACATCAACGTGCACCAACGACCATCCAGCAGCCAGCACGAGCGCCGCTGGAGGACTGGAACGCCATACCATAAGAACTCCTTATCAGTCTTATGGTCACCATGGGAGCACGTTCCAGAACATCCACTACTGAGCGTGCTTATCACACACCCTACAAACAACAACACGATGACTTATGCTTATGCCCGGGGGACGATCATGAATTGCGATGACTTCAGTATAAGAGGAAGGAACACTGGGTTTAATGTCCCGTCCAAATCGAGGTTATTACAGACCGAGCACAAGCTCGGATTGTGTCAGGGATGGGGAAGGAAATTTGACGTGCCCTTACAGAGGAACCATACTGGCATTTGCCTCGAGTGGTTTAGGGAAAACCTAAATCTGGATGGCCAGACCCGGGTTTTAACCATCGTCACCCGAATACGAGACCAGTGTGCTTAACCACTGCGCCACTTTGGTCGGTAAACTTCAGTATAATAAATATCTGTGAACGAAAGTATCATTTCTCATCGTCTCACAACGTGTTTCTGTCAGTTACTATACTATAGCAGTTATTTCTATGTATGCCTCAGGTTTCATCGAGCTGTGTTATTTGACAGAGACAGTTCATGTGAAAGTTACTTTCGTCCTCAAGTTTTGCACACTAATGCATAGGCAGCATGCGCCATCCGGTACGTCACAGCTCTCGTGCGATTTCCTGGTTTCCTGTAAATAGATACGTCTGGTAACAAAATACCACATAAGAAACATACTCGTTGCTATCTGTAAGTAACAAAGGGACGAAAAACATCAGAAAGCCAGAACAATGCATTAGAAATCATAGTGCTCTTCTTAAGATGACTATACATTTCACCGGTTTCGATTCCCGGCGGGGTCACGGATTTTCACTTGCCTTGAGATGGTGTTTGTGTTGTCCTCAACATTTCGCCGTCATCATTCATGAAAGTGGCGAGTTTGGACTGAGTAAAGGTTGGGAATTTGTTCGGGTGCAGATAACTGCGCAGTTGAGCGCCCCACAAACCAAACATCATCATCATAGTCATTGCAGAAAGTCATATACCGTTGTGCATACTCAAACGGACAATAAATTAAAATAATTTTTTTTCTAACAGTAGCCATTTAACGAAGCCGTAATACAGATCCTCAACGTATATATCTTGAACGACACTATGCCTACCACCACATGACACAGGTCAAAACAATGTTCCCTTTTGCCTATTTCAGAAATATACTGCTTAACCAAGCCGGTACTCTCCTTGTTGCGTAGATGAACATATTGCGAGGGGGCGGTATATATTTAAAGGCTAGTTCCTGGCTTTCGTTTTCGTAGCACCTTTGGAGTGTTTCGATATGTGTCGATTTAAGAGTATATTAAGCAGTAATTCAGCATACTCACGCAATTGGAGGTTATCAATAATGATGTAGATCGAAGTTATCATGGATGAAATATTTTTCTTTTTCTGCAAAACTTTCCTTTGCGCTTCAGAACGTAATGAGTTTAAAAACGCTACACAGAACGTGGATTTAGTAAGAATTTTGTAAATAGCGACTGGAAACGCTATGTGACGTGTGTCACTTGATTAAACAACGGCACAATCTGTAATAACTGCAATAAACGTCATACAAATAATTATAGCGTTACTATACTTACATTTCACATGCTATTCCCTAGTCCGATGTAAGAGAGAGCCTTGATACCCCAATTAGGTCATGCAAATTAAAAAATAAAAACAATAAATAAATGAAATAACTGAACAAATTAATATACTCAGAACCGAACGACAATACAATGATCTGTTTTTACTGAATCATAAGTACAAGTGTTAAGCATTTAAGGCCTCTTCGGCACGCCTGTGCGATTTTCATACAGTCTCATAGATAGTGACTCTTATAATATTTGACATACGATATCATTCCTTATGCACACTAACAGGCTCTTCTGAAAATTGTGGAATCTTGCTTAAAACAAAGATCATCCTTGAGACGAATAACAGCTATTGTTATACACATGTCCATCTGAAGGTGTGGCTGTTTGTGCCACGAAACGGGTAGTGATCTACAAATCAAGTACTGTATACAGCTGAAGCAGTTAATTAACATACAAGATGATTACTCATAGCTGTGGTTGCCCTACCTACAGCTTTATCTACACAATTCGGAAAATATTAGTGTGTTTATGAAACTAAAGGAACTTCCGATCATTCCTATCCCGTATTCGTATATCTCACGTTCTTCAAAATCCGTCAGAAGAAACTGAACATACCATCATGATAAATTTTATTAGATTTGTACGCCACAATACTTGTGACTTGCTGAAATAATATGGGTATACTGCACAATGGGAGGAAAACAGATAAGCTAAAAATTCGAGTGATTATCCGAGCGACAGATATGGATACATAAAAGTTAACAGAGAACAACGAAAAAAAAAAATGTATGGTATCAATTACCTGTAACGCGCTCAGTCCAAGAAGCCATATGAACCGAGTAGTGCCATATATATATATATATATATATATATATAACATCCATACGATATTTTTAGTGTAACTTGTTTGTTTGAACATCTTCAAACTGAAATGACGAAGTGAATGTGTTACTTTTTTATATAATCAAATGTATCTTTTGTCCTGTCATACAAAATACTAGCTTATGAATGCTGACATAACGCATCGAAATTGAAATAAGTTAAAAAGATTCATGAAGCATACTTTAATAACCGATTCTAATGAACCGTTTGTCTATACGATACGATACGATACAGGTATCTGATGGGACAACGTGAACTTTTAATATTTACGGTCCCTGTATTTAAATTGGCGTATCATCACTCTCACTATACGAATGATAACGAATGTGTTAATGATTGCTCTCAGACGAAAAAATTGTTCGTTTCTTCCTAACCATAAATTCGCTAGAGACTTGCAGTTTACATGAAAAGATTGGAAGCATAGTGGTTAATTTGAACTATGAATGTTTAATTTCGCTCAGTAGGATTTTTATATGTGTTATCCATGATATGGGACTCAATATGTGAATTTTTAAACTGCGACAATAAAAATTCAAGAAAAATATTGAAATTCGAAAAGTTAATATGCAAATAATCTCGTTTGCTGCCACAGGTACACATTGTCCCATTACACTGGCCTGACAAACATTCCTCATTGGCGGGAGAGGAGGGGTGATTTCATATGCATTCAAAGAACCAGCGTCGAATTAAATTCCTTTGGCGAAATCAGATTGCACCCAATAAAAACAATATGCACTTCGTTTTTTGTGTTGCAGTAATGAAATCAGCGCTTTTTTGTTTCATCTCTCGTCAGTTTAATAAAAAGCACCGCCAGTTCCAGAACCACGATGGAGCCATTATAATCGCTCACAAAAGGCGGCTCCTTTGATGTATTTCAGAGACAATAGCGGTCCGTGCTGATAACTGCGACAATGCGAAGCACAGCAGCCGTACTCACTGCGGGCGACACCACACACGCCGGGCTCCAAACGGCTTACCTGTAACAGAAAACACGCTGTGAGCACCACAGTTAGCACGCTGAAAATTAGTTTCGGACGATGCAGCAAGTGCACCGGGCGAGTTGAGATTATAACGATGTCATCAGTCGTTGTTATACAAGCTGTTCCATACGACTGTGTTATTCACTTACTGAGAGGAGAAGAAGGAATTAAAATGGCGTGGTAATTACCTACAATGGCAGTTTATGTACATTCGCTATCTCAGGAGAATGTGAAATTAAGGGGAGGTTTACTATCTTTTCGTTCAAAAAATCGATTTTTTAAAATTGCATTTTTGGATCCATAAAAGGGTTTAGCATTCACCCCCGATTTGTTTTTTTTCCGAATACGGAACGGATATGTTTGTTATTCTCAGTTGAACAAAAAAAATGCAACTGCCTGAAATCGGCCTTTTTCACTCACCAGTTTTCTTCTTTCGGAGGACGAGTTATTGTACTGGTGCTTGGGAGGAAACACACAAAATTCAAATGAAAGTTTGAACGTGTGTGTTTGCAAGTTAGCCCCCAGGCATTTGCATTCTGGTGCGAAGACTGTGGAGATTGCGACTTTCCTGGCAGTGAGCAACTTTAACGAAGAGTATTCAGCAATTCTGAAGGCCATGACAACGATGGACGTCATCCGGGACTCTACTCGACGCAGCTCGCCAAGCATTCGGAAGACCACCGGATTTAAGTGGCCGAAAACCGCTTGTCACCGGCCCTAAGAGCGGCTCTGGAGCAGCGCAGGATGGACCAGATCGAGCAGAACGCCCTCTGTGAGGAAGAGGAAGGACTAGTTTATGGACCCAGAATAGCAGATTGAACGTAAGTTGCATAATATTGCATTTATATGTAGTCAAAACTTTTTCTCGAAATGACTTTTCTTTATCAAGCAGTATGGTAACTTGAAATCTACTGAACCGATTGGCATGATTCTTTGTTTCCGATGAAGCTAACTAAATTGTCTAGGAGTTGTACCACTCTTATTCCGATCCATCAACTATAAATGTTTTTACTTGGCAGACGAATTCGAAAAATCGATGAAAAAAAACTATTTTTTCAAACGGCCGCCATTTTGTTTCCTATGGTCCAAATAACTTAACCGAGGTACAACTCCTAAAGAATATTATATACTTCGCTAACGTCAACTCAATTTTGATTTCAGACGAGCCGGCTGACGTGTGACATACCGCGCGTGGAGGTCTAAACCGAACTTTTGTTTCGTTCCGACGGCACTTCCGCCTTTGCTCTTCTACATTTCCGGTCGAAAAAGTTCCAGTTTGTAGAGGAAATGTCAATAAACATTTTGACAAAGTTTGAATGATATCTATAACACATCCCGGGCGTAAGATAGTAAACCTCCCCTTAATGTGGAATTTATACACCTTCTGTTAATCGAACGCGGAGTGAAGTCAAGATACAGGAGGGATAGGGTGGATGAGGTTTTAGGAGAGGGAATCGAGTGAAGGGAAACACAGAGTATTGTTGCATGGAAGACCTTCCCACCTCCATCTGTTGACAGTCAACTGTAGTATTCCAAATTCTCAGGTGCTTATATGAATCTAAAGTCGCATGTAACGGATCTTCGCAGACGACTGGGCTATGCAACTTTTGCGTTAAGCACAATGGCAGTTTTTGGAGGTAGAAGTAACAGAAGTTGACTCACTTTTCCTTCATCGATTCATTAATGTCGTATGGTCTATACTATGAAGTAGCTCGTCACTGAAGAGAAAACTGTACATCACACAGAAGCGTGTACTAAGGATAACATGTGGTGTCCATTCCAGAATCCTTTGCAAGCAGTTTATAAAATTTTTCAAAATAAAATCTTATCCGTTGTGGGCTCTACAGTTTTCAGTCTACATAAAGTGTCTGTTGCAGGCTGTGCAATTTTTAGTTTATACAAACGAAATATTTACAGTCCATAGAGGACTGTGTTTTCTTTTGGAATGTATATAGTGCGTCGCACATGTGGCTTTAGACTGTTTGAACTTTAATATCTAAGGAGATATTCATGATAAACGCACCGAACTGTGATTGTATGATGCTCTGATTTGTTTTTCTCTTGTTTATTTTCAATTACTAGTAGCTACATGGAAATAACAAGATGGCTAGAAACCTGCCTTTGGAGCAAGGAAAGTGTATTTTAAAGTATTATTGGAAATATGAAAACATGGAAGAAGGGAAGAGACGATGACAAGCAGAGTCTGATTCTGCACCACCGAAACCTGTAACACTAACGAAATCAGGCCTTTGAGAGGGAAGGAAGTGTGCCTGATCTGAAGAACAGACGGTGTGCAGACAGTAATTAGGAGAGGACGAAAGAGGGATAGACGCAGTGGCACGAGCTATAAGATTCCCAAAGAAATAATACGGTAAGCTGTACATCAATCATGTATAAGCAAATCAAGTGTTTACAGCATTTTAAAGTAAGCAAAGTGGAAACACTGTTTTACCAGGTAGCTTAATGCGATGCATGAGGACGATCCGATAGGCGCCTCGAATTGTGAGAATGGATTTGCGATACTGAACTGTTGGCTGATGTTAGTCTTCTGTTCGACGAGGCGACGTTTAAATTGAATAGAACCGTCGGTCGCCATAACAGTGTGTACGGGGAAAGACATAGTGCACATGTTACGGAAGAAGGAGCTGTTTGTTAATCGTCCTGCGTTATCAGTATGATGCGATATGTCTGCCAGAGGACTTGTAGGGAAATACTTGTTTCGAAGGAATAGCGATAGGTGTAAAGTTCCTCACAGTGTTGTAGGAACGAATTGTACCAGCTGTTGATCAAACGTAACGAGATGATACGTTTTTCTTTTTTATTTTAAAAATGCGATCCACCGTCACATTACCAACTTGACGTGCGGCAATCCCTGAATGAAACATTTGCTGAGAAGTGGATATGCTGATGAGGAAGAGCTCAGCTGCCGTCAAGATCTTCTGATGCAATGCCGTTAGACTTCTTTCTTCGGGGAACTCTGAAGGACATAATCTACGCTGTAAAGCCGCATACACTGACATGAGGGAGGCGAGTATGTCTGAATGTAAAATAAAAAAAAGAAGTAAACAAAAATAAAAAAGATCCAGTCCAATGGCAACCACAGCACATGTATGTCGATCTGTTCCGTAGAGTTGCAGATGTTGCCAGTGAAAGAAATTTTGAACATCATCAGTAATGTCGTGACCATAAATAAAATGGTTCAAATGCCTCTGAGCACTGTGGGACTTAACATCTTAGGTCATCAGTCCCGTAGACTTAGAACTACTTAAACCTAACTAACCTAAGGACATCACACGCATCCATGCCCGAGGCAGGATTCGAACCTGCGACAGTAGCAGTCCCGCGGTTCCGGACTGAAGCGCCCAGAACCTCACGGCCATCGGGGCCGGCCTCGTGAACATACATGTGACTTAAAAATTCATAGTTTTTATTATTGTTGTTCCAGTTATTGAAGTTCAAACAGTGCAAACCCCTTTGTTGAACACCCTGTAGATACCGTGAATGTGACTCTATGTACAAACAAGATTACCAGTTCACAAAATATTATGCACAGTGATAAAAGATTCACAATACGTTTTGCTCCCTTTTGAAATTTAATATTAACAACGAATCACAGTTAGAAAACAAAAGTAATGTGTGTGTGTGTGTGTGTGTGTGTGATTGCTTGATACAGAGGTGTACATTGATTGTAGTTAAGTACAAACAAAAGTTGACAAAAATTGTGGAAAAATTGTAAATTTTGTGCACATTGCATTTTTTAATGAAAAAGTACAGGATGCGGTAACTACAAACCTGACATAATCCACGTATTGCAGGGATCATAATTATTACCCACAGAAAGTCTTACGTTAAATCAGTAAGTGGCTCGAAACAACATATCCAGACACTCCGGGATGATAATGGCATTGAAACAAAAGATTACACGCGTAAAGCTGAAATACTAAACACCTTTTTCCAAAGCTGTTTCACAGAGGAAGATCGCACTGCAGTTCCTTCTCTAATCCCTCGCACAAACGAAAAAATGGCTGATATCGAAATAAGTGTCCAAGGAATAGAAAAGCAACTGGAATCACTCAACAGAGGAAAATCCATTGGACCTGACGGGATGCCAATTCGATTCTACACAGAGTGCGCGAAAGAACTTGCCGCCGCCCCCCCCCCCCCTTCTAACAGCCGTGTACCGCAAGTCTCTAGAGGAACGGAAGGTTCCAAATGATTGGAAAAGAGCACAGGTAGTCCCAGTCTTCAAGAAGGGTCGTCGGGCAGATGCGCAAAACTATAGACCTATATCTCTGACGTCGATCTGTTGTAGAATTTTAGAACATGTTTTTTGCTCGCGTATCATGTCGTTTCTGGAAACCCAGAATCTACTATGTAGGAATCAACATGGATTCCGGAAACAGCAATCGTGTGAGACACAACTCGCTTTATTTGTTCAAGAGACCCAGATAATATTAGATACAGGCTCCCAGGTATATGCTATTTTCCTTGACTTCGGGAAGGCGTTCGATACAATTCCACACTGTCGCCTAATAAACAAAATAAGAGCCTACAGAATATCAGACCAGCTGTGTGGCTGGATTGAAGAGTTTCTAGCCAACAGAACACAGCATGTTGTTCTCAATGGAGAGACGTCTACAGACATTAAAGTAACCTCTGGCGTGCCACAGGCGAGTGTTTTTCACAATATATATAAATCATCTAGTAGACAGTGTCGGAAGTTCCATGCGGCTTTTCGCGGATGATGCTGTAGTATACAGAGAAGTTGCAGCATTAGAAAATTGTAGCGAAATGCAGAAAGATCTGCAGCGGATAGGCACTTGGTGCAGGGAGTGGCAACTGACCGTTAACATAGACAAATGTAATGTATTGAGAATACATAGAAAGAAGGATCCTTTATTGTATGATTATATGATAGCGGAACAAACACTGGTAGCAGTTACTTCTGCAAAATATCTGGGAGTATGCGTGTGGAACGATTTGAAGTGGAATGATCATATAAAATTAATTGTTGGTAGGGCGGGTACAAAGTTGAGATTCATTGGGAGAGTCCTTAGAAAATGTAGTCCATCAACAAAGGAGGTGGCTTACAAAACACTCGTTCGACCTATACTTGAGTATTGCTCATCAGTGTAGGATCCGTACCAGATCGGGTTGACGGAGGAGATAGAGAAGATCCAAAGAAGAGCGGCGCGTTTCGTCACAGGGTTATTTGGTAAGCGTGATAGCGTTACGGAGATTTTTAGCGAACTCTGCAAGAGAGGCGCTCTGCATCGCGGTGTAGCTTGCTGTCCAGGTTTCGAGAGGGTGCGTTTCTGGATGAGGTATCGAATATATTGCTTCCCCCTACTTATACCTCCCGAGGTGATCACGAATGTAAAATTATAGAGAACCGAGCGCGCACGGAGGCTTTCCGGCAGTCGATCTTCCCGCGAACCATAAGGGACTGGAACAGGAAAGGGAGGTAATGACAGTGGCACGTAAAGTGCCTTCCGCCTCACACCGTTGGGTGGCTTGCGGAGTATAAATGTAGATGTAGATGCAGAACTTGCGAACGACCAAACAACGTTAAATTAAAAGAGAGAAAATAAAATATTATTTTGCGATACTTTTCCATACTAGTTTTTCTTCTTTTTTTAGATTAAATTATTAGTTTAATTGCCTGCATTTAATTGCCTGCACTGTTTTTGGCCGATAGGAGCAAACGAAACAGTCGCTACATTGAATTTGCGAAGCATAAGTATTATATATGACGATTTTTGGTATTTAAACTTGGGTCGTACAAAAATATACCGATGTGCTACAGGAGTCCATTAGGAATCTTTCCAAAACACGTTGCTCTTGGTACGATTTGATGCACATCAAGGTCAGGGCACGTGATACCGTTAGATGAGCAGTTTACCATATTCTTCGTACAAGTATTTTCAAAATATGGAATTTATGTTCTGCGGTATACAGCGTAGTTCAGAAGACAACTAAGTGAAATAGGATGATAGTAAACTCACTCACTCCTGTGCAAGGTATTTCGTTTGAAAAAAGTTACAACAACGGTAAAGGAACAAAATGTCGTATGGCATTGTGAGCTGATACGTCCCGAGTCAGTTGATTCAGCCGCCAGTTTGGAAGATCAGTACCTAGGAGGGTGCTGTCGGTGCTGGAAGAGCATACCGAGGAGAGAGTGTGTGAGGGGTGGGGCGGGTGCTGGTGATCTGTACGAGGTACTAGTTCCGTGGGTCTGAGAGGTCTTGCTATAATCTGTGGTACAACCTGAAAGAATATGTTTGTTTCATCGTTACATTCCTGACAATTACAGGAGTAGCAGGGTAACTAGTGAGCTTACGGACTGAACGCGATCTTTTTGCAGGATGAAAGGTGGCTACACTGAGCCACTGCGCCAGAGATTGCGCCAAAGAGTATTATTCAGCCGCCTGCACTGGCAGTGCTTGGGGAGAACTCGTAGTAGGCAGTGCTTGGGGAGAACTCGTAGTAGTCAGTGCTTGTTGAGAACTCGTAGCAGAGAGTGCTTGCTGAGATGTCGTAGTGAAGAGTGCTTGTTGAGATGTGGTAGTAGCGACTCGGTATGGTGATATATTGTAATGATTAGAGTGCTTTTCGTCAATATATGAAGGTAAAAGAAAAAAAAATTCCTTTTCTTTTTATTATCTCAATGTCTTAAAGAATGCGTCATTACAGGTTCAGTCAACAAAGCATCTGGCTTGTGTTCTTGTATTAGAGTGTAATTCTGCTTTCCTTACGCAATTATAGTATTTCTATTTTTTAATTACGTCAGTATAAATGGTGTTTGAAATTTCTTGTCTTATTGAAGAAGAACCGTGCCAGATGTGTACGTTGAGTCATACTTCCACACACAGAACAGTTACATTTGTGTTTTGGTTTCGTAGGTTTTATAGTTGCTGGGGACTTAATTAATTAATTCTGTTAACGAAAATTTTCATTTCATTCTTTGTTGTTGTTCTATGCAGTCAGATTGCGTAATAATACTAGTCAGGGCCAACCGTTTACGAAACAGCGTAATCGGACATACAGCTACGAACGAAAAATAAAAATGATTTGCAAATTTATTTAATTAAGCCCCCATGCACGTGGCGACCGCTGCTTCGGATCGTCCCTTGGAATTCTTCTGATTGTAAAAGTAGTAGACAGTAGTATTGTTGTAGTAATTTGTAGTTTAGTAATTGTAGTCTATTTTGCATGTGTAGATTTGGAAATTGTCATTCTTCTAATGGTATTTTTTTTCAGAATTTAATTTTGTTGTCTTGTATACGCATTTGACAATTTAGTGCAATTATTTCAATTGTTCGTTAATCGTGTTTGAGGGAAACATTTCGTGTGAATGGTATTGTTGGAGATAAAGAGTCATTGTGTGTAATTTTCGTACAGTGACGAGTTTTGTACATTTTGTAAATGATTACGCGATCGATGAAAAAGGCAAAATTGATGGATAGTCAGAATGACGAAATTGTTGACATGGCGAACTCGCCAACACAGGAGAACAATATGATTAATAATGAAGTGGAAAATAAATTAATAAGTCGGGAAAATAGTCCGGAACCATTTCAAAATTTTGTCACAATCAAAAAATTTTCAGAATCCGAGATTAACGACAGAAGATTCTGGAATGGTATCGAACTCAGATAGCTTTACAGCTATGACGAAGGAAACTGGTTTCGCGGGAAATGATAGGGGTGAAAAGAATTTTGAAACAGTTAATATGGAGCAGTTGATAAGTGTAATATTAAATTTGGGATCTGAATTAAAAACAGTGGCAACACGGTCAGACTTACAAATGGGAACAATGGAGCAGTTTCGATCTGAATTTAAAACAGAGATGGGAACTTTGGGATCTGAATTAAAAACTGATATGGGAACAATGGAAACACAGTTTAGATCTGAATTATAAACACAGATGGGGACAATGGAAACACGGTTAGGATCTGAATTAAAAACAGTGGCAACACGTTTAGAAACAGAGATGGAAACAATGGAAACACGGTTAGACTCACGAATAGGGACATGTTTCAAAAACATGAAGGATGAATTAAAGAAAGAAATTAGAGAAGAAGTACAACCGATTTTGAATTCTCACAATAATAGATTAATTGCAGTAGAGATTAGACAAAGGGAACAGGATAGAGAACAGGAAGAAAGGGATCGCGTGATAGTACAGAAATTTTCAGAGTTAAATTTACAACGTGCACACGATAAGGAAGAAATATTTGAGAGAATCGAGGAATCCGTACCAAATGACAGAATAAATAATCTAACACAGCAATATGAACAGTTAACTACTAAATGTGTCAATACTGAAACCCGAGTCACGACACTTACGGAAGACGTAAATAAGCAGAAAGAACAAATAGGTGACTTATCGGAAAGAGTTGAGGAGATTTCAGATAAATTGACAAATCTTAGTTTACATGGGGACAGAGATTCGGATGATACAGCTCCATTACCATTTGCAGAAACCGAAGAGTACCAGAACATAAATAAGCATGTTGAAAATCAGGGAAAATTTAATGAACGCGTTAAAAGGGAAGTTGAGGCGTTACGAAAGCAAGTCAAGCAAATTGAAGGCGAAATCGTAGGAAACGACAGCAGAAGAAATTTAGAATCACAGGTAGCAGAGGGGTTTGAAGAAAGTAATTTGTTTCGTGTACGGGATGCAACAAGAGAGCGCCAGGCGCGTGAATTTAACAATAATCGTCGCAGTGACTGGGACAGACGAGGTAGGTCTTTGTCGCCACGAGGCGAAAACTTTGACTATAAACACTTTTTGACTGTTCGGAAATTTAAGATCTTCCGCAATTCTAAGAATGACATACATCCATGTTCATGGTTAGATCAATTTATGTACGCACTCCCACCAAATTGGCCACTAAGTCACAAACTGGAATTTATGTGTGGATATTTAGAAAACGAACCGGCGACGTGGATGCGCCCACTCATTAGAGATTGTAATAATCTGAATGATTTTTATCATGCATTTCTATCGGCATATTGGTCCGAAAACACGCAAGACAGAGTCAAACATAGTCTGATTATGCAGCGTAATTTTAAACAGTCTGAGTTCCGCACGCCGGCAGAGTACTTTGAAGACATGATTCGAAAGAATCAGTTCCTGTCCAACCCTTATAGCCCGACTGAATTAATTCGCATTTGTTTAACTAAGCTGCCACAATCCATAAGACAAATTGCTTTAGCCGGAAGATGTAAAGACGACATTGAGACTTTTAAGACTTTGCTACAAGAACTCGAGTATGACAACGACGATGGGACTTCCTGTAATTTTTTCAGTAACAGTAATTACAATAGATTTTCAGAGAAAAGGGATAGTGATCGGAACGGACGTTATAGCGGTAATTTTGAGAATGACAGACGTAACAGACAGGACAATAGATACCAGCCTTATGACAATAACAGACGTTCTAACAGAAATTACACATACAGTTATAATAACGGTAATTCCTACCGGAATGATCAATCATACGGAAAAAGTAATCGGTATCATCAAGACAGAAATTATTCATACAATAATAGAAATTCTTACTACAGAAATAATCAGGG
Organism: Schistocerca piceifrons; assembly: GCF_021461385.2. NCBI lineage: Eukaryota > Metazoa > Arthropoda > Insecta > Orthoptera > Acrididae > Schistocerca > Schistocerca piceifrons. Next base: position 472,474,024 of record NC_060138.1, on the reverse strand, counting down.
TAGTAGATACAACAATAATTTCAGAAGTGACAGTCGAAATTACACAAGAAGTAGTTATGCAGACAGACAGGAAAACAGAAATTTTAATAACAGACACAACCAAGAATTTGCATCTAACAGACAGGGAGGACCTAATTGGTATCCTCCACGTGACAGAACTTCAGAGAGACAAGTGCAAATCGTAGAAATTGATCCGCGAAATGACGCGAATAATCAGAGACGTGACGCAAGCAATCGACAATGACTTGTAGCTTCGACTTCTGGCAGCAATATAGACGGTTCAGAAAGTAATGACACTACGACTTTACACTACGTACGCCTGGAAGACATGAGAGACATTTTGCTAGACGAAAAGGAAAATAATGTAGACGCATTTTTACATCCTGTTATTGAAGTATGTGTGGGTAAGAATAAGTTCACTGCAGTCTTAGATTCTGAGAGCCCACTGAATGTCATTAGTGAATCAGTTTTTCGTATATGTGAAAGAACTATTGCCTGTCCTGTGTTACCTGTTTCAAAAACTACAGTTCGAGGAGCGATTTCTGGGAAAAGTGTGGAAGTCAAACAACAGACCAACCTAAATTTCAATTGTCAAGGATACGAATTTTCTGCTAATTTTATTATTGTTCCATTACTCAGTACACAAATTATATTAGGTATGGAGTTTCTTAACACACATAAGGCAATTTTGAACTTTAAAGAAGGAAGTGTGAATTTGACTGTTGCCGGAATGCCGGAATGTTTGAAATTTTTCGAGTGTTTAACAAGATCTGAGTCAGATACAAAATGTTTAAGGTTTCTTACTTCTGATGTTTTCGTTGAGCATTATGACGACAGTGTGTTTATTCATGACAATGACAATAGATACAGAGACGTGATGGATGATATAATTAATAGAGAAGAATTAATTAATGAAATGGTTAAGAAAGCTGAAGTGCCAGATGACGTTGCAAGAGAAGAGCTGCACCACATTTTGACTTCACATGCTACAGTTTTTAGTCATCACACAGGAACTATACAAGGCTTACAATATTTATTTAAAGTAAAGGAACACACACCATTTCGGGGGAAAACGTACGCTATTCCTTTGGCTTACAGAGACAAGGTTAAGAATGAACTTCAATACATGTTAGATCAGGGCATTATTGAGCCTGCAGTCAGTCCTTATACTAGCCCATTACACGTTGTTCTTAAAAAGGATGGGTCAATTCGTTTGGTTCTGGATTCCAGACAGATAAATAATATCATCATTCCTGAAACTGACCGTCCACAAAATTTAGATGAACTTCTTCAACATTTTCATGGAATTAAAGTTTTATCCACGATTGATATGCGCGCAAGTTTTTGGCAAATAGAACTCCACCCTGATTGTAGAAAATACACTGCCTTTTTAGCCTTTGGTAACTGTTACCAGTTTCGGAAATTACCGTTTGGACTTACTGTATCTTCAGCAGCATTCATTCGTAGCTTAAATGAAATTTTACCTGTTTATCTTCGTGACAATATTACTTCATATGTTGACGACATTCTTATTGTTAACGTTCTTGGAGTGAGCATAACAAAATTTTGGATTCATTATTACGTATTTTTGCAAGAGTTGGCATTACTGTGTAGTTGGAAAAATCTGAATTTGATCGTTCACAGGTGAAATTTCTCGGTCACATTATTTCTACAGAAGGTATTCTTCCTGATCCAGAGAAATTAGACGCTATTCGTAATTATGCTGTTCCTACCACAAAACGTGATGTTCGTAGTTTCCTTGGTGCCTGTAATTTTCTTAGACGCTTTGTTAAATTTGACGATTTGGCCACACCTCGTTTATGTGAACTATCTGGAAAGAAATCTAATTGGTGTTGGGATGAGGAAGCTCAGTCAGAATTTGAACAGCTTCATGATGCTTCAGTTGCTGCTCCACTTCTTTCACATCCGGATTTATCTAAAGATTTTTGTTTGGCGACGGACTCATCATACAAAGGCCTAGGTGCACATTTATTTCAAGAGATAGAAGAAAACGGCGTTGTAGTATAGAAGACTATTGCATTTGGAAGTCGTGTTCTCTCTAAATCAGAAAAAAATTATTCGAATACGGAACTTGAAGCTTTAGCTGTTGTATGGGCTTTCACAAAATTTCGCGTATTTTTGTATGGCAGACATACTAAGGTTTACACCGATCATTGAGCTCTGGAATTTCTTATGTCGACAAAATTAACTCATGGCAGACTGTCACGATGAGTGTTGTACCTACAGGAATTTGATTTTAGTATTGTTTACATACAGGGTTCTTCAAATATTGTTGCTGATGCTTTATCACGCGCACCTATGGGTTTGAAACAAAGTGCTGAAGAGGACTGCAAGGAAACAATTATTGTCTGATGTATATTCAAGGTGTTGCGTTTGAGAACTTTATTTCGTCTTCGCTCCAGGACATCGCTAAGGAGCAAAATAAGGATCCAATCTGGAAGGACATTAAGGAGAAGTGGAGGAGAAAGGAAAGCGTAGCGATTAGACAACATTATTTAGTTCGCAATGACATTCTTTTTAAACGAAAATCGGTCGACAACTCTGTTTGGTTAGTTTGTATTCCTGATGAGTGGGTCAATAAATTAATTTGGTACACACATTTCAGTTATGCACACTTTGGTCCCAGAAAATGCTTTCATAAATTACGGGAAAATTGCTACTTCAGTAATATGGAAAAACGTATTCGTCTGTTCTGGCCAAATGCAAATTATGTCAAAAGGCTAAGCCGCCAACAATTTCTCACAGAGCACCGTTGTTTCCTATCATTCCAGCGAAATTAAAGGACATGGATGCAGTCGATTTGTTCGGTCCAGTGGTTCGTTCTACTAATGGTTTTGCGTACATTTTCGTAGCAGTGGAGTTGACATCAAAATATGTGTGTTTTACACCGTTACGCAAAGCAACAGCTCGTTCAGTATCTAACGCTTTCATCAAACATTTTCTTAAAGAAGTGGGTCATGTTGATAAGGTTATATCAGATAATGGATCACAGTTTCGTTCTAAAATTTGGCTTCGTACTCTATGGCGTCGTAAAATTAAACCAATTTTCATTTCACTTTTTCACCCTCAATCTAACGCTTCAGAGAGATGGGTGAAAGAAATCAATAAATTGTGTCGTCTTTATTGTCATCAGAATCACAGAACGTGGGATCAGTATCTTCACATTTTTCAAAACATTCTGAATGAAATTCCTAATGACTCAACTTCTTTACCACCTATACTGATATTAAAAAACAAAGCACCGACAAATCGCATATCTGAAATCGTTCGTTTTCCGCCTTCACGGAAACTGCGGCATTCTGAAGTTGTGAACATGGCTCTGCAAAATATTGCATCTGCGGCTGCTAGAAGAGAGAAATCAGCTAAGCGTCCTGGTCGTTTACAAATTTTGTCAGTTGGTCAGAAGGTGTTAATTAAGTCTCATCGTTTGTCTCACAAAGGAAAAGGCTTGTGTCGCAAATTTTCTCTGCTTTATAACGGTCCATATAGAATTCGCAAAATTATTCATGATAACACTGTTGAAGTAGAAACTCTTAAATCACGACGCTCTAAGGGAATACATCATATATCAAACGTTAAAATTTTTGTGGAATGACATACTTTCGAGAAACCAACAGTTATACGTAAACATGCAGAGAATACAAGGATACCGCGCTAAGTTTTGGCGGCGGCACATACTCAAAGCAACAGTCAAGTCTGCGCGCTGCACAAGGCAGTCGTTGAGCGCAAACAATTACTTCCTACGTCACGCGCCTACAGCTGATCGAGCGCTCAGTGCGAATGCACTGACAGCCGTAAACAAATACACAGTTTAATTTCTCCGATTAAATTCAGTATAAAGCTATAGTGACTTGATGAATTATGTTATTAACATTCAGTATTTTTCAGGATACGGTTCTATAAAATATTTAAGAACTTCAGGTAAATTCTGTGCGTGTCCGACGTTAAGACGACTTGCTATCGAGAAATTTTCAGGAAGAATGTAATTTCGAAGAAGAAACTAATAAACTAAAAAAGGTAACTATTAATTGAGTTCATTTTTCAGGTAACATATTTCCACTTAGGTACGTACTTTAGACGTAATTTGCTGCTCGCGATTACGTGATTCATACTTTGTGCTAAATTTCATGTTCTATGAAATTACTTGTGAAGCGACGTGCTTGCGTACGTTAACTGATTTTGACAATGATTATTAATGAACTGGGTTGTAACTTGTGTATATTATGCATCGCTTGGCTGCACTGCTTTTTCAGTGATGTCATATTTTTCTATTATGTGCCTGCTGTGCTTATTTATTTAAATTATAATTGTAACCTGATTAATTGTGCTGACTGTGATTATGTATGTAAGTGATACTTTGTGATTTATCTGCTTGCGCCTTCATGTTTACTTATTAAGATTACATATGAACATTTATTTGCTTATGCTGATATGATGCTAATGACCTGTTTATTATGTTAGATAACATATTTGCTGCCTTGCTTATGGATTACATATTTATACATTTCTGTTTGTTGTCATAACTACTCTTTAATTTGGTATATAGAAATGCTCACATACTGTGTACGAACATAGAGTTTAGGTCACATTATGGTATTAATTATAGATTGTTCGCTTGGCAGAGCCTCGTTGTAAGAATTGTGCTGCATCCACTTGTTGACATTCTGTTCTCTACTGGTATATTTACTTGCTATTGCATGTTTTGCTTACGCTCAGTGCCTTATATTTTTAAGATAAGAAAATGAACTGCTATAATTCGACGAACGACATTAGTACAAGAAACTTCATAGAAGTCACATGAGCAGGAGGTTTTATGAAAGCTGTATAAATGTATGCTAATAGGAAGGAAGCTAACGACATGACATACCAAAACTAGGTTTCGACCATTGACAGTTATTACACTGCATTTTTCGTGAGCAATTGAAATAGGAAGTGACACTTGACACAGAAATACTCCACATGTTTGCTTCTGTTTGCCATAATTCTTGAAGTGGTGTACACACTGTGAAATATTATGATCATTCACACTCCGTAATCGTACTTAATTACTGAGAGTTATTCGAACTAAGTCTGTTAGAGGTCATGTATGCATTTCTTTTGTTTATAATTCATAATGAGTAGAAGATTTGGGTCAGATGGATTACACAGAGGTTGTGTGTTGACAATGTGTCTTCGGATTGTATAGGATGATGAGGTTTGCATTAGGATTTTATCTGTACTTGTTCGAGGAGACTGTCTAGAGGAAAGAGTTGTTATGGAAGTGAAACGATGTTGGTGCTAAGGTTTATATGTATCGACGTATTGAAGAGGTATTATTGAGGTATTGAGATTATGTGAAGTTGATGATTATTGGAGTTTTGGTGGACAAGAGGTAAGGTAAATGCTATTAATGATAAGGTTTATATGTATCGACGTAAGAGGTATTATTGAAGTATTGAGATTATGTGATGCTGATGATTATTGGAGTTTTGGTGTATAAGAGGTAAAGTAAGTGAGGAGCATTTTTTTTTGTTGGTCTATATGGAACAAGGAGGATGAAGATAGCAGGCTAGAACACTAAAGTGGAAGGAAGATTGTCTACACACACTTGTTAAATCAATAAGCAGTACGTATTTTTATTTGAAGAGAGGAAGTATTTGCATATCTTGGCACACTGACAGTTGTTCAGCAACAGTACATTGGATTTGGCTTGGCAAACATTGGTCTTGACATGATGACTATGACGTTGAGTTAACTATTATTGACTGTCATACTTTGCTGCCACTACTACTTGATACGCGAGATGAACATCAAATTTTGACAGAATTGCATTTACACAGTTAACACTATTCAATTACACAGTAGTACTTAATGTGGATGAAAGATGAGTGAGTGTGTTTTGTGTGTTTTCCTTTCCTAATCCTACCCACCTATCTCCTAAATATTATTTTATTTGTATGTAGTGGCTTGCACTGACACCCATAAATATTATAGGTTTACTGATATTTGAGTATTTGTAATAGTTAATATGACAATTATCTGACATCATTTGTGTGTTTGTTATGATTTGTATGTTTAGTGTAAAAGCATTTGTATGTGGATTCAAACTATTGTTCATGCCTGAACTGTCTGATTAGTGGTGGTGAATATTATGAACTGTTACCTGCACTTTTTCAACATAATGGGTGCCACTTAGAAATGTTTAATTTCCGCTGATGAACTGTGTGATTAGTGATAGTGAATATTATGGACTGTTACCTGCGCTTTTTCAACATAATGGGTGCCACTTAGAAATGATTAATTTCTGCTGATGAACTGTGTGATTAGTGATAGTGAATATTATGGACGGTTACTTGTACTTTTTCTACATGATTGGTGCCACTAGGAGATGTTTAATTTTTGCTTATAAACTCTGATGAACAGTGTAATCAGTAATAGTGAATATTATGGACTGCTCTCTGGACCTGCTTATCATTGCTAGGTGCAACTGATGGACTGCTTCTACTGAAATAATGTCACTTGTTGGTGTCTGCACCTGCTCAACATTGCTGGGTGTCACTGATGAACTGCTTCTACTGAAATGATGTCACTTATTGCTGTCTACACCTGCTCAACATTGCTGGGTGTCACTGATGGACTGTTTTTACTGAAATAATGTGACTTGTTGCTGTGTGTGCCTGTTCAACATTGCTGGGTGCCACTAATGGAACTGTTTCTGCTGAGTGATGTCACTTGTTGCTGTCTGCACCTGTTCAACATTGCTAGGTGCCACTGATGAACTGCTTCTACTGAGATAATGTCACTTGTTGGTGTCTGCACCTGCTCAACATTGCTGGGTGCCACTGATGGACTGCTTCTACTGAAATGATGTCACTTGTTGGTGTCTGCACCTGTTCAACATTGCTGGGTGCCACTTATGGAACTGCTTCTATTGAAATGATGTCACTTGTTGGTGTCTGCACCTGTTCAACAATGCTGGGTGTCACTAATGGAACTACTTCTGCTGAGAAATGTGACCTGTTGCTGTGTGCACCTGTTCAACATTGCTGGGTGCCACTGATGGACTACTTCTACTGAAATGATGTCACTTGTTGGTGTCTGCACCTGCTCAACATTGCTGGGTGCCACTGATGGACTGCTTCTACTGAAATGTTGTCACTTGTTGCTGTCTGCACCTGCTCAACATTGCTGGGTGCCACTGATGGAACTGTTTCTACTGGCATAATGTCACTTGTTGGTGTCTGCACCTGTTCAACAATGCTGGGTGCCACTGATGGACTGCTTCTACTGAAAAGATGTCACCTGTTGGTGTCTGTACTTGCTCAACATTGCTGAGTGCCTCTAATGGAACTGCTTCTGCTGAATGATGTCACTTGTTGGTGTCTGCACCTGTTGACCATTGCTGGGTGCTACTGCTGGAACTATGAACAACTTTTTTTTTTTGAATAATTAAAAGTATTTTATGTGAACATTTGTATAAACTGACTTTTTGTGTATTGTGTAAACTATTATGTAAAGCCATATGTATGAAAGAATTTGTATTGCCTACTGTATTTTATATATTAGGTTATTGAAAGGTCAGTGCAAAGCCAAAATTTTATCTAATTATGTGATAGTTACGTATTAATATTATCTTTTATTTTTGTCTGTATTTTGTGGACGAATTTGGTGGTATTTTCACCACCAATGCTGGCAAAAATACCATCAAATTCTGGCCCGTGGAGGAGGGGCATATGAAAGGTGGCTGCACTGAGCCACTGCGCCAGAGATTGCGCCAAAGAGTATTATTCAGCCGCCTGCACTGGCAGTGCTTGGGGAGAACTCGTAGTAGTCAGTGCCTGGGGAGAACTCGTAGTAGTCAGTGCTTGTTGAGAACTCGTAGCAGAGAGTGCTTGCTGAGATGTCGTAGTGAAAAGTGCTTGTTGAGATGTGGCAGTATTCAGTTCTTGTTGAGATGTGGTAGTAGCGACTCGGTATGGTGATATATTGTAATGATTAGAGTGCTTTTCGTCAATATATGAAGGTAAAAGAAAAAAAATTTTCCTTTTCTTTTTATTATCTCAATGTCTTAAAGAATGCGTCATTACAGGTTCAGTCAACAAAGCATCTGGCTTGTGTTCTTGTATTAGAGTGTAATTCTGCTTTCCTTACGCAATTATAGTATTTCTATTTTTTAATTACGTCAGTATAAATAGTGTTTGAAATTTCGTGTCTTATTGAAGAAGAACCGTGCCAGATGTGTACGTTGAGTCATACTTCCACACACAGAACAGTTACACTTGTGTTTTGGTTTCGTAGGTTTTATAGTTGCTGGGGACTTAATTAATTAATTCTGTTAACGAAAATTTTCATTTCATTCTTTGTTGTTGTTCTATGCAGTCAGATTGCGTAATAATACTAGTCAGGGCCAACCGTTTACGAAACAGCGTAATCGGACATACAGCTACGAACGAAAAATAAAAAATGATTTGCAAATTTATTTAATTAAGCCCCCACGCAAGGAATACGCACATTTTTCCCCTAAAATAGGAGGTAAACACAGAAGGGGAGAATGTTGTGCCTGTGTACAATATTCACACTTTCGACTCTAGGCAGCCGCGTAATATAAATTTAATGTCTCCTTATTCAGTTTCTAAATGATGACGTTAATTATTTATGTGCTGCAGTGTTTCTCTAAAAAGACTAAAGAAATTTCTTTTCAAACTTAAGGATTTTTCAAATGTGAAAACACGTTACGAAGAACAACACAATCATGCGTGAATATTCGACTGAAATTTGAAAGTGCTGCAACGAGAAAGTCTTGTTAATACTGTATTTAATCATCTATCTGTTACATTATCACTCCACTACATACCAAAGTCACTAAGTGAAATCAAATAAAGCAAAAGTATTATCAAAAACCAGTCCTAAGTTTCAAACAGAAGTCACTGAGAACGGAAAAGAATTTCCAGTTTCATGATAGCTAAAATTATTAATATGTTAAAAAAGTTGAGTTCCTTTGCAAGTGTCACATTTTCCATGGTAATAGACATTCCATTTTAAGGTACCAGACTGTGCAGAAAAAGTGCTGCTGAACTGTTAACATGTTATGTAAATAGTTGTAAAAATATGTAGCCCTTGTTCAGTATAAAAACTGTAACTGAGCAGCTGTATGTATTATACAGCACTTAGATATATAGTAAGCAAAATATTTACAAATGCTGCAAAGAACTCAACCTCATGTTTAACAACAACAGAAGTTGTAGAAAACGACTTAAACTTTATATGGCACCCTCTAGTATGCATTCCTTCACGTGAGTGTAAAATCAGTCGCTATACTGAAGTACTGACCAAAAAAACATGCTATGTTTCTAGGTCCTGAATCTGTTAACAGGTTCCGTCCCCGCAGCAGCCGCAGTGGTCCGCAACCCCACGACGACTACCGCAGTCCACTTCACCCCTCCGCCGCCCCACACGGAACCCAGGGTTATTGTGCGGTTCGGCCCCCGGTGGACCCCCCAAGGAACATCACACACCAGAAGAGTGTAACCCCTATGTTTGCGTGGTAGAGTAATGGTTGTGTACGCGTACGTGGAGAACTTGTTTGCGCAATCGCCGATACAGTCTAACTGAGACGGAATAAGGGCAACCAGGCCGCCTTCACCGATGCAGATGGAAAACTGCCTAAAAACCATCCACAGACTGGCCGGCTCACTGGACCTCGACACACACCCGTCGGGCGGATTCGTGCCGGGGACAGGCGCTCCTTTCTGCCCGGAAAGCCGTGCGTTAGACCGCTCGGCCAACGGGTCGGGCTCATTGATATTAGTGTGATATATATTTTTTGTACAGAGGCCATAAAGAAAACGACGCACAACCAAAAGACTTTGCAAATGGGACGGAAATTGGTAGATGTGATGTACATTTACAAAGAAATAAATGATTTCGATTTCAGTAAAATTTGATGATTTACTCAAGAGAAACATCTTCACAAATTGAGCAAGTCAATAAAGCGTTGGTCCACCCGCCAGGGTAGCCGAGAGCGCTAACGCGCTGCTTCCTGGACTCGGGTAGGCGCGCCGGCCCTGGATCGAATCCGCCCGGCGGATTAACGACGAAGGGCCAGTGTGCCGGCCAGCCTGGATGTGGTTTTTAGGCGGTTTTCTACATCCCCCTGGGTGAATACCGGACTGGTCCCCACGTTCAGCCTCAGTTACACGACTCGCAAACATTTGCAACACATTCGCACTATTCCATGGCTTACATTAGACACAGACATCTGGGTACACTAATTCCTTCCCGGGGGGTACGGGGTGGCGGCAGGAAGGATATCCGGCTACCCGTTAAACTTAACATGCCACATCCGAATAACCATGGCCAACCCTGCGTAACTGCGGGACAAGGCTCAGACAAAGAAAGAAGAAAGAATAAAGCGTTGGTCCACCGCTGACTCTTACAAAAGCAGTAATTCGGTTTGGCGTTGATAGACAGGCTTATTGAAAATCCTCCTGACGTATATCGTGCCAGTCTGTCCAATTCGCGCTTCGTATTGTCAAAATGCCGAGGTGATTGGAGGATCCTGCTCATAATGCTCCAAACGCTGGAGAAGGATCGGCGACCTTGTTGGCCAAGGTAGCGCTTGGAAAGCGGGAAGACAAGCAATAGAGACTCTCTCCATGTGCTGGCGGGCATTATCGTGCTGAAATATAAGTCCTGTATGGCTTGCCACGAAGGGAAACGAAACAGGGCGTAGAATATCTTCGACATACCGCTGTCCTGCAAGGGAGCCGCGAGTGACAACCATAGGGGTCCTGCTATGAAAAGAAATGGTCCACAGATCATAACTCCTGGTTGTCGGGCCGTATGAAGGGTCACAGTCAGGTTGGTACCCCACCGCTGTCTGGGGCGTCTCATTCGATAGAGTAGAACTGCCTTCAGAGATAAGTTCCGCTTCGAGCTGAGCCCCGATGACCAGCGGAGACGTGTCTGGAGACGCCCCAGACAGCGGCGGATTACCAACCTGACTGTGACCCTCCATACGGCGAGACAGGTGTGATGGTCTAGAATGCCATTTTATTTCATAGCAGGTCATCTGCGGCACCTATATAGCACAGCGGGACGTCGATGATATTCAATGCATCGTTTGTTGCCCCTCATGGTTATCCATCCTACACTTACATTTCATGGTGGTAACGCTCGCCCTCGCGCGGCAGGAGTTTCTACTGCTTGTCCTCCTGCTCTCCAAATGCTACCTTAGCCAGCAAGGTCACCAGCTCTCTCCTCAACTGAGAACATTTGGAACATTATGAGCAAGGCCTTTAAACTACCTCAGAAATTTGACAATTTAACGTGCCAGTTACATGGAATTTGACACGATATCTGTCGGGAGGACTATCCAAAAACACTCTTAATCAAAACCAAAACGAAAAACTGCTTGCATAAGGGCTAGAGGTGAACAAAGGCGTCATTGACTCGCTCAGTTGTGAAGCTGTTTCTTTCGAATAAATGCCGGCCGCTGTGGCCGAGCGGTTCTAGGCGCTTCAGACCGGAACCGCGCTGCTGCTACGGTCGTAGGTTCGAATCCTGCCTCGGGCATGTATGTGTGTGATGTCTTTAGGTTAGTTAGGTTTAAGTAGTTCTAAGTATAGGGGACTGATGACCTCATATGTTAAGTCCCATAGCGCTTAGAACCATTTGAAACATTTTTCCTTGAATAAATCATTAATTTTTCTGAATTTGTAATCATTTTTTTGTCTCTACATGTACATCACATCTACCGATTTCCGTCCCATTCGGACAATTCTTTCGTAGTGATTTTTTTTCCTAGAGTATAATTTGTATTATACTGAGATTCAGATGGTAAAATACAGAAAATGAGTCTTCTATTAGCAAAAATTTGTGCTCGCAAAAAAATTGAGGTTGTGCATGGAGCAAGTATCTGGCTGAGGGTCTCCTGGGTTCAAAAAAGTGTTTTTCGCAAAACGTGTAAGTATATTAAATTATGTTATCCTTCACGATCAGGTACTCCAATCGGTCGTATTTTTTTATAACGAAGACAGGACTGCTATGTTTGTTAAATCACGTAACTGTGATAGCATATACTTGAAGTCGGCTCTCTTTACAGAAACGTTTTACACTTTTCAGTTATGTGACGCAAATGGGTAAGTACTCGCTTCAGATCATACTGAAGAGAGAGAAATTTCTTATGTCTATTCCGAAACTTTCTACTGTAATTTATTTGTTTTTATTGTGTACATATTTCAAATAGTGTAATTGGAGCAACTTTTGTTATTATTGTTCCACGTTACAGTGCCATTATATTGCGTCTGACGCTACGCGAGAGTTCGCCATCATGTGATAGAGCTATAGTGCGTGACCCGACTCGTGTGAATATTTTCTGCCGCAAGACATAGCCTACAGGAGATCGAGCAAAATTTTTGTTATTCAAGTTGAACTACCAGAAAGACGAAATTTATACCTGTAGAGGAGATTGCCGACGAGACGCTGATGTTCAACGTGAACCTGAGAAGGTCTATGTTGGAGTCCATCGACATGTTTCAATAAGATATCGATACACGTTTAGAAAACATAGAACCCAAATCGTTGTGTAGTTTTAGCGCCAGGCAGTTCGATTAAACCAACAGAAAAAAAACTTACCATTCCTTTAGAAGGTTTATTTGACAGTATCCGTGAGAAATCCTACGCCTAAGAAGATTTCTACAGACTGACAAAGTTCCAAAAAGAGAGTCTTGCTTCGGCATCTTTAAGAGTCTTACAGTTCGTGACTGTATATTAATTTTCAGAATCCGTTCCCAATCCCATTAAACCGTTGCGGTTTCTTCTAACTTTGACTGTTTTGTTAGAGTCAAGTCAGTGTAGGTTTTTAAAACCTTAGGTCCGCTATGAGTCAAATACTCTCGCTAGTTTGGCAATTTTATTAGTCGAATGTAAAGTGTAGATAAAGGTATCGATTCTCATGTAACTATTTCAAAATTTGAAGCAGAAAATGTTAGAACAAAGAGATTCTAAACCGTATGTTAAAATCAATTATCAGTAAAAATATTTTTCGTTACCTGAACTGCTTCATTAATAGTCAATAAAATTGTGGTATTTATAACAATGTGTCCCCCTTATTAGTTTCTACCCATAAACCCTATTTACAAAGTACTAAACATTATATTTTGCTCACTTAGCCACTTGTACAAAAAACTGCTTCCCTAAAAGAAGTTATTTGATTGTTTTGTGTGTACGGTACCGGGGCTGGTAGCGGTACAAAGGGGACATTGTCCTCTTTATCACAAGGTTTCTGGTAAGATAAGGCTTCGAGGAATCCCTCTACTCCCGGAATGAGGCGGAGTCATGCATCTTTCGGTGCAATCAGATACTCTGTGACGTGCTGCCACATCTAGGGCAAAAGTACGACCTTGTTGTTGTTGTTGATGTTGTGGTCTTCAGTCCTGAGACTGGTTTGATGCAGCTCTCCATGCTACTCTGCAACCTAAATCCTTCTAAATCTGCTTAGTGTATTCATCTCTTGGTCTCTCTCTACGACTTTTACCCTCCACGCTGCCCTCCAATACTAAATTGGTGATCCCTTGATGCCTCAGAATATGTCCTACCAACCGATTCCTTCTACTGGTCAGGTTGTGCCACAAATTTCTCTTCTCCCCAATCGTATTCTATTCCTCCTCATTAGTTATGTGATCTACCCATCTAATCTTCAGCATTCTTCTGTAGCACCACATTTCAAAAGCTTCTATTCTCTTCTTGTCCAAACTATTTATCGTCCATGTTTCACTTCCATACATGGCTACACTGCATACAAATACTTTCAGAAACGACTTCTGACATTTAAATCTATACTCGATGTTAACAAATTTCTCTTCTTCAGAAACGATTTCCTTGCCATTGCCAGTCTACATTTTATATCCTCTCTACTTCGACCATCATCAGTTATTTTGCTCCTTTACTACTTTAAGTGTCTCATTTCCTAATCTAATTCCCTCAGCATCACCCGACTTTATTCGATTACATTCCATTATCCTCGTTTTACTTTTGTTGATGTTCATCTTATATCCTCCTTTCAAGACACTATCCATTCCGTTCAACTGCTCTTCCAAGTTCTTTGCTGTCTCTGACAGAATTACAATGTCATCGACAAACCTCAAAGTTTTTATTTCTTCTCCATGGATTTTAATACCTACTCCGAATTTTTCTTTTGTTTCCTTTACTGCTTGCTCAATATACAGATTAAACAACATCGGAGACAGGCTACAACCCTGTCTCACTCCCTTCCCAACCACTGCTTCCCTTTCATGTCCTTCGACTCTTATAACTGCCATCTGGTTTCTGTACAAGTTGTAAATAGCCTTTCGCTCCCTGTATTTTACCCCTGCCACCTTCAGAATTTGAAAGAGACTATTCCAGTCAACATTGTCAAAAGCTTTCTGTAAGTCTACAAATGCTAGAAACGTAGATTAGCCTTTCCTTAATCTAGCTTCTAAGATAAGTCGTAGGGTCAATATTGCTTCACGTGTTCCTATATTTCTACGGAATCCAAACTGATCTTCCCCGAGGTCGGCTTCTACTAGTCTTTCCATTCGTCTGTAAAGAATTCGTGTTAGTATTTTGCAGCTGTGACTTATTAAAATGATAGTTCGGTAATTTTCACATCTGTCAACACCTGCTTTTTTTGGGATTGGAATTATTATATCCTTCTCGAAGTCTGAGGGTATTTCGCCTGTCTCATACATCTTGCTCACCAGATGGTAGAGTTTTGTCAGGACTGACTCTCCCAAGGCTGTCAGTAGTTCTAATGGAATGTTTTCTACTCCCGGGGCCTTGTTTCGACTCAGGTCTCTCAGTGCTCTGTTAAACTCTTCACGCAGTATCATATCTCCCATTTCATCTTCATCTACATCCTCTTCCATTTCCATAATATTGTCCTCAAGTACATCGCCCTTGTATAGACCCTCTATATACTCCTTCCACCTTTCTGCTTTTCCTTCTTTGCTTAGAACTTGGTTTCCATCTGAGCTCTTAATATTCATACAAGTGGTTCTCTTTTCTCCAAAGGTCTCTTTAATTTTCCTGTAGGCAGTATCTATCTTACCCATGGTGAGACAAGCCTCTACATCCTTACATTTGTCCTCTAGCCATCCCTGTTTAGCCATTCTGCACTTCCTGTCGATCTCATTTTTGAGACGTTTGTATTCCTTTTTGCCTGCTTCATTTACTGCATTTTCTCCTTTGATCAATTAAGTTCAATATTTCTTCTGTTACCTAAGGATTTCTACTAGCCCTCGTCTCTTTACCTACTTTATCCTATGCTGTCTTCACTACTTCATCCCTCAAAGCTACCCATTCTTCTTCTACTGTATTTCTTTCCCCCATGCCTGTCAATTGCTCCCTTATGCTCTCCTTGAAACTCTGTACAACCTCTGGTTCTTTCAGTTTGTCCAGGTCCCATCTCCTTAAGTTCCCACCTTTTTGCAGTTTCTTCAGTTTTAATCTACGGTTCATAACCAATAGATTGTGGTCAGAGTCCACATCTGTACCTGGAAATGTCTTACAATTTAAAACCTGGTTCCTAAATCTCTGTCTTACCATTATATAATCTATCTGAAACCTGTCAGTACCTCCAGGCTTCTTCCATGTATACAACCTTCTTTTATGATTCTTGAACCAAGTGTTAGCTATCATTAAGTTGTGCTCTGTGCAAAATTCTACCAGACGGCTTCCTCTTTCATTTCTTCCCCCCAATCCATATTCCCCTACTACGTTTCCTTCTCTCTCTTTTCTTACTACCGAATTCCAGTCACCCATGACTATTAAATTTTCGTCTCCCTTCACTATCTGAATAATTTCTTTTATTTCATCATACATTTCTTCAATTTCTTCGTCATCTGCAGAGCTAGTTGGCATATAAACTTGTACTACTGTGGTAGGCGTGGGCTTCGTGTCTATCTTGGCCACAATAATGCGTTCACTATGCTGTTTGTAGTAGCTTACCCACACTCCTAATTTTTTATTAATTAGGTAACCTACTCCTGCATTCTCCCGTTTTGATTTTGTATTTATAACCCTGTATTCGCCTGACCAAAAGTCTTGTTCCTCCTGCCACCGAACTTCACTAATTCCCACTATATCTAACTTTAACCTATCCATTTCCCTTTTTAAATTTTCTAACCTACCTGCCAGATTAAGGGATGTGACATTCCACGCTCCGATCCGTAGAACGCCAGTTTTCTTTCTCCTGATAACGACGTCCTCCTGAGTAGTCGCCGCCCGGAGATCCGAATGGGGGACTATTTTGCCTCCGGAATATTTTACCCAAGAGGACGCCATCATCATTTAACCATACAGTAAAGCTGCATGCCCTCGGGAAAAATTACGGCTATAGTTTCCCCTTGCTTTCAGCCGATTGCAGTACCAGCACAGCAAGGCCGTTTTGGTTAGTGTTACAAGGCCAGATCAGTCAATCATCCAGACTGTTGCCCCTGCAACTACTGAAAAGTCTGCTGCCCCGCTTCAGGAACCACACGTTTGTCTAGCCTCTAAACAGATACCCCTCCGTTGTGGTTGCAACTACGGTACGGCTATCTGTATCGCTGAGGCACGCAAGGCTCCCCACCAACGGCAAGGTCCATTGTTCATGGAGGGGAGGAGTACGACCTTAAATAGGTTGAAACCCTGCCCTTCACCCAGCCCGTGGTGAGGTCACAGCTGTGGCACTAAACTGAGAGAAAATCACTCCCATTTCTCCATTGACCAATAATGACCTGGCCCCTTCACCCCCACTCCCCCTTTTATAACTACAGCCCCGTCGTTCTAGGTCTGCTCAAGATAGTGAAAGGAAAATCAGCAGCAGAGCTATCCTACTTAAAAAATGATGTAAATACTACTGTAATTATTAATGAAAGACACTTGTAGCACTACAGTGTGTGACTACAGGACAGCTGAAATACTATAATAAAATGAGACCACGACAAATTATACAAAATGGTGGCATATTTCACGAAGTTAGGCACAATAACATTACAATGTTGCAGCATAATTATAAAATAATGACGTCACAATGTTTATTGCAACCACTTCCACCTGACACCGACAATTTCTACAATTTTACCGAATTTCCTCCAACACCCACGCCTCCATTCTAAGGTATAAATGTTTGACTGAAATAGCTCAGTCCAGTATTTAAATAAAATACACCATTAAATTACTACAGCTAGTACAATGTGATATTGTAACAACCCCGAATGAAGAAAGTTTCACAAATAAAAAAAAATCACAAATAAAAAAAGTAGAAAAGTATCAAGTCATGTCGCTTTATTTTTAGTGAGTGATGTCTGTATTACGCTTTAAACAATTTACCCCACCATAGGATACGAGTGGTAGAGGAAATGCTAGTGATTTGAAAATGCAAGGACGGGTCCTAAGTGTGACCGTCCCATTGTTCACGTGTCACTATGCAGATAACGAGCCGAGTTCTACATCTGGCCAGTGATCCTCGGAGCTGCGCTTGTCTGCCCAGTCCACGGAGCAGATACTCCGCCTGCTGGCCATCCTTGCTCTGCAGACTTCCACTCTGGAAAGCGTCATCGCCGTTCTGCTGGCAAACCGCAACCTACTGCGGAGTGCAGGACCCATCTGCCATGCCTCATGCCGTGTCCGTGACGTCATTGAGTCAACACTTGGCAGGCTGGTACACCAATCAATCGCCCGAGCAGTTTCCAAACGATAAAGCACACTGTAAGTATAAACAGTCCCCGTATCACTGGGTAGGATTAGTCTCTAGTGTACGGGAAGTGTCGCCTTTGATTGACTGTAGGGGAATGCAAGATGATTTGGACAAAGTTTCTAGTTGGTGTAATAACAGATAGCTCTAAATATAGAAAAATGTAAGCTATGCAGATGGGGAAAAGAGAACCACTTGTATGAAAACCGAGAGCTCAGATGAAAACACAGTTCTAAGCAAAGAAGGGAAAGCACAAAGTAGGAAGGAGTACATAGAGGGTCTATACAAGGGCGATGTACTCGAGGACAATAATATGGATATGGAAGAGGATATAGATGAAGATGAAGTAGGAAATATGATACTGCGTGAAGAGTTTCACACAGTACTGAAAAAAAAAAATCTCCGGGAGTGGACAACATTCCATTAGAACTACTGATAGCCTTGGGAGAGCCAGCACTGACAAAACTCTACCATCTGGTAAGCAAGATGTATGTGACAGGCGAAATACCCTCAGACTTCAAGAAGAATATAATAATTCCAATCCCAAAGAAAGCAGGTGTTGACAGATGTGAAAACTACCGAACTATCATTTTAATAAGTCACAGCTGCAAAATACTAACGGGAATTCCTTAGAGACGAATCAAAAAACTGGTATAAGCCGACCTCGGGGAAGATCAGTTTGAATTCCGTAGAAATGTTGGAACACGTGAGGCAATACTGACCCTACGACTTATCTTAGAAGATAGATTAAGGACAGGCAAACCTACGTTTCTACCACTTGTAGACTTAGAGAAAGCTTTTGACAATGTTAACTGGAATACTCTCTTTCAAATTCTGAAGGTGGCAAGGGGTAAAATACAGTGAGCGAAAGGCTATTTACAACTTGTACAGAAACCAGATAGTAGTTATAAGAGCCGAGGGCAATGAAAGGTAAGCAGTGGTTGGGTAGGGAGTGAGACAGTGTTGTAGCCTATCCCCGATGTTATTCAATCTGTATATTGAGCAAGCAGTAAAGGAAACAAAAGAAAAGTTCGGAGTGGGTATTAAAATCCATGGAGAGGAAATTAAAACTTTGAGATTTGCCGATGACATTGTATTTCTGTCAGAGACAGCAAAGTACCTGGAAGAGCAGTTGAACGGAATGGACAGTGTCTTGAAAGGAGGAGAGAATATGAACGTCAACAAAAGCAAAACGAGTTTAATGGTATGTAGTCGAACGAATTGAATAGGATGATGCTGAGGGAATTAGTCTAGGAAATGAGACACTTAAAGTAGTAAATCAGTTTTTCTATTTGGGGAGCAGAATAACTGATGATGGTCGAAGTAGAGAGAATATAAAATGTAGACTGGCAATGGCAAGGAAAGCGTTTCTGAAGAAGAGAAATGTGTTAACATCGCGTGTAGATTTAAGTGTCAGGAAATCGTTTCTGAAAGTGTTTGTATGAAGTGTAGCCATGTATGCAAGTGAAACGTCGACGATAAATAGTTTAGATAAGAAGAGAATAGGAGTATTCGAAATGTGCTGCTACAGAAGAATGCTGAAGATTGGATGGGTAGATTACATAACTAATGAGAAGATATTGAATAGAATTGGGGAGAAGAGAAATTTGTGTCACAACTTGACTAGCGGAACGGGTTGGTTAGTAGGACATGTTCTGAGGCATCAAGGGATCACCAATTTAGTATTGGAGGGTAGCGTGGAGGATAAAAATCGTAGAGGGAAACCAAGAGATGAATACACTAAGCAGATTAAGAAGGATGTAGGTTGCAATAGATGGGGGATGAATAATCTTGCACAAGATAGAGTAGCATGGAGAGCTGCATCAAACCAGTCTCAGGACTGAAGACCACAACAACAACAACAACATGCAGATGAGTGGGAAAACAATCCTGTAATGTTCGAATACAACATTAGTAGCGAGCCGTTTGACTTATTCACGTCGATTAAATATCTAAGCATAGCGCTGCAAAACAATGTGAAATGGAATGAGCATGTAAGGACCGTTGTAGGGAAGGCGAATGGTCGAGTTCCGTTTATTGGGAGAATTTTAGGTAAGTGTGGTTCAAATGGCTCTGAGCACTATGGGACTTAACATCTGTGGTCATCAGTCCCCTAGAACTTAGAACTAATTAAACTTAACTAACCTAAGGACATCACACACATCCATGCCCGAGGCAATATTCGAACCTGCGACCGTAGCGGTCACGCGGTTCCAGACTGAAGCGCCTAGAACCACACGGCCACACCGGCCGGCAGTTAAGTGTGGTTCATGTGTTAAGGGGACCGCACGTATAGCACTAGTGTGACCCACTGTTGAGTACTGTTTGAGTGCTTGTGGTCTGCACCAGGTCGGATTAAAGGAAGACATCGAATCAGTTCGGAGGCCTGCTGCTAGATTTGTTACCAGTAGATTCGAAGAACAAGCAAGTATTACGAAGATATTTAAGAATTCCCTACAGGGAAGGCGGTGTTATTTTGCGGAGAGCACTACTGAGAAAATTTAGATAACCAGCTTTTGACTGCAGATCGATTCCACTGCCGCCAATGTATATATCTCGTAAGGACCATGAAGATAACATTACGGAGATTAGGGCTCGTACGGAGGCGTACAGATAGTCGTTTCTCTCTCGTTCTGTTTTCGAGCGGAACTGAAAGAGAAACGACCATCCGGGCTTTGTAATAGAAATGAAATGATGGGATGATGTTGTGGTGGCCCTCAGCTACGTACCCTCCGACTCAGAGTTGCAATAATAAAAGTTTTGGCTGGTTTTGTTGTCTAGAGGCTGGGATACGTAGTTGCCACATTAGACGCTAAATACTGCTAAGTCTACAGTATACGCTAAGAATACACACATTAATCGAATGGTCGAAGGTTTCTATCACTAGGAAATTGCGAATTCTTAATGTAACATATAAATTTATTAATGAAAGATTGCAATTAAATAAAATTTGCAGGTATTATCTTAACGACTTTAAATAATGAGTACGATAGTAGAAGTACTTTTGAGAATGTGGTATATTTATGCAAAACACTTGTTGTGTCTATGGTCCAGCAATTAAATAAGATATAAGTTGAATAACAGGGAAACAATAGATTCCTACTTACCGTAATTAGTTATGAACAACAACATAACTCGCGAGATATTCACTTCTGAACGCACACTACGTCTTCACTGCAGAAACCACGAAAATCACACAAGAGCACAGGTCGGCACTTCGAAACATTTCTATCCTCCACAACCACGCGCAAACTGCTCCACTGTCCAAGTCTTTCCGCCGACTGTCCGTCCGTCGCGCCGTCACGTCCTGCACTTCCAGTGTCCTGTGCCGTACCCCCCTCGCGCCACACTCTTCCCAACTACCTCGTGTCCTCTCTGGAAACGATGCTGCTCCACAACCTCCATACGTCTCTCTTAGTAACGAGCGCTGTGATTGGCTAGAGCGCTCCCTCCAAGTCTCCAGGCCAACGTACACTCACAAACATATTGAAACACATTCGAAACACTGGATTTACACTTAAATAACTTGAAATTAAATAAATATTCATACGGCTGGACCATAAACACGCTCTAACACACACTGTTAAATACATAAACAAAGCAAATAAACATATATCAAAGGAATAGAAACAAATGATGGGCCAGTAGCCTAATGCCTCTGTGCTTTCTAAAACACAGTAAATAATAGACCAATTTCTTCATGATTACCATATAATAGATATAAGCAAAGACATAAATGAATAAATATTTTTATAAGCATGCTGCTACCGTTTATTCGTGTAGCTGTGGAATACTTATGGCCTGATGCGATCGATAATAATTGGCGACTTTGACCTCCAATAACTAATGTACTACGCAAGTTACATGCCTGTAATTTATACCAATTTAGGTGTACACTAATACCTTTTTTAAGACACGCCTATCTATAAAATCGGACATTCGTTGCGTGGTGTTACTTGTATAATTTACTGTCAGATACTAAACTTTAAACTAATAAAGATATTGAAAACTGATTACACCATCAGAATCGTCGTACAAATAATGGTAGTACATGTTTCTTTTTGAGGTATCATGATTCATCTGGCTATTATTAATTTCTATATGAACTGCGAAATGTCTGCCATTATGGTTTCACGAAGTCCGCCATCTTCGGCACTACCGGTATACAAATCTCCTTCATCGCACAAAGCACAGTCCTCGTCACAGCGTCAACATGGATCTCCCAGCCATGCGCTTGGGCTGGACCCCTCTTGCTTCGGTCAACGTCCAGCACCACATGGTCGGCCTGCCGGGCGGCCCGCACCCGCTAAGCGGCCCGTGCGGCCACACCAATTCCGAACTTAGAATATTTTCAGGGCTCCACAATTCGCCCGTTACCTCACAAATAGCAGTGGTACATGCACCATACCGTGGCTTGTTGGGTATATATCTGAAAATACATACCAAGCCTTGCACCACCATTATTAATGTATAATACCGCTGTAAGACTGTCCTCACTAGACTTGTAAAGACACGTGTGACATCACCAAGTGTACACTTTAAAGAATTAATGCCACCATAGGACAGGAACGATAGAGGAAGTGGGCAATTACCTGAAAAGATGAGAGAGATAATAGTGTAATAGACCCAGTGCTCTCACACCACTCCACAGGAAACAGCCCAGAGCCGAGTGTAATGGGGACAGAATGACAGAGAAATGTGCTTTTTTACAAACAAACTAAGAAATGTGCATGTTGCAGTCCCGCCGTCTTCTCGTGACCGACTGGAAAGCTTGCTCAAGAAAGATTGACATCCCCGCCTACACCACAACCTTCGACTGAGTTGTCTCCACCAGACACAACTCACCCACATCCGCCACGTGCCGGCAGCACCAGTGGCGGCGTTTCACGGAAGCATGGAACGCGGTAAGACAGACAAGTCGCCACCAGCAACAGCGGAGGAGGAGGAGAAAGCAATCCGTAAACACAAAAGAAATTTATTACACAATTCTCTAATTCTCGAGGATACTTCCAGAAAATGAAACGTTATTAACATAGGAGTTATAAGAACGTAGGCTTCCGCGGGCGGTGTCATAGTGATTAAAATTCTTCTGGGTATTATGCCGCGTCATTGCTAAAAAATAACAACAATAATAAACTAAAACCGACATTTCGGCCGAATTGCAACGGCGTTCCTCAGGGACTTTGCAATTCGGCCGAAACGTCGCTTTTAGTTTATTATTGTTGTTAGTTTTTAGCAGTGATGCGGCATAATACCCAGAAGAATTTTAGTTAACATAGGAGTTAGCTTATAGTACTGAGCTAGCAAAGCCCTCCCATTCAGTAATGTACTCAAAAATCGAAATCGTTTCCCAAGTGTATCAGGCTGCCGGAAAAATTATACTACTGTATTTTAGGTATTACACGACTGCTAGCGTTTCCAACATCTTGTCACCAATAGTAAAATGGAATTGCAACACATACCGTTACGTGTTTGTATCATCAGAACACTAAGAACTCTATCATTTGGGAAGAGACAGCACGAACCAACCAGTCACGTAAACTCATTCCATCAATAGTGTCAATATGTGTACTACATTTAGGAGTCATTACCAGAAGTAGCGTCATTATCACATTTACATCTGCAATGACAATTTCGCAATTCATAATTAAGTGCCTGGCACAGGCTTCATCGAACCACCATCAGAATGCATCTCTTTCGTTCAACTGTCGAAAAACATGAAGGAAAAAGGAAAACTTTTTAAGAGAAAAACACGAGTGACAAGACGTGAACATGTGTTTAGGTATCCGACTCTGGTCAGACCAGTGTTAGAGTACAGGACCGTCGTGCGGAGAAAAGCCGCCGACACTCATATCATAGTTCTGCAAAGGGTGCAGAATAGTGCTCTTAAGCTCGCTCTTCACCTCCCTAGGCTATGTTCGTCTGATGCACGAAGAGACAGGCATCGTGCTGCTGCGGGGCAGATTCTGCAGACTGCTCGCTCTTTCTACAAAAAGGTTGGGCAATCCTACAATCGGTTCATCCTGGACTGGACCACCAACAACACAGCAGGCCGATAACACGTTGGCCGTATCTACTGCAAGGATAACTTTCACTGCTGCAGCCTCAGGACAAGCAAGAGATTCCAGCCAGATGAGCGACAAGAGTGACCAGAAAGACCTGAGGAACCAGAAAAGTATAAAGATCACATCGTCTTCTCTACGAATGCACTGGATACACCCAAGTAGCATCGAAATCGTTTATTAATGCGTTAACTTGTGGTCATAGTTTTGACTAAAACATAGTTTATCTTTTCTCCTTCTATCCATTTAGGTCTATGTACTGTGATATTGTCATCAATGGCGTTTCATTTTCATAAGTGATTCACCTCATGCATATACGTGTGGTGTTATCTATTTCTAATATATCTATTACACTGAATATTTACAAATCCACAACTCAGTGCCAAATTAGGTTGTGTATCTGGCTGTTTACATTAGCGAGTACAACCGTACTTTTTGTACATATTTTCTTATGCAGCCAAAATTATTTTACTTAAAGTAGAGATGAAGGCAGAGCTGAACGTTTGCAGAAAAGTCGACCGGATCGATTGCGGACCTCTGGTACAGAGCCAATTGGAGGATCTGAATCAGAGGCTCGGACGGTTCTGCGTCCGTGTAGGCTGCAGATTCCTCGACTTGCGCCATAGGGTTGTTGGGTTTCTGATTGCGCTGAATAAGTCAGGAGTCCACTATACGCAGGAGGCGGCTACACGGGTAGCCGTGTGGCGTATACTGGGCGGCATTTTATGTTAGAGGGTCTCGGGAAAACACAAAACGGGCTACCGTCAGAAAGGGTGCAGGACGAACACAGGAAGGACGTAGATACAGGAACCATCAGTATAACAGTTGTAAGTTGTCGCAGCTGTGTTGGGAAAGTAACAGAGCTCCAAGCGCTAATAGAAAGCATTAATGCTCAAACAGTTATAGGCACTGAAAACTGGCTAAAGCCGGAGGTAAGTTCAGCCGAAATTTTTGGGAAGAACGTGACGGTGTTCCGAAAGGATAGGTTAAATACAGTTGGCGGTGGCTTGTTTGTTGCTGTTACAAGTAGTTTATCTTCGCCAGGTACTGTACCTATAGACGTTGAACAACACCACTCTTCCACCACCGACGTGACAGCTCCTTCGGATTCGACAGCAACTCCATTGGATGCACACCATACATGCACCTTTACGTGGTCTAACGGTGTAGAAGAGGAAACATCTATCGTTGAGACGGCAGCGAATGCTGCTGCACCAACCCACGACTGCTAATCAACAGGGTTACTGGATGGGGATGTGAAGCCTGCTGGGACAACGTTCCTGTTCGCTGCTGCTCTTCGTGTCTCCATGAGCCTCTCAGTTGTCCCAATTCCGCGACAAAACTTACAGGATTGGCTCCATCAATGTCAACACCACAGGCACCCCTCATAAACAACGAGTGCTCCACGAAATGTTGAGGGCGTCGGACCTCGAAGTTGCCCTTCTGCAGGTAGTTCGTCTGGCGGCGTTTCCTTATGTCTATGGCTATGTTTCTTGCCTCACGACATATGCTGACAGTGGCAGTAGGACGGCTATCCTTTCAGAGGCATTGAGGTAGACGACGTGGGTTGCCTACCATCAGCTAGGGGTCTTTCCGTGAATTTTCAAACGTTTCAAATGGCTCTAAACACTATGAGAGTTAACATCTGAGGTTATCAGTCCCCCAGTCTTAAAACATCTTAAACATAACCAACCTAAGGACAGTACATACAGCCACGTCCGAGGCAGGATTCGAACCTGCGACAGTAGCAGCAACACGGTTCCGCACTGAATCGCCTAGAACCGCTCGTCCACAGCGGCTGGCACTGTGAATTTTCATGGTGTCCGAATGATCAGTGTTTACGCTCCATCGGGCAGGGCCAAACGACGCGAATGGTCGCGATTCTACTCAGAAGAGATCGCTCCTTTGTTTGCGGGCCGCTATGATCATATTATTGATAGAGGAGACTTCAGTTGTGTTATCCAAGAAGTACCAAAATCCTCATTTTACCACATGCTGGGAACTCAAGCTGCTCGTGCATGAACTGTACCTCACCGATACTTGGGACCGGGTGCGTGGTGATCGACATGGATATACGTATGTCATGACTGTGTCTACGTTTCCCAAGGAATCGTAAGTGCCTCGCTTGACGCTGAGTTAAAGCTCACCGCCTTCTCAGACCGTATCGCCTACATTTGCACTATTTCACTCCAGAGGCAGAAATTGTCGCGCGCTCGAGGCCTGTGGAAGCTGAATGTCACCCATCTCGAGTGTCCGGAATGCAGGTAAGTCGTAGAATCGACGTGGAACGACTGTGAGAGGCGCCGTCCAGCGTATCCTTCAACACTCCGCTGTTGGCTCGACTGCACCAAGCCTGCTTTAAGTCATTCGATGAGGAATTATGGTCGCGACAAAATGCTATGCAATGATATACCATGGAATACTATTTCACAATTTGTAACACCCCTCCCAACACTTATCTGCTTTTGGCCTGTGTTCACCCCAGCTAATTGACTAACAGATCAACAGAGAGTGCAAAACTGCCGCAATATCGGATAACGCAAAGAAAGTAATAAGCCCCTGTGACTCCTGATTGAACTACGGTGGCAGTGTTGACATTAATTGATTCAGGATTGATCCCTTTTAATTAATAAGGGGAACATATTGATGTTATACTCAGCTATTGAACAACAGATGGAAATGTTGAACATAAAATTAATTAAGAAAATGACTTGGGATTTCAACTACACTCCTGGAAATGGAAAAAAGAACACATTGACACCGGTGTGTCAGACCCACCATACTTGCTCCGGACACTGCGAGAGGGCTATACAAGCAATGATCACACGCACGGCACAGCGGACACACCAGGAACCGCGGTGTTGGCCGTCGAATGGCGCTAGCTGCGCAGCATTTGTGCACCGCCGCCGTCTGTGTCAGCCAGTGTGCCGTGGCATACGGAGCTCCATCGCAGTCTTTAACACTGGTAGCATGCCGCGACAGCGTGGACGTGAACCGTATGTGCAGTTGACGGACTTTGAGCGAGTGCGTATAGTGGGCATGCGGGAGGCCGGGTGGACGTACCGCCGGATTGCTCAACACGTGGGGCGTGAGGTCTCCACAGTACATCGATGTTGTCGCCAGTGGTCGGCTGAAGGTGCACGTGCCCGTCGACCTGGGACCGGACCGCAGCGACGCACGGATGCACGCCAAGACCGTAGGATCCTACGCAGTGCCGTAGGGGACCGCACCGCCACTTCCCAGCAAATTAGGGACACTGTTGCTCCTGGGGTATCGGCGAGGACCATTCGCAAGTCTCCATGAAGCTGGGCTACGGTCCCGCACACCGTTAGGCCGTCTTCCGCTCACGTCCCAACATCGTGCAGCCCGCCTCCAGTGGTGTCGCGACAGGCGTGAATGGAGGGACGAATGGAGACGTGTCGTCTTCAGCGATGAGAGTCGCTTCTGCCTTGGTGCCAATGATGGTCGTATGCGTGTTTGGCGCCGTGCAGGTGAGCGCCACAATCAGGACTGCATACGACCGAGGCATACAGGGCCAACACACGGCATCATGGTGTGGGGAGCGATCTCACCACTGGTGATCGTCGAGGGGACACTGAATAGTGCACGGTACATCCAAACCGTCATCGAACCCATCGTTCTACCATTCCTAGACCGGCAACGGAACTTGCTGTTCCAACAGGACAATGCACGTCCGCATGTATCCCGTGCCACCCAACGTGCTCTATAAGGTGTAAGTCAACTACCCTGGCCAGCAAGATCTCCGGATCTGTCCCCCATTGAGCATGTTTGGGACTGGATGAAGCGTCGTCTCACGCGGTCTGCACGTCCAGCACGAACGCTGGTCCAACTGAGGCGCCAGGTGGAAATGGCATGGCAAGCCGTTCCACAAGACTACATCCAGCATCTCTACGATCGCCTCCATGGGAGAATAGCAGCCAGCATTGTTGCGAAAGGTGGATATACACTGTACTAGTGCCGACATTGTGCATGCTCTGTTGCCTGTGTCTATGTGACTGTGGTTCTGTCAGTGTGATCATGTGATGTATCTGACCCCAGGAATGTGTCAATAAAGTTTCCTCTTCCTGGGACAATGAATTCACGGTGTTCTTATTTCAATTTCCAGGAGTGTACTTGATGGAAAACAGATACAGTCGATTAGCACAAATTTATTTTAACTCACGACCTTCAATCATCACATTACATGGCTCTTCTAACGGGTAGTGGGAATAAATTGCGTTTACGTAGAGTAAAGCGCGATAGATCAAAATTAATTCCTATCGACTGACCCAGGCGTAATGCGAAGTGCGAGAAGAATTCTACAATACGCGGCACATAAAACCCTCGTATAAACTTTGCCGACGTGATCCAACAAATTAATCAGTGGCCTGACTCAAGCTGGAACGGGAGCAGTATCACCGAATTCAGCGTGGCGGGGCGTCGTCGTTGTGCGGACGTCGGCCGGCCTCGTGATGCTGCAAGGCTGCGCTCGTCTATTCACTCCTGTCTATCTTACTCAGTTCATAGTTGAACGAAAACTTTCTATCTCCAAGCTCGAACGTTCCATCTGCTAAGTCCTAAACTGCAGAGATGCTCACTCTCTCTCAGGCAAGCTGAGTAAAGAGCGCCACCTCCGCACTCTAGACAAGCTAGGAACGGAAAACCTCTACAGAGACTTCTGCCAGTCCGCTCTTTGCCTCTGTTTCCCTCCATCAAAATCACTTACGCCAATTGCAGCGCAAGTTGCGTTAATTAAGCGTTGCTTCCCGGCGCCGACCAATGCCTGCTCTGGGAGGTGAACAAATTCCCACAAAACTTCCCTTCCTCTCAACTCCTGCTATTTAGCTCCTCCCAGGCCTCCCATCAAGGTTAGCATCTGCATAAAACACCAATTTTTCCGAAATTCTGACACCCAGGAGAGTACTTCAGATTCCTTGGTCCTATGTTCCAATCGGAGGCCGGCGTATTTCATTCTGTCGCACTTCACCTGATTTACTTCAGACTCTGCGGACCGTGAACTCAGCGTGAAGTTGCTATATTCATGCACACGCATAATTCAGCCTCTGTTGACCGCTCCACCATAGCTTTGCGTGGCTTTCTCGCATGTTTCACTGAAAACAGGACGACGGATATTTATCAACAGGCGTACAAATTCTCCGTCTGCTTCCTGGTTCACCAGCATGGGGTCAACCACCCCCTCACTGTCATTCATCTTAAGGCAGTTGGAGGCCATGCCCTGTTACCGCTTTCTCAGAGTTTGAGCCGCCCTAAGCTGCCTATTGTCACTTCCCTTCGCCACTCCCCAGCCGCGCGACGCCGCCCGGCCATGGTCAACTCTGATTACTTGCCTGGGATAAATTAGCCTCCAGTAAATTGACGCGTTTCCACAAAGTTTTCATGTCGCGTGAATTACTTTAAAACCATCATCCAACATTAATTATTCCAATACGTCCATACTATTCCCTCTACGCCGGCCGGAGTGGCCGAGCGGTTAAGGGGAGTTGGAATGCCCTATCTCGCCAATGTTAAATTTGCTAACTTTGTGTACCTTTTTCTTTGGAACTATTATCTTCAGAACTTTGAAATTCTGGCAGAGGTTTTCAGCATATATTGTGAGCCCACTGAACTAGAACCAATGTTTTCTTTTTGTTGGTATAGTATTTATGAATTTTTTACCATTAAGCCATTTTTTATTGGAAAAAGTATAACATAAACTTCCCTAGTTCAGAGAATAAGCCAGTTCTTGTCATGATTCTAGTTCAGTGGCCTCTTTGAACTGTTTTGCAGCATTTCTGAAAATTTGAATGTTGTTGGTTGAGTGGTTTATGAGATAAAGGTACATGTAACACTAAAAATGTCAAATGCCAGAAAATGCGATTAAAGTAATTTATTATGAAAATTCACAAATACCTTTTATTCTATTATCAAAAGTGTCCAGCAGAGTAATCAGGGTCATCTTCTAGTTCTTCTTCTTCACCTAGAAGCTTTCTTCTCCTTGCTGCCCTTGCTTTTTTTGTATTAAATTCAGCTGCATACTGAGCCTTCCTTACTCGCACGCTGTCCAGAAGCTGAAGACCTCTGATGGTGTTGATACCAGGAGCAATGCCGAGCCTTGCCATGACCTTTAGCCTACCCATATGACCATCATTGAATGAAATAACAGCATCACTGACTCCCCATTTCAATGTTTTTATCCCAACAAATACATTCTTAGGTACACGAGTCCAAATGAGGTTGTTGAACGACTCGTTTTGATTCTGGGTACAACCATGAAGACATTTTCGCAGAAGATCAGGATGCCCCAAGTCTCTATATATTGGTTTAATTACTTCCATAACAGCCAATGGAATATAATTTTTATGGTGATAAGGATCCCCAGTAGCTTGAGATTTTCTATAATTGCACCATGACTGAGGACCATCTGGACAAGCAAAATGTTGAGGATTATCATCAGTTGATGATCGATGTAAATATGTGGCCCATACAGCTTGTCTCATTTCCTGCAAATTATTTGCATTATTTCTTATTGCCATACCATAGTATTGTTGTAATTCATTTATAATTTTATCTGACAGGCGACCTCTAATGGTTTTACCATCTGACAAAATTTTGTCCTTCAGATTCTGTTTCAGTTTCCTTAGACGAGTGCCCATTCGTTTCTGAACATGACCGACACATTCTAGTTTAGTTATTGTCTTATTGACATATGGCATGGATTCTGTAACACTTTTGTATGCCTTGGAGTCCCCATCTCCAAGGAATTTTGTGTAAAATACTCCCCGTTCTTTTTCTGATCTGCTAAACATTTTCACAGCAGCGGCAGCCTCCATGCCTCCACTCGTACCTTCATAATTCTTGCTACATATGTGAGCTGCTTCTATCTTACCAGATGCACAATGGTAACAATGTTTAGTGAGCACTTCATAGTCCAAAACTTTACCGCTGTCCACACTAGTAACAGTAGCAACAGCATTTTTGGATGTGTGACCCCTTTTCTGCCAGGTTCCATCAAAAGCAACAGGGATATCTGGGTTTCCTTCATTTATATATTTTGCTTCACTGGCAGCAGCTTTCATTGATAAATCTGCTACAGACTGAACAGCATCTCCTATCACTTCAGTGTAATTGTCAATTTTAGCAGGTGGAGGTGGAAGATTCATTATGGCACAAAATGTTTGAGCAGCAGTATGTCCTTTACCAATTGCTCTCATTGCATACATTAGCCTGATATTACTCTCAAACAAATTGCTACTGCATGTTTTAGAGCTCCAAAAACAGGTCTCATTTTCACAACTGGCACAAACTATAGCAATTTTGCAGGAAAGTCCTATAGATTTTGTTATGTTCATATCAAAAGAACCTCCACAAAGATTACAACACAAACATTTCTTCATAAACTCAGTAAAAACAGGAAAGTCGACTAAAACATATTGTTCATTAGAAGCTTCATCTGTAATTTCACTTGCACAGTTTGATAACTTCTTTTTTGATGCACTGGTGGGCGTGTCTCCTTCACACATCTCAGCTGTACAAACGTCAGAACTTTCACCAGCATCAACAGGTGCTGAAGCAGAATCACTTGAACAAACGTTATTTGTAAATCTATTACCGCGAAACTTTCGCTTTTTAAATAATGATGCACTCCTAGGCATCGTAGAAACTACGCACTCACCACTGAAAGTCAAAACAAGACAGATAACAAACTCCAAATGAGCGACAAACTAAACTCGAGGCTCAAAACAAACACTCACAGATCAAAAACTGAACAATAAACACAGCTAGTCGTAAAAACAATGGTACCTATGGAAGGATCAAAGATTCTACAACTGAAGAGTGAAATCCACAGCCTTCTATATGTAATGTTTTCGGAAATGCGAAGATTTAAATGTGTACAAATCACAAGATGGGTAACTTTGCTGGGCGCACATGTAATTTTGAAAAATTAAATAAAAATACTTCCAATTGGAATTTCTTAACAAATTTTGCACCATTTTAAGCAGAAAATTTCAAATTAAGTTATAAGGTTAAAAACTGAAAATGTGAATTTTTTCCATTTTCCGGCATTCCAACTCCCCTTAAAGGCGCTACAGTCTGGAACCGCACGACCGCTATGGTCGCAGGTTCGAATCCTGCCTCGGGCATGGATGTGTGTGATGTCCTTAGGTTAGTTAGGTTTAAGTAGTTCTGAGTTCTAGGGAACTTATGACCACAGCAGTTGAGTCCCATAGTGCTCAGAGCCATTTGAACCATATACCCTCTACAAGATGCATTGTGCCTTGTCGGTAATTTTTGTTCAGCCCTACTGTTCGCTCAACGTGAGTTCGGTGATCTTTAATGACTTTATGTAAGGGACATAGTTCTTGCCATCTCACAAATTCTCCGCAAACTCTCAGGCCATGCCCCCTCTGTTCAACGACAGGTTGAAATTCAACGGATTAAGGCGAGGATAATGTCTCTTATGCGTCATCGCCTTGAAGGCACAATAGTATGTGCAAGATGTCACGATTGTGTACTAGGGGAACCCCCATCCACACATCACATTATCCGAGGGAAGCAGCGGTGTCAGAGAAAGATGGTCAGTGCCCTCAACATGCTAGATGGTCGCCGATTGACGTCCCACACTCATATCACAGTCGTCTTTGTGGATCACTAGCAACATTTCTATGCAGCAGAGGACCAGAACATCGCGATAACGACTGATGTCCTCCGTTTGTTGTCAGGAACCCTTGACAATGATGATACGGAGATTCTTACAGCAATGATTATGGTTGATGACGTCAGTGATGCTCTTCATAAGGTTGCGGCGGACAAAACCCCAGGTCCCACTGGCAGTCTGCTGGAGTTCAACTGCACATTACACGACATGATGGCTTCCCACTGAACTGCGATGTATGAAGATCTGGTAACCCTGTCGTTCCTCTCCCACCAGATTGGGCCTTGGGGCTGGCGTATCCTATTCCCCAAGCCGTCGGGAGGACGGGGAGTCGGTCATTATCGGCTGTTGTCCATGTTAAATTGTGACTTCAAGATTTTTGTCTGGATTCTTACAGTTCGCCTTCGGAGCGTCATACCTCAAGTCATCTCTAAGGATCAAGCGTGCTTTGGTGGTGACAGTAACATTCAGACGGCGCTTTGCGATTACCGTGACATCACAGCTCTGGCTACGACCTGCTGTAGTCGCGGTGTCTTAATGAGAGTGGACTTCCCCAACGCCTTTGATCAAACGGATTGCGTACACACCTTCTTGCGACTCCTCCGAGGTGCCATGTCGTGAGGGCTGGTCATTGGCTGTGTGGCGGGACCTATTACTATCATGCGTTCGGTCCGCCAAGGATGTCCGCTGTCGATGTTCCTTTTCGCCATCGCCCTTGAGCCACTGTTACGCTGTTTGAGGAGCCAATTGACAAGGATAAATGAGAGAGCGTTCTTTCATCAGCCATGCGTATTCAAATGACGTGGTCTTCTTAGTTCTATCGGAGGATGAAGTGTGAGAGGCACTGGACTGGATCAGCCAGTACTGGACTGCTTTGGGAAGCCAACTGAACCTCACGAAATCTAGTGCTATGTTCGTTGGCAGAGGCCTTCCGGCACGGAGTGTGGCCCCATTGCCATTAGTGAACAAGCTTAAATGTTTAGGGATCACCTTCAGGCGCGATATACAGCGCACGATCTCATTTAACTATGAACGCCTGCTTCAAGCTATCCGCACGTCCGTGGCAACCTCCTGAAAGAATTGATTATGTTACAACGTGTGGATTTTGTTAACACACATCTGACCTCCAGCTACCCCTTTAGCACAAATTTTACCGTTGCCAAAGGAAATGTCACGCAGACTGCAGGCAGCGTTCGGCTGTTTTGTACATGCGGGACGTATCTTCAAAGACCGCTACGATGCCCGCCACTTCCTCCTCGAGACGGCGGCCTCAGTCTTATCAACTTTCAAGCGAGAGCAGCTGCCCTTTGTGTAAGTACGGTTGTCAAATCATGGACCTGCCGCAGAACCAGATTATCGAGAAACCTGACTGATAAACTGGCCACACCCTTCCGAGTGGCACCCATTGCAGTAGCACATATTTCTTGCTATCATACGTCAGGATCTTTTTCATCGAATACAATTATGTCCTTACCGATGTGTCTAGTACCGACAACCCTACGGCACATGATATTTACTGCCTAATGATGAGAAATGATACTCGGAATGTCGTGGAAAGCCGATGTACTACGATCGCATGGCCTGTGGTTTGTCGGTCTGTGCAGCAAGTCCTCCTTGATACGAACGCTCTTGCGACCTGGTATCTGGTTATTAATGGAAAATACTTGACACAACTTCGTCCACTTGCCATAAACATGACAGATTCGCCGGTATGCTCTCGTTGTCACATGCCTGATACGGACGAACATTGACTGATGTGTGGATCTTCTGCAGAGGTGTGGCAACTGATTCAGAAAATGCTTGCCTTTCTTCTACGTACGGCTCCCCATGCCATTACACCGAAGCTACTTCTGTTCCCAGGTGAGACTTATTTGCCAAGTACGAAAACTAACGCGTTGAACTGGATAAAAGGTCTATCGACCTCTTATTTGTTCCATGAAGGCGGTAAGTGTGTTCTTGATTTTTTGACTTTCCTGCAAGATCGCTTTACTTTTCTCATGCACCATCCGCGATACCGTCAACACTATGCAAACTTTTAGGATAGTGCCTTCTTCGATATTCGCCGCTACAGGGATGTCCTGGTTATCAGGTGATTTCAGTGTGATTGTGTAATAACAGACTAAGTCCAATGTATCGGGAAAATGGAATATTTTTCCCGAAGATGAGCCAGGAACATGCCTGAGTGGGTACTGAGTGCGTCAACCCATAAATTGCTCGGGCGCGGGTACCAATTTATTTTTTCTGCCAGGAAGGTGTTTGCCGGCCGCGGTGGTCTAGCGGTACTAGGCGCTCAGTCCGGAACCGCGCGACTGGTACGGTCGCAGGTTCGAATCCTGCCTCGGGCATGGATGTGTGTGATGTCTTAGGTTAGTTAGGTTTAAGTAGTTCTAAGTTCTAGGGGACTGATGACCGCAGATGTTAAGTCGCAAAGTGCTCAGAGCCATTTTAACCATTTTTTGAACCAGGAAGGTGTTTATTAATTCCCTTTATATTTTGTTTGTTATTGATGCTAATTGCACGTAATTATTTTTCGCCTAGAGGGCGTCCTTATGTGGTCTAAACAAATAAAAGAAAACGAAAAAAGAGGTTATGATACGCACCGTGAAAGAAAGTGATGTTACAGAAGTATACTTATTTACATTTTCACGAAGATAAAAGTAGTTTCAGCCTCTTGTGGTCATTTCTAAGATTTTAATCTGAGCTAATTTAAAGCTTCACTCTTGGACAGGCAAACAGGCTCGCAGACGGATCTGTGTTTCATGCGATAGCGTCTGTATAGCACACCCATTTTTTGTCGGTAAAGTGTTTGATTTAGAACTTTCTGCTCTTAGTTAGTTAATTAGTACATTTACGTGGACATTTAATTACCGGCAGTTAACCACAATTGCGGGAACTTTCATTAAGGACAACTAATCGTTCGCGCTCTGCAGCGCCGTTGGCCAGACGTCCGATGAAATTGCGTTCTGTGCTCTCCTGTATTAGCTAATGCGAGTTAATTTTAGGAAGCCACAATTTCTCACCGACATTTCAATCGATGGGATGTTTTGTTCCGCGCTAAACCATCTGCATCTTCATTTGTTTTAGCGCGTGATGGATGGAGTAATGAATAATTAACGAACAATTTAATTTCTGGTAATGGCCAGCGGTCGTGCCGTGGTGATTTGCCGCACAGGGAAGGATGAGAGGAGGATGGGGGACGGAATAGCGAGCGAGGGAAAGAGGAGGTAGTTCATCCACTCTGTGCCGCTGTGCTTTCCACCACTGAGGGCAAACATTTGATTGTAATGGAAAACGAAGGAAGAATATCTATGCTGAAATATCTTGCACGGGGTACCGATATAGGGGCGGGCAACAATTCGTAGCACCGTCTTGCTGTCGAGGTAGGGATCGAGCAGGTGACATGAACACTGGACATGAAAATGATTAGCCCGTAACAGTCGTATGTTATCTGCTGAAAGGGTGACTTGTTGCTTCGAACTTCGTACTGAACTAGTAAACTTTATATACCAAGATGCATAGCTCGAGCAGTCTCCAAGATCATCTGACCTAAACCCTATGAATTTTTCTGCATGGAGTTCACTTAAAGGTGAAGTGTACAGTGCTCTCGTTGTCAAGGTTGAAGAACAGGAGCGGCGTGTTTGTGAGTCTTGTTAAAATTTGTTAAATGATCGGTGTACGTTTGGGAGAATTTGTAATTCACTACGAAGATGTTTGTAGTATTACATCCAAATGCGAAGACGAAATGTAGATCACTTCTACTAACAGATGTGAGTATTCAGCAAACTGTAACACGTAACATGCTGCAGTAGGTTTATTTTTCTTGGTAATGTAAGCACTGTGTGAAATTTGATCCCAGTTATATGAGAGTATACATCTCCAATACATCTGTACCAGTGAGGTCAGTCGGATCATGTTGCAAAAAGCTATGAGCAAAAATGCGATTTTTCAGGCGGCCGTATCTCGGGTTCTATTGATCATACAAATAAGTGGTCAAGTGTTGTGGATATGCCGTAACCTAGAGACCATTTGCGTACCTATCGCAAGAACGGGCATTCTGCAGATATCCCACAGTATAGGGTCAACAGTTAAATACTGCACACTTCCTCCAGCACAGGCAAATTGCAGAAATCGGTTCATTCTTTGGTATTAGGTGTGGTCCAGAATGGAACTTCCGCGGCTTATAAAACCACCATTTGTTCAGGGGCGGTCCCTGAGTAACCGCCGAAAAACCATGACTGTTGGGTACCAAAACTAGCAGTTGTGGGAACGGTCATTTTTATGATTTATATTCATGACAAATCGTCAAAATGATTGCCATACGTTCTTAAGACAACGCTCTTGGTAAATTTGAAAACGGTTTTTGATATCATTATTCGTTACCGATATCCGGAGGTTCAAAGTTACCGTACTTATACACGTAAAACATGGATATAATACCAAGTCTTAGAGGTAAAGGTAGTTTTGAATAAGATAGTGAACACACTGAAAAGGGTCTGGGATAAACGCAAGGGTTCTGAAGCAACAAAACAATATTTTGGCCGCCATTACTCCACCAATAAAACTTAAAGACACGTTGTTTGTGCACAACGGGCCCTTCACTCCTACACGTGCTGTCTTGACCTGGAAATTATTCGATGGTACCATCTGGCTGGGTAAGCATCTTACAAACAATTATTTTCTCATAGAAATTCGTTGTATTTGCAAATTAAACACCGCATTTTTTTTACACTGTATGCGAAGCCTATAAACGTGCGTCTTATGTAAAATAGCGTAAAATGAACTTGGGTTGTGTGGGAGACAGTTTTATGTGAATATTATATTACGCGTAGTTATTTGTTGCTTGTGTGTGTCAAAGAATGTAAATATGTCCAAGTATACAAATAAACTGTCAAAATTCACCTGACCTACAGAACTGGTTTTCTATAAGCAGGGAAAAGAAGGGTACCACTTCAAAAATGCTCTACTGAAGCACAGAAAAGTTGAATTTGCTATTCTTTGAAAGACTCTGATGGACAAATGGGGCACCAGCAGTCTCGATCTTCAATACCGCCTTCCTCACCAAATAATTTGGCTTGAGAACAAATTTGCTCTTTTCTGTGCTAAGAGAGAGATCCAGAGAAACAGTCACGGTGGCAGAGAGAGGAGACAGTTCCAGTGGGAGAGAAAGAGAGAACAGACAGTGATGGTGGGATAGAGAAAGTGGCAGTGAAATACAAAGAGAGATAGATGAAGACAATAGTAGTAACAGGTAAAGGGAGAGGAGATAGCGATATTGAAATACAGTTGCAGTAGAAGAGCAGTAGAAATGGACTGCGATAATAGTAGGCGGAATGAAAGAGAGAGCAGACAGTGGAAATGAATAGGAGAGTTTTGGGGATCAGGACGAACACCCCGATCTCCTCGCCCTCCACCCCAAACACACACACACACAAAACCGGCCAAGTTCAACACGAAAAAATTTACCCATTTTCCCCCATCCCTTGTACCCTAGTGTTTAAGTTTTCCAGTCTAAGAATCAAAATACCCAACAAATGACGTGTCTGGACAGAAGACAGTGGTAGTTGGAAAGAAGGAGAGTAGAATCTAAATGAGAAAGGAAGTGATAGTGGGAATCGGAGAGAAAAAGAATGGGGCAAAGATAATGGCACTGGGACAGGAAGAATGAAAATGACAGGAGGGAACAGTGGTAAGGAAGAGTGAGAGAAATGACTGAAGACAGTGGCAGCGGGCTAATGAGAGGAAAAAGAGGCAGCGCGAGAGAAGAATATATAGATAGTGGCAGTGACAGGGTGATGCTGAGTTTGAAGGCTTCAGTACAGAGAGAGAATGGATAAAAGGATTTAGAAACGTCCAGTGTTAAAAGAGCGCGGATATGCTAGCATACCAAAGTTTATGCTGAGGAATGCAGGATGAGGACCGAGGCACCTGATTCCCCACTTTTCTGTCAGCGTCTTTTAAAAGGACCATTTTCGCCTTTTTTTGGGTTCTGACAGGAGCATTTCTGAGCTGCAATGTATCAATGTATGCGACTAACACAAAACCAGGAAGTCAATTACTGTTCCAGGGTGCTATCTAACGACCTTAAGACGAAACAAAAATTTCTTTTCCAATATTTCAAATCATTACCGGCCGAATTTAAAAATTTTAAATTCTGTCTTAATCTACTCATTAAGATGTATAATATTACGTTAAAGGTTAGCAAAGCACGACAAGTATTATAGTAACAAACTGTGTGTTTTTCTTAAGGCAGGTAACTGATGGCGTGCACATATTCGCACTTAATTCTCACAGTGTCTTAGAATCAGAGCATTTAGCGACTTCGGAGGACGACGGTTCAATCCCGCGTCCGGCCATCCTCATTTAGGTTTTCCGTGATTTCCCTAAATCGCTCCAGGCAAATGCCAGGATGGTTCCTTTGAAAGCGCACGGCCGACTTCCTTCGCCGTCCTTCCCTAATCCAATAAGACCGATGACGTCGCTGTTTGGCCTCTTCCCCCAAACAACCCCAACCCCCCAACTTAGCAACTTCCAAAGAACTTTCCACATTTCAAACCGAAACGAACTTTTTTCTTGCCCCCCCCCCACCCCTCCCATCTGAAACGATGAAAAAAGAGAAATTTATAATTTAGTAGATTTTCGCTATTAATGTAGTATAACTTCAGCACCAGAAATGAAGTTTTCATTTATTGTTTCTTGGTTATCATTGTACCACAGATAGTTCAGGAGATATGTCATCATAGGCGTAAAGGTGTGTGAAAAAAATAGTTTCTGCTAAAAACGGCGAGCAGTACATAATCAGCGTGAGGCGTGACGTTTTATTACTTGTTTATTACCAACTCTATTCTCAAAAAAAATTTCAGATTGTATCCATATACATCACTGAATGTACCTGCAAAATTACATCAACGTACGACATAAAATTTTGACAGATGCCGCGCGGTGTAGCCGCGTTGTTTGGGACGCCTTATCACGCATTGCGCGACCCCTCCCGCCGGAGGTTCGAGTCCCCCTCGTGTATGGGTGTGTGTTGTTCTTTTAGCGTAAGTTACTTTAAGTTAGTTTAAGTAGCGTGTAAGTCTAGGAATCGATTACCTCAGCAGTTTGGTCCTTCGGGAATACATACACATTTGAGCATTTGAACACAGAGATGCGTGAAAAGCCTGCCTTTGCTTAAAATGGAGCGCAAATCACATTGACTACATTCACCCAGTGTTCTATAATGAGAGTTCCCTGCCGCCATTGGATAAGCAGCTGTAGCAGCAAGTCGTATACTCCTAGCTCACTCATTTGTTACATAGTTTAATTCTTAATTTCTTTGCGTGTTTTTGGTTCTTACATTGTTTAATTCAAAAATTTCGGGCGTATTATAGCATTTGAGAGTTGTAGCATCGCGTTTTAGTACCTGAATAGTGTAAAATCGCGTAGTCTCCTTCCGCCGCCGAGCAGTGTGTCAGCAGTGCGCAAGTAGCAGCATTACTGCATTTACTAGGAAACCTTGTATTTTAATAACCGTTTAAATGTTGTGTCGATTTGTTTGCGCTCTCTGTAGATTAGTTCAGACGTTCTTTGCACAATAGTTTTTAGCATGGATAGGGAGTGCAACTGCTGTGTTCGGATGCAGGCTGAGTTGGCATCCCTTCGCTCCCAGCTTCAGGCAGTGTTGGCTTCGGCCACACAGCTTGAAGCTGTTGCCAATGGGCATCACTGTGGGGGTCCGGATGTGGGTTTGTCGGGGACGGCCAGCTCGTCCCACGCATCCCCCGATCGGACTACGACTGTGGTTGCCCGGGATACTGCACGCATTGAGGCTGATCCCTCACCTGTGGTAAAGTGGGAGGTCGTCTCAAGGTGTGGCAGGGGGCGAAAGACATTCCGGAGGGCTGAACGGAAGGCCTCTCCAGTTTGTCTGACGAACCGGTTTCAGGCTCTGTCTCAGGCTGATACTGATCTTCGGCCTGACATGGCTGCTTATCCAGTTCCAGAGGTTGCCCCTCAGTCTGCAAGATCCGGGCGGTCGCAGAGGGTGAGCTTACTGGTAGTTGGGAGCTCCAACGTCAGGCGCGTAATGGGGTCCCTTAGGGATATGGCAGCATGAGAGGGGAAGAAAACCAATGTGCACTCCGTGTGCATACCGGGGGGGGGGGGGGAGGGGGAGTCATTCCAGATGTGCAAATGGTCCTTCCGGATGCCATGAAGGGTACAGGGTGCACCCATCTGCAGGTGGTCGCTCATGTCGGCACCAGTGATGTGTGTCGCTATGGATCGGAGGAAATCCTCTCTGGCTTCCGGCGGCTATCTGATTTGGTGAAGACTGCCAGTCTCGCTAGCGGAATGAAAGCAGAGCCTCACCATCTGCAGCATCGTCGACAGGACTGACTGCGGACCTTTGGAACAGAGCCGAGTGGAGGGTCTGAATCAGAGGCAGAGACGGTTCTGCGACCGTGTGGGCTGCAGATTCCTCGACTTGCGCCATAGGGTGGTGGGGCTTCGGGTTCCGCTGGACAGGTCAGGAGTCCACTACAAGCAACAAGCGGCTACACGGATAGCAGGGGTTGTGTGGCGTGGGCTGGGCGGTTTTTTTAGGTTATATGGTCTTGGGAAAGTACAGAAAGGGCAACAGCCTCAACGGATGCGGGGCAACGTCAGGACATGCGGGGACCAAGCAGCAATCGGTATTGTAATTGTAAACTGTCGAAGCTGCGTTGGTAAAGTACCGGAACTTCAAGCGCTGATAGAAAGCACCGAAGCTGAAATCGTTATAGGTACAGAAAGCTGGCTGAAGCCAGAGATAAATTCTGCCGAAATTTTTACAAAGGTACAGACGGTGTTTAGAAAGGATAGATTGCATGCAACCGGTGGTGGAGTGTTCGTCGCTGTTAGTAGTAGTTTATCCTGTAGTGATGTAGAAGTGGATAGTTCGTGTGAATTATTATGGGTGGAGGTTACACTCAACAACCGAGCTAGTTTAATAATTGGCTCCTTTTACTGACCTCCCGACTCAGCACCATTAGTGGCAGAACAACTGAGAGAAAATTTGGAATACATTTCACATAAATTTTCTCAGCATGTTATAGTCTTAGGTGGAGATTTCAATTTACCAGATATAGACTGGGACAGTCAGATGTTTAGGACGGGTGGTAGGGACAGAGCATCGAGTGACATTATACTGAGTGCACTATCCGAAAATTACCTCGAACAATTAAACAGAGAACCGACTCGTGGAGATAACATCTTGGACTTACTGATAACAAACAGACCCGAACTTTTCGACTCTGTAAGTGCAGAACAGGGAATCAGTGATCATAAGGCCGTTGCAGCATCCCTGAATATGGAAGTTAATAGGAATATAAAAAAAGGGAGGAAGGTTTATCTCTTTAGCAAGAGTAATAGAAGGCAGATTTCAGACTACCTAACAGATTAAAACGAAAATTTCTGTTCCGACACTGACAATGTTGAGTGTTTATGGAATAAGTTCAAGGCAACCGTAAAATGCGTTTTAGACAGGTACGTGCCGAGTAAAACTGTGAGGGACGGGAAAAACCCACCGTGGTACAACAACAAAGTTAGGAAACTACTGCGAAAGCAGAGAGCTTCACTCCAAGTTTAAACGCAGCCAAAACCTCTCAGACAAACAGAAGCTAAACGATGTCAGAGTTAGCGTAAGGAGGGCTATGCGTGAAGCGTTCAGTGAATTCGAAAGTAAAATTCTATGTACCGACTTGACAGAAAATCCTAGGAAGTTCTGGTCTTACGTTAAATCAGTAAGTGGCTCGAAACAGCATATCCAGACACTCCGGGATGATGATGGCATTGAAACAGAGGGTGACACGCGTAAAGCTGAAATACTAAACACCTTTTTCCAAAGCTGTTTCGCAGAGGAAGACCGCACTGCAGTTCCTTCTCTAAATCCTCGCACAAACGAAAAAATGTCTCACATCGAAATAAGTGTCCAAGGAATAGAAAAGCAACTGGAATCACTCAACAGAGGAAAGTCCACTGGACCTGATGGGATACCAATTCGATTCTACACAGAGTACGCGAAAGAACTTGCCCCCTTTCTAACAGCCGTGTACCGCAAGTCTCTAGAGGAACGGAAGGTTCCAAATGATTGGAAAAGAGCACAGATAGTCCCAGTCTTCAAGAAGGGTCGTCGAGCAGACGCGCAAAACTATAGACCTATATCTCTGACGTCGATCTGTTGTAGAATTTTAGAACACGTTTTTTGCTCGAGTATCATGTCGCTTTTGGAAACCCAGAATCTACTATGTAGGAATCAACATGGATTCCGGAAACAGCGGTCGTGTGAGACACAACTCGCTTTATTTGTTCATAAGACCCAGAAAATATTAGATACAGGCTCCCAGGTAGATGCTATTTTTATTGACTTCCGGAAGGCGTTCGACACAGTTCCGCACTGTCGCCTGATAAACAAAGTAAGAGCCTACGGAATATCATACCAGCTGTGTGGCTGGATTGAAGAGTTCTTAGCAAACAGAACACAGCATGTTGTTATCAATGGAGAGACGTCTACAGACGTTA
This sequence comes from Schistocerca piceifrons, assembly GCF_021461385.2. Taxonomy (NCBI): domain Eukaryota; kingdom Metazoa; phylum Arthropoda; class Insecta; order Orthoptera; family Acrididae; genus Schistocerca; species Schistocerca piceifrons. The sequence goes on along the minus strand of NC_060138.1, from coordinate 472,431,051 downwards.
AAGTAGCCTCTGGCGTGCCACAGGCGAGTGTTATGGGACCATTGCTTTTCACAATATATATAAATTACCTAGTAGATAATGTCGGAAGTTCCATGCGGCTTTTCGCGGATGATGCTGTAGTACACAGAGAAGTTGCAGCATTAGAAAATTGTAGCGAAATGCAGGAAGATCTGCAGCGGATAGGCACTTGGTGCAGGGAGTGGCAACTGACCCTTAACATAGACACATGTAATGTATTGCGAATACATAGAAAGAAGGATCCTTTATTGTATGATTATATGATAGCGGAACAAACACTGGTAGGAGTTACTTCTGTAAAATATCTGGGAGTATGCGTGCGGAACGATTTGAAGTGGAATGATCATATAAAATTAATTGTTGGTAAGGCGGGTACCAGGTTGAGATTCATTGGGAGAGTCCTTAGAAAATGTAATGCATCAACAAAGGAGGTGGCTTACAAAACACTCGTTCAACCTCTACTTGAGTATTGATCATCAGCGTGGGATCCGTACCAGATCTGGTTGACGGAGGAGATAGAGAAGATCCAAAGAAGAACGGCGCGTTTCGTCACAGGGTTATTTGGTAACCACGATAGCGTTACGGAGATGTTTAACAAACTGAAGTGGCAGACTCTGCAAGAGAGGTGCTCTGCATCGCGATGTAGCTTGCTCGCCAGGTTTCGAGAGGGTGCGTTTCTGGATGAGGTATCGAATATATTGCTTCCCCCTACTTATACCTCCCGAGGAGATCACGAATGTAAAATTAGAGAGAATATAGTGGGCACGGAGGCTTTCAGACAGTCGTTCTTCCCGTGAACCATACGCGACTGGAACAGGAAAGGGAGGTAATGAGAGTGGCACGTAAAGTGCCCTCCACCACACACCGTTGGGTGGCTTGCGGAGAATAAATGTAGATGTAGATGTAGGAACTTCCAACAAACCTCAAGCATAATTCCAAACCTTCTCTTAACATTAACATGCTGAAGGTCAAATATTTTACGCGTGAACACATGTGTAAAGTAACCAGATATTTGAAGTTGTTTTATGAATGGGAGCACGATTATTTAAAGGATCAGGGGTTTATTATATCATACTGAAGTCAATCGTGTGTCGTATACGTTTCGTGTGCGTACCCATGTTCGTTCAGAAACATCTGTTTTATTTTGTTATAGTTTTCAAATGTTCAAATGTGTGTATGATATCTTATAGGACTTAACTGCTAACGGCATCAGTCCCTAAACTTACACACTACTTAACCTAAAGTATCCTGAGGACAAACACATACACCCATGCCCGAGGGAGGACTCGAACCTCCGCCGGGACCAGCCGCACAGTCCATGCCTGCAGCGCCTAAGACCGCACGGCTAATCCCGCGCGGCGTTATAGTTTTCACTATTAATTATGACGTATACTATACATACCACGTAAATAGCGCAGAGAAGAACACTTGCTGCATTTAAGAATATCTGTTCACCAGATAAAAGGTAAATAAACGTGCACAAATCATAACGGATTAGTTCCGCTAGAGTAGTCCAGAATGGGACGACGTCAGTTTCATTACGAGTTGCTAAGTATGGTGCTAGAGGCTGACCTGGGTGAGGAAATCATGCAACGAAAACTTGTGTTGGGCTGTCTGGTCTGCGCCGCAACTGCAAACATTAGACGGTGTTGCACAGATGTCTTTTAGATTTGATTTGTGGTGTGTTGTCCCTGTCACAATCCTATAAACGATTTCCAAAATTTACGTTCAGCATGGTTCAACCAAGGCCATTTTGAAGTCGCCATAATCTCCATTCTAGGCTGTATTTTGAGTTCTATGCCGTCGGGTGCTCTCGAGAAGCTACATTTTCAAGTCAGTCTTCAATTCTGTGCAGGTTATTTTTTCTGCTGCTGACGTCCATTTTTGTTTTGGTGCAGAGACACGTGGCTGTGATACAGGAAACACTCTATTAGTCCATTAGTATTCTTCTCATTGTGAACTGGAACCCTCTGGATCCATATCTGTTAACAGTCACAGTCAGGAGAGGTGGTTATATAATGAGCAGAGTTACTAAAATTATATACGGGACAAAGGAGATTTCGTTTGAATCAGAAGTAATTGGACCGTGCCGCGTGTCTGTGTTGATCGTAGTTGTGCGCTACTGTGGCAATGTTTGAGTGCCCAGGCTACGACTGGTCAAACATGCTGCTACAGCGGGAAAAGTACAGCGCAGAATTCTGTTACGCAGCTGTGAAGCCTTCATCAACACATCTGCACACGTCTTAACTATATTAATGGGCGTATGAAGTCTGGGTCGACAAACTGGGAAAAGACTTGCCGTCTATTGGATTACGAAAAAAAACGATACAAATAACACAAGACATTCTTGCTGAACTAGAAACAAATTTGTTAACAACAACAAAATTAATATTTATAGAACTGCAGTAGAATGAATTCCTCAGACTGAGGAGGATAAAGTTTCATTTTCTTCCTAATCAGAACGGAACGCTTCAGTTTGTACATTTTGAGTAATCAGAAGACCTGTACATTACCTTTCCGGACATGATGTCCTATCCAACATATCTTAACAGAATTTGTAGGATGCCGACGGGCAGATGTGTATCTTGTGAAATCGGAAGATATCACGTCATGTTTGAATAATTCGAGAAATAGCAAATACTGTTACGCTGGATTTAAGAGGCTAAAATGTTTACATCACACACGGAGGTGACAAAAATCATGGGATACCTCATAATATCGTACCGGACCTCCTTTTTGCCGGTGTAAGGCAGCAACTCGGTGTGGCTTAGACTCAACAATTCGTTGGAATTCCCCTGCAGAAATAATGAACCCTGCTACCTCTACAGCCATTCATAATTAGGAATACGTTGCCGGTGTAGAATTTTGTGCACGAGCAGACCTCTCGATTATGCCCCATAAATGTTCGATAAGATTCATGTCGGGCAATCTGGGTGGCCAAATGATTCATTCGACCTACCCAGAATGTTCTACAAAGCAATCGCGAACAATTCTGGCCAGGTGTTGTTCGAGAACGTGAAAGCCATGAATGGCTGAAAATGATCTCCAAGCAGCTTAACATAACCACAGCAATCAGTGATCGGTTCAACAGGACCAGGGGACTCAATATTCCATGTAAATACAGCCCACATCATTGTGAGGTCACCAGTAGCTTGCACAGCACCATGATGGCACCTTGAGTCCACAGCTTCAAGGAGTCTGCGCCACACTCATATCCTACGATCAGCGCCTAACAACCGTAATCGGGACTCCTCGGAACAGGCTACGATACGCCAGTAGTCTAGGGTCCAAACGATATGGTCACGAGTCCAGGATACGCGCTGCAGGCGATGTCGTGCTGTTAGCAAAGGCACTCGCATCCATCGTCTGCTGTCATAGCCCACTTACGCTAAATTTCGCCGCAGTGTCCTAACACGCACTTTCGTCGTACGTCGCAAACTGATTTCTACGGAAATTTCACACAGTGTTTGTTGTCTGTTAGCCCCGACAATTTCACGCAAACGCTGCTGCTCTCGGTGGTTAAGCGAAGGCCGTCGGCCACTGCATTGTCCATGGTGAGAGATAACGACAGAAATATAGTATCCTCGGCACGCTCTTGACACTGTCAATCTCGGAATACTGAATTCCCTAACGATTTCCGAAATGGAATGTTCCATGAGTCTAGCTGCAACTAGCACTCCGTGTTGAAAGTCTATTAATTCCTGTCGGAATCCTTTTCACGTGTAGCACCTGAGAATAAATGACAGCTGAGACAATGCATTGCCCTTTATACTTTGTATACGCGATACTACCGCCATCTGTATATGTGCATATCGCTATCCCATGACTTTTGTCACCTCAGTGTAATTAGAGTAATAGAAAACTTGTTCTTTCCTCTAGACTATGCTATGTCTCATAAAGAAAGATGTAACTAAAGGCAATAGACGTCACAGTCAAGACGAGACGAACCCACGGTTCAAATGATTCAAATGGCTCTAAGCACTATGGGACTTAACATCTGAGGTCATCAGTCCACTAGACGTAGAACTACTTAAACCTAACTAACCTAAGGACATCGCACACATCCATGCCCAAGGCAGGATTCGAGCCTGCGACCGCAGCAGCAGCGCGGTTCCGTACTTAAGCTCCTGGAACCGCTCGGCCACAGCGGACGACGACGAACCCATGGATCGAGAAAGAAGATTGATTGGCCAAATCACATAAGTCTTTTTCTGCCACAGTAGAGGAACACCTGACTGAGAATAGAAAAAGTTGCCTTAGGATAACGACATGTGCAGTACTGTATAGGTAACCATCTAAATGTTAGAGTGGTAGTAGCAGAAACAGAAGGAGTTACTGTAAACGTAGGTAAATATTCAGAATAGAAATAAACATGTACGATTAGAGTCATTATAGTTTACAGAAATGTAATCTGCTATGTAACGGTCAATCTTTGTACACAGAAAGCGGACATATAAGAATAAATAAGTAAATATTAATTACTATTACAAGCACAGCTTTCTTGCGATTACCGGATTCGGTTTATTCAACAAAGCACCTTCAGGTTCTCGACAAATTCAATCGTTGTTCCATCCAGTAAGCGTATCGTATAACACAGTACTTTAACACAGCATACACCACGACTTGCTTATTCAATAGGCCAACTGTGGTCACAGTGCATGATTTAGTGATTGTTAGTTAAATAAGCGGAATCTGGTAATTGCCAAAACAGATTTTTACTTATGATCTGGCAAAATAATCATTATTCTGTAGAAAGAAAGCATGCGTACATAATTTGAGCAGTCGAGTAAGCACGAGTATTTTCTCTTTGCACTAGTAAATTTCTGGCAATGTGTAACCAGTTCAGGTTAACTAAAGATGGCGACGAATTTAGTATTAACGTTTCACTTACATACAAAATGTCTCTGGTGGGCAGGTCTGTGCGTACCTCTAATGAATTTCTGCTTCTCAATATCCCCGTCTTCAGCGATGCTATGGTGAAAATTGTATGTTTAAATGCAAATGACAAGAATTGTTGCCCAGAGTCGTGAAACTGAAGACAAATTGTAAGGACATCACACACATCCATGCCCGAGGCTGGATTCGAACCTGCGACGGTAGTGGTCGCGCGGTTTCAGACTGAAGCGCCTAGAAGCGCTCGGCCACACCGGCCAGCGTGATCGAAGGCATCTTGTCTAGTTGGATAACACGTAGCGTTCAGTGTCACGGCAGATTTATTTCTAAAAGACCTGAATTAAATGGAACAATCGTCAACAAAACACATCGATTATGCTCTTCCTCAGATTCATAAAGTGAAGTGTTCTGATAGACAGCTGGAAAAAAAATTGAACAAAGGGTGACGACTCTAATTCTGACTTTAAAAATGGGTAACGCGATCTGAATGTGATTGATGCGAATGTCAGTGATTGTGAACTGTGCCCTGGAACAGTGCGCTAAAATCCAGCAGCGACTGCTGCAGCTGTGCCTGCGCAGTGTAGTAAGAGAAATTCAGTCTAAATATTTCAAATGCCGGTTCTGTTAGATGCTCACCAAGAGCATGTAGAAATATCGGAATGTGGTAGAATGAAATTTTCACTCTACATCGGAATCTGCGCTGATACGAAACTTCCTGGCAGATTAAAACTGTGTGCCGGACGGAGACTCGAACTCGGGATCTTTGCCTTCCGCGGGCAGAGCACTTGCCAGCGAAAGGCAAAGGTCGCGAGCTCGAGTCTCCGTCCGGCACACAGTTTTAATCTGCCAGGAAGTTTCATATCAGTGCACACTCCGCTTTAGAGTGAAAATTTCATTCTAGAAACATCCCCCAGGCTGTGGCTAAGCCATGTCTCCGCAATATCCTTTATTCCAGGAGTGCTAGTTCTGCAAGGTTCGCAGGAGAGTTTCTGTGAAGGGTTCAAATGGCTCTGAGCACTATGGGACTTAAGAGCTGTGGTCATCAGTCCCCTAGAACTTGAACTACTTAAACCTAACTAACCTAAGGACAGCACACATCCATGCCCGATGCAGGAGTCGAACCTGCGACCGTAGCAGGCGCACGGTTCCGGACTGTGCGCCTAGAACCGCGAGACCACCGCGGCCGGCCTTCTGTGAAGTTTGGAAGGTAGGAGACGGGGTACTGGCGGAATTAAAGCTGTGAGGGCGGGGCGTGAGTCGTGCTTGGGTAGCTCTGTTGGTAGAGCACTTGCCCGCGAAAGGCAAAGGTCCCGAGTTCGAGTCTCGGTCCGACACACAGTTTTAATCTGCCAGGAAGTTTCATCGGAATGTGGTGCTCAGTACACCTCGCCAGTGGATCGAATGGTGGACCTCCATGTGCTCGTTTCATTATCGATACAACTTCGCGCCCACAACCCGAGTCCAGAACCAAGTCTCATCTCCAAGACCGAATCGACTACTCCCCGCCGTTGTTCCACACATTACATCCACGTTTTCCGCGCCAAAAAACTAAATAACCAATTGAAAGCTGTTAAAGAAGTCCTGTGCCAATCGCTTATCACTTCGTGTACCATTCAGGCCCCCTCCATCAGACGGGATACTTCCCTTTACAATCCCAATACGTTTCGAGGCATCAAACAGGCATCCGCTGTTACGTTTTCTCACATCACGATCCGCGCCCTAAAACAATGTTTCGCGAGCGTAGCTGATACGAATGTTACAGAAAGCTTCCCAGAAAAAAAAACGCGAGGATCACTGCCGAAACGGCAGAATGCACTTCACCTCAGCCATTCCTTCGCAACGGGGCGAAAGCAGTTGAAAAACATTTTGCTCAGGTCGCGCTCCAGGCTTTCCGTCTCCTATGGACAGTAGGTCCCCGTGGCTTAGGCCGAGTTCTTGGCAACAGCTTCTGCTGTTCAAAAGTGACGAATTGCGCCTTTGTTCGTCTCTCTATACCTGCGACTTGCTGTATGGTCCGAAATGGCACCATTAAGCCTTACATGCTACAGCTATGGCCGTCCAACAAAATAGTCGCTCCTCTCCACCACTTCTAATGACTTCATGTACCTACCTACCATTAAACTCAGCACTAGAACCACTGTCAACCATCTCTAATAGTCTCATTGACCACAGAGCCTATAACTGTCTGTTAGATTGACGAAATGACGCGGGGGAAGTCTTTTTAACGTAATCGGTACCCTGTGTCCGAAAGGGCCCCGTCTGAAATCTATAACCAAATGGGGCCCAGAAGGCGACTGTCCGGGATTTATAGCCTCAGAAGAAAGATTGTGAAGTACAGAAGTTTTGACCGGAGGTATGAGAAGACTCTGTGGTTCTTAGGTTGGTTTTCCTACATTAGAGTCAGGATAGCAATTTCCACGAAAAAAAAAAAAAAATCTTCTGTGTTGGAGTATCTGCATCTCCAGCTCAAACTAAAAGGCTCTGTTCTTTATCAGTTTACGCTATCTTTTAATTATCTTAATTTATTCGTTTGGCTAGTATTACAATTAATTCACATGCATCTCCGAAACGCATCGTTCGTCCAGAAATTATTATTTTAATAGTAATATGAATATTAAGTTCCCCGATTTGTTAAATATTCACACCACGCCCCTTGATAGCGTTCATTGGATCGTAATTTTCACCCCTGTACGAATCTGTGATTGGAAATATTATTAATGAGTAATTAAGTATTATTTCTTTGTAACGGACTGACTGACATAGCCAGTGCGGTCTCTGCAGGAAAGTCTCACGTTTACACAGTAGCTAAGAGGATCTGTTTTTCCTGTAAGCCGACCGGGGTGACCGATCGGTTATAGGCGCTACAGTGTGGAACCGTGTGACCGCTACGGTCGCAGGTTCGAATCCTGCCTCGGGCATGGATGTGTGTGATGTTCTTAGGTTAGTTAGGTTTGAGTAGTTCTAAGTTCTAGGGGACTGATGACCTCAGAAGTTAAGTCCCATAGCGCTCAGAGCCATTTGAACCATTTTTTTTTTTTTTGTTCCTGTAAGGCGTAATTTTTTCTGTCAATGAAGAACACAGTTTTTCAGAACAGTATTTCCTTATTTAATAGTAGCGTGTTGACACTCCTTTTGCCTTAAAGCATATGTACAACCTACACATCTTTTTTTAACCACGCCACTGGGCTAAAAGCAACTACTTACCAAAATTCTACCATCACACGAATTAGACTATGCACTATCATTGTCAACTAAGGGCTTCCTCTTACACTCTACCAAGGTGGAATCCGAACCTGATGCCACAGCAAAAGATGAAAAGGATGAATGTGAGTGAGAAATGATGGAATTTTGTGTTCGGTGACAGACAAGTGCAGATTCTGCGTTTGCACTAGCATGGTCGTTGCTCAGTGACATCCGCTATAGTAGCAACTACAGAAGGCTATATGACAGTGATGTACAGCACCACATCTGGTTATCATGGAAAGGTGTCTTATAGGTAACTAGTGTGGAAAGAAGAAGTGGAACACCGTAAATTTTAAAACTTTCATCCGTTCGTGAGGCGATTTCAGAGGGCACAGTCTGTTGTGTACTGACTGAGAGTCGAGGGTATTTCATCGGGCGCAACACTTTCAAATTTCTACACGCAATCAATGCAGTGACTGCTCCCAGGATAGGGGAGAGAATACATAATCGGCACAGCTGCTGACGCATTTCGACCATAATTTTACATTTTATTAGGTGACAGAAGTGTTCTTGATATAAACACATCCCGCACTCGAAATTGACTCATAATTTGTCTAATATTCCTCTAATCCAGCAATACAGAGACTGATTCATAGATTGGAGACAATAGTATCTGTGTAGTAGATTGCTTCCAAAATGCTGCTACTCTAGAGGTCCTGACAAACGAGTCACATGGTGATAACCATGGGTTGGCTACGGGAAATAAATACACAGCCCGTTGGCTGGATCGGCAGTTGGTATCCCACCATTTAACTCCATGTTTCGCAAATATCCTAATACAAGTGTTACCTCGCTTTTCCAGTTCAGATGAGGGAGAATACTTAGCTTATTTAGTTAGCCTTGCAGTGAGAGAAAATATAGTATTAGGATTGAGCAATATCGAAGGGAGAGATGAAGAAATGGTGGAGAGACATAGTGCAGAAATGGCGTAAGCAGATTACCGGCCAGCGAGCTTTGAGTCTCAGAATATTCGACGGCATGAATTTGCTCGGCAGTAATTCCACCACAATCAAGATGCGGGGCCGGCGTTTTCAAAAGGTCAAGCATAATGAGACAGTCTGGTTGGCGCCAAACACCCCTTACCACGATACGGGGGATGCGCCCGACTGTTCTTAACGGTCTCTGGCGATTTCAAGTGGCAGATTCAGCCTCTGCCAGGCTCTCCAACTTTTACTTGCCAACCTCTACATAAACCATAAAACACCAGTCTCGAAAATCAGACAACCCCCAGTAGCCAAGCTCATCACTGGACAGAATGTTCCAGTTTGCACCATAGCTAGAGAAGCGTAGAGACGAGGCCCAAAAGGGCCAGTTCGTGACAGGGAAGGCTGGGAGAACTCGGAAACGATTACCGTCGGTAACGTGATAGGTGGAACGAAGTGGACCACGCAGGGCGGAACTGAAGTTTTATTAGTCTCCTACACGTTGTGTGCCATTAGTTCACAGGTTTAGCAAAATACCCAGTATTTAAGATGGATTATATTGAGTCTTGTTCAATTCGATAATATGGGCCGATGAAATAAAGTTCATTTAAAAAATATTAAGTGCTTAGGATAGTTTATTACATCAGCCTAACTAATATTTTTAAAGTAGCGATTTCCAGACAAAGACTGGTGGCGACACATTGCTCTTGCCATCTCAAATGCCATTGTTTTTCACACCGCAGAAGCCAGAATTAGTAGGTACAGGAAATCTGAGGGACGGGAAGTGAAGTGACAAACCTCGAATCGCCGCGAAGGAACTCATAAGGAATTCGCATGTATTTCATAATCCAACTAATCAATCAAATATCCTGCACTAGATACTGATTTTGGAATTTCATATATTGCTGTTAAAGACGGTTCTTTTGGTGCTGATTCGAGTTCAAGTAACCAGTACCATTCACTCGCGACTGCTTTATGTGCCACTGATTGAAGAGCCGATCGTGGTTCGCGGGAGTTCCTTGCCTTGCTTGTCTCAGGCTTCGACACAAATAATTAGTTGTAACTCGTTGTGTGAAAAAACCGCAACGCAATTGGCAACAAGAGAGTTTGAATTCAATAATTATGCAGCCAGCAGTCACGAGAGAACGTCGTTGCTTTGAACAGTGGTAACTTAATCATCTCTCATTAGTAAGTTGATAGGCGTTTTATGAACGAAATATATTTCTGTAGGATACGATGAGATATTTTCTGCGGCAAATATATTTCCCCTGCAGTACCACACTCACTCAAACCATCAATAGTAGCTAAAAGTAACGAACACCTTTAATAGCTTTCACAAAAGACGCATCGCATCCATATGCGTATGTTTCCACTTTGTAGGTGCTGATTCATCTCATACTATTATAGACTCCTAATCATTTTTTGATAATTGACAGAAATATGTGAGACTTGAAATGGATGCATTTCTGATGAAATGGTCACCGTCGTTATTACACTACCTGGAAAACTATCCCAACACCAAGAAATAATAAATGTAGAGTAAAGAAATTACGGGAATAAATTTGTCTAGGTATCATGTTTAAGGATTAACATTGCATGATCTAAGGTCAATGCAAGCGCAAGGAAAGCCATTGCAAATGTGAAATGCTGGTACATCAATAACCAGTGTAGCTCCAGAAAGTTGAATGCAAGCTCGTCAAGTGAATGCATTGTGTCATACACGTGCCGGATGTCTGTTTGTGGAACAGCATGTGAGTGACTGTTATCCTGTTGGAAAACACATCCTGGAATGCTGTTCATGAACTGATGCACAACAGGTCGAATCACCAGACTGACGCATAAATCTGCAGTCATGATGCTTTGGATAACCACGAGAGTGCTCCTGCTGTCATACGAAATCTTACCCAGATCATAATTCCAAATGTAATCGTATGTCTAGCGTGTCTTCTGGGTTGCAGACACGCCGGCCGGTGTGGCCGTGCGGTTCTAGGCGCTTCAGTCTGGAACCGCGTGACCGCTACGGTCGCAGGTTCGAATCCTGCCTCGGGCATGGATGTGTGTGATGTCCTTAGGTTAGTTAGGTTTAGGTAGTTCTAAGTTCTAGGGGACTGATGACCTCAGATGTTAAGTCCCATAGTGCTCAGAGCCATTTGAACCAATTTGGGTTGCAGACAGGTTGGTTTCAGGCGCTCGTCTAACTTCCTCCTAACCAATGCACGGCCGTCACTGGCACAAAGGCAGAGACAAAACACAATAGACCTCCACTCCACCCTCTAATGAGTTCTCACTCGATACCACTGAACTTGCAAACAGCGGTGGTTTAGGGTTACTCGAGTGCGCACTACAGGGCGTTTGGTTCTGAGCTGTACTTGATGAAATAGATTTTTAACAGTTCTTTGTGTCATTGTGGTGTCAACTGCTGCTCGAATTGCTGCTGCAGACATTGGCCTTCCCTCTTGGTAGGGCCATATGGCTGTCCGGAGCCTGGTATTCTTGCGACAGTAATTTCCTGTGGCCACCGCTGCCAGCAACGATGTACAGTGCCTTTATCCTTGCAGGGATTTTTGCAATATCGGGGAAGAAGCACCCAACTCCTCGTAGAACAGTACACGACCTCCTTCAGTATCAATGAGCAGTAGATAATGGTGTCGTCTTTGTCTTAAAGGTAACTCACTTCTTCCAATCTCAGACGTATTTAACGCTAACGACCGTTACACGTATTTAAGGCAAACCCGATTTGCACCCTCATAGTGGCACTACTAGCTCGTGTCTGATACGACAGGGGGAAATCTGAATAGTTGTGACCATATAGAGTAGAAACACGCCTACCAACTTTCGTTTATCGCACACAACTCTTTCCTTTTGTTGGGACTTATGTCCATCAGTGTATTATAATCTTAAGATTAATGTCGTTCATTTTCCATATGTAGGTCCAAACTTTATATTGGGTCCTCCAGAAGATACGGGGCACAGCCTACATCGAAGAGCGACGACCCGCCTATGATTGAGACGCAACTTAGTTAAGGTTAGATTGCTAGATAGGGTGCACACAGTAAGGACTACATTACGCATTTGCGTTACGTCACACAAGTAGTTCCCAAGGGGACTTCCATCTGCCAAACATGGATATAAGCACATGACACAAGGCTCCCGTCAGCAGTCAGTCAAGCAGTACCACCAGATAGTATCTCACGACAGTATCAGGACTGTCTCAGGACTCATCTGCAGTTGCTATCACGAAGAGCATAGCCGAACCTTATAAAAATAACGAGGGGCGTTCAACAAGTAACGTAACACATTTTTTTCTTGGCCAATTTTTGGATGAAAAAAATGTGGGCTTTTTTGTGGGACGTCATGGAATATTCTTGCTTGCAAATGTTTATAGGCACTTGCAGAATGTCAACGGAGACCTTGCAGTGAACAAAACCGCGGTGAGCCGTCTGGCGAGGCGTCTGTCACCAGAGCAACAAGGTCGAAAAAACCAGTCCGATGTCCCGCGTGCCGACCGGAAGCACACAGCTGCGATTCCTGTAATGTTGGAGCGTGCGGACACTCTCATTCGAGGTGATCGACGAATCACAAACATCTTACTGCTCAACTGGAAGTCTCTGTTGATAATGCTGATATACTCGCTCACCATTTGTTGTACTCAAAAGCGTGTGCCTGCTTGGTTTCTAGCCGCCTAGCAGAAGACCATAAAGAGCCTCTGTTTTTCGCAATGAAGGCTGCACCCGCAGCAAGAAGTATGTGGATAATGGGGAAGTTATGGATGCAACAAGACGTTGTCTCCGAACTGGAACAAGAGAGAGGCACCATGCGGACGTATAGGCCCTCCCAGTAAGGTAGCGCAATGCCGTTGCGTTGAACGGGGATTATGTTGAAAAACAGAGTTCTGTAGACAAAACTGTGGAGAATAGTTTAGTGCATAGGAATCCTAAATAAAACCAACCTGTTTTCAGAAAAGACTGTTACGTTACTTGCCGTACGCCTCTCTTATATTAGTTATCTTTCATTGCATACAAGACTTTACCAATGTTTAAAGATGTATCAGTGAAAGCGGACATTCACCTATGTTTCTATTCACATTCTTCATATTCCACTCAATTACTGGAAAACTGCTATTAATAAATCATTGCAAATTGTTTTGCCACCTTTTTTGCCTTAGCTGCTGCCAAACGTTATTTGGTCCTGTGATAAAGCTGCGTCGCTGCTGTGTGCAGGCATGCCACGTCATTACAGCAATTACTTTCATTTACAGTATATGTTTACGGCTAAGTGAATGTGGCGAATTCAACCATTTTTCTAGTTCCCTGTATCGCAATATCATCGTCAAAGGAGGCACGCTTATTTAGCTATTGGCTATAATTGTTTTCTCAATGGAAGTGAAACAATAAACCCTTAACGCACAGAAATAGGGAGAGAATTTCAAAAGTTGTTTCTTTTCCGTTCTATTCTTAAATGTTTAACTTAACTACCAACAAGCGGCGCAAGATTCTGCTAATATAATCCAAGCTAATGCCGATGGAACTAAGATTGATTTGCAGTTCTCTTCACTAAAAAAGTAGAATCTTATGCCTAATGCCCACTAGGGAAGTACTGGTAAATTTTAGTTACTGACGAGAAGTTTCTCTGGAATATTATCACGTCGTTGAGTGAAGCGTCTTTATTTACAAAGTATTCGATGGTGGTTGTTTAATTTTGTGTTCCATGTTTCAAATACTGCAACTATCTCGATTCAGGCACCATTATGTAACAAAAGGCTACGATTGTAATATTCACTTCGTTATACAGTAACATTAGCCCTTCGTCCCGTTGTTGATAACTCAAAATCCACAAACACACTTTTGCCTTACGCAGGAGAACGAGAGATCATTTACAAAGTATTGGGAAGCGTAACTGTTGAAGATAAAAGTTTGGTCCTTTCTGAAAGCTGTAATTTTTTCATAAAACAGTGAACTTAAAAAAGAAAGCCCGAACTAGCATCCTAGTCAGATACTCTTCAAATCAGGTTTCTTAAGTCAAAATCAGGATGCGCACGTCATCGCTACAGATGATGTGCCTTCTGAGTAGCTTGTACGAAACAGGAATGAAAGAAGTTGTCTTCATAGGGCCACAGTATTATTCATTTTCGTAATTACCAAGTTTAGCGGTACTAATTCCGATAACACCGGATGTAATCAGTGACTGTAAATTTAATTATGGAAGGTAAATTAATGATAGCGGTTCGCATGAATACGTAATTTCCACTTAACGGGGTGTTACGAGGATGATAACTCTACATGCATGTGACAGTGCCGATTTGCAATAATGCAATTGCTAATCCTTCCCCAAATAACATGAAATAAAATACAGTTTCGAAATTACGCTCTGATTTAAATTTGGCGATAACCGATCACTGGAATGGAAAAAAATTTAAGGCATGCAAGTAATATTTCCTTTACAAATTCCATTCACGACAGGAACTGATAAAATCTACTGATAAATGACACCACTGTTCCTGTCAAAGCACATGATCTGTAAACAAGATAACGTTATTCGCGACGGTTGTGTTCCAGATGAACGATATGGCGGATGAAAGAGGAAGATGGTAGGTCAGAGTAGAATAGAGAAATGGAAAAACTCATGCAGAAAACAAGTCCTAGAAAGAGAAAGAAATACAGACTTCTTTCACAGTTTTGATGCTTGCTTTCTATACAATGAATCCAAAGTCTACGGTGGATACTTACGCAGTAACTGCATCTCATTCGGTTTGTTATCACAACAATTAGACGGCGTTAAGCTGTCAAGGAGACACCAGACAGTGATCTCTATATGCAAATTCTCTGATTACAACAATGTAGAACAAAATATATTTTTTTTGGATAATGTATTTTAGTCAGTATGGGGAATCTTCAGATCTGGTTACTTATAGACTAGTGGCTGCTAGTGTTGCGCGACGTCAACGCAGCAGGTGCTACGTCGATATTTCAGCTAACCCCATCTGTAGATGGCCTATACTGGCTGAAACGAATCACCGAAAATAAACATATTGTCACCTATGTTGTGTAACTGAGGTTGTTACGTGTGTTCATATTTGCAAACAAAACGCTGCGATTCTCTCTTATAATCTGTATGCTTTCGTTGCAATACAGTATGGCGCTGACTGGACGCAACGCCTTGATGTAGCACTTATACAACAATGGATTTGTTGTGTTCACCTCCGTGACCTTGTGGATGTTTAAGCATGGTGGCTAACGGAATTGCATAGTCTTTGCTCGGGATCTGCTAGTAACAAAAATGGTTCAAATGGCTCTGAGCACTACTTCTGAGGTCATTAGTCCCCTAGAACTTAAAACTACTTAAACCTAACTAACCTAAGGACATAACAAACATCCATGCCCGAGGCAGGATTCGAACCTGCGACCGTAGCAGTCACTCGGTTCCAGATCGTAGCACCTAGAACCGCTCGGCCACCCCGGCCGGCTAGTAACAAGGCAAGCTTGGTCTCTGATTGTTGAATCAGTTCTCATCTGGTGCTCTGAACTTCCCATTTTCGATCCGAAAGTAAATTTTATATGTTTCATGTTGTTAATTTAAACGAGATAAAAACCTCATCTGTGTTTAGCGTTTGAATCCAAATACACCTGGATATGATAATTATGTTATTCAGAAAACTCGATCTTCTTTACGAAATATTAGTAGAATACATCTTTCACGTATTCCTGCTGTAGCTTTTGGAAGAAACTGGAACTAGTATAACGTTTACAAATACTAGCGAAAGCTTTTGCGAACTTCAAATGTCGGACTTCGGCTTTTCACACCATTACTTTGGTGTGGGATTGTGTCAGTTGTTGTAGCATTACGTAAATTTTAAAGTTATTTTGGTTGTTTTTTTAATTGTTATTCTCGTTTATAAACACAATAATTATATCCAAATAAAAACAAAACAACCGGCATAACTTCGCAATTTACTGTAAAACAGTAAAAACTGAAATATCACACTTCATATAACTCACATTCAGAGAACCAAGCAACAATCAAATTCATGCTTTCTAGAATCGAGGCAGTACCACTCAGCATAGCAGACTATCAGAAAGATCCTGTTATCTTCTCACAAATAGCAAAAAACAATGAATGCAACAGTAATGTAGTCACGAAATTAAAGAAAAAATTAATCAACATAAACTGTCAATGAATGCAATATACGCATAGCCACAAACAACAACACCAAAAACTCACACAAACAAGCACACGTGGTGACAGAGCAACAACGACAAAAGAATACATTAAAACAAGCGACGAGATTCAAAAAGGGACTCAATGATACATAAAATAACAAACATTTTAAAAATACAAGTTATAAACATAACATTCAAAACAGACAATTCAGTCCAAACGCACATTTCAAGCACAGCAAAAGGCACAAGACATCTACCAGAAAGCTGGAATATACCAAGTACTATGCAACACACGTGCTGGAAGGTATGCCACATGAAAACAGAATAACTAATAGAAGACACCTTATAACTTTACAATAAAATTATCACATATACAAAACAAAGTAAGCAAAGAAGCTACTAATAATGAACAGCTGAACATGACTATTTACGCTAACCCTTTGACTGCTTTGGACGTGTAACGTGCGCCGCCGCTATTGTGGGGTGGCTCTCTGGACGCGTTTACCCACACCGCTGATACTTCCATTAGGTGCTCTACACGTGTATATGCGACCCCCCGCCCCCTTCACCCCTTGTCACTGCCTTTGGTCTCACGACATTTTATCACGGCCAGCTGTTTGCATCTGCGTGGGCTGCGGAGGCGTTAAGGAGCGAAGCACATAGCAGTCGGGTACAGTCGCCGCATATATGCAGTTCTGGCCGTAATGCTCAGCAGCTTTCCATGTTCCATATCCTGTGTGCTTTTGCTGCTATGATCTCACTTGTATTGCTATTTTCATCTTCGTTTTGATTGAGGAAATGCCATTCAGTTGTGGTTGTACAAAGGAAGATATAATGAAGATATTGACAGAGAGCTGCATAAAAAGATAAAAGAAACTGACGTAGAGCGTCAGAGTCCTCCTGATAAAAACCATTACTATATTGCTACACGGTTGATAGAGGAACCAGTTGGCAAGCTGATATCATTACTTGTGGTTATAATTCTTTCTGAAGGTTATAAATAAAGAAAGGATCTAAAAGGAACGTGAACTTATTGAACAATTAGTTACTTGTAACATAACAAGAAACAGATTTCGATTAAAGCCGAGTACCCCACAAAGATAATAGTAAAAATTAATTTGCACAATGTCACAATTAAGTTCAGTCCTGCGCTAATTTACAGTGATATGCTTAACTACACTGAACAGTCAAGGGGCTGTCTTAATAGATGGTATTGCATAGCTTGGTGGATGATTTGCTAATGAGTCCGCAGCTCGCGGTCTAATGGCTAGCGTTGCTCAGAATCGCGGGTTCGGCCGGGATCTGCCTGTTTTTGTTGGCCTCATCATTTCATCATCATTCGGGTATGTGGCGAAACTGGACAACGCAAAGATTTGGAGTCTGGGCGGATGCTGCTAACCACACAGTTGAAGGCCCGCAAACTAAATGTCATTATCATTTGATAATGAGGTTTGGCTCGAAACTAGTCATCCATAAGGAAAATTGACGCTGCAGCTTCGACGGTTTTTTGTAGTTTATTGCATAATTTGGCATGAAATATTCTTTTTTGATGAGATATTAAACCGCTGTGTAAATAGTACATCTTTCCATCGAAAAATATTGCTGTTATGTATATATTACCACTGAAAAAAAATTTCGAGTACTAATCGTGTGGCATTATATGCACCTCTTTGAGTGATATCACTTGCACAAAAACTACTTTCGATATCTTGAAACGTTCATGAAACACGATGTGTGTTACGACCACATGATTCAAGTTGCACATGGACAGATCACTGGGCGCAATACATGCAACGCTCCCGCAGGTATAAAATCCAGGAACCTGCGAACGGTGATATATATCGCTGTGTTCTCAGCTTTAAATGTTAGTCGTATTTGAGACTCTGGTATCAGCATCCTAAAACGAACCATACGAAATGTCTACACGGTGTGTTCTTCCCTCTGAAAATATCTTAAAATTTCTTTGAACGTTTCAACTGGATGGAGCACCATAAGTAAGGCGAATAGCGAAAAGAAATTCAGTTCTTCATCGAGCAGAGATATCACATTGTATGATTTTAAAAAAATGGATTATTTTTCGCCAAAAAGTTCTCGTAAAATGGGATGATAAGTATTCCATTAGCAACCTGCATTCCCACTAAAATGCGTTGCTGACAGTTCCTGAACGGAATCAACAAATGTAGAGCGAAAAAGTTATTACTGAGATTGCCAACGACTGTCAATGTAATGAGTGACATCACTGACAGATTCATCCTTTCCTTTAATTATTACAGTTATGAATATATGTAGCACAGGAGGTTTGTGGATGAGTAACTATGAAAGGACGCTCAGTTGCTGAGATAAGCCCAAAGTGACACTTTGCTTTCGTCATGGTTTTCTAACATCCTACTATAATTCTTAGGCGTGAAACAACATTGACGTACTTGTGTGTTTGTTATGCGCTGATTCTTTTCTAGAGGAGTTTTATAGTGCAAAACCTGTTACAGAAACTGTACTTAATTTATGTTGGGGGACGGCGAAACTTAACTTAGGGCGGCAGACAAAATCGTCAAGCCCAGTCCTCCTGGTCTAAGAATAGGAGAAGTTGAGAGTGTAAAATTCTTGGTATTACAATTTGATAATAAATTCAGTTGGGAGCAACATACTAACGAACTGCTAAAGCGCCTAAACAAGTCTGTGTCTGCAATGCGAGTGATGCCAGACATAGGAGATATAAATATAAAAAAACTGGCATATTTTGCTTATTTTCACTCCATTATGTCATGCGATATCATCTTTTGTGGTAACTCCACAAACAGAGAAAAAATTTTTAGAGTACATAAGCGTATAATAAAAGTAATGAGTAGTGTAAATCCAAGAACACCATGTCGAAACCTATTCAAAGAATTGGGCATATTAACCACAGCTTCACAGTATATTAATTCCTTAATGAAGTTTGTTGTAAACAATACATCTCCTTTTCCAACTAACTGCTTAGTACACAGTATCAATACTAGGAATAAGAACAATGTACATACAGATTTAATATCACTTTTTCTTGCCCAGAAATGAGTCCAATATTCAGCAACGCATATTTTCAATAAGTTACCAGCAACCATTAACAGTTTAGTTTCAGACAAGGCACAATTTAAACATAATTTAAAAGAATTTTTGGTGACCAACTCCTTATATTCCATCCATGACTTTCTCAACAAATGCAGTAGACCATTTTAAAGAAAATTTATTATACTTTAATTTTTGACAATACTTGGTTGTAATAGCCAAGAAACTAGCAAATGTCTGAATGACGGATTTAATGAAAGCAGATGTAAGTATTAAACCTGTAAACATTAGAAATTTAAATTTAATTCATGTACATAATTTTACTGTTTATTGACTGAGGATCATTAAAATTGATGAAACTCAAGTTTTTCTAATTACACTTTTGTAATGTGTTTATCTGACATGTTCAACACCCAGGAGGATTCCCTCTTTTATGGGTCTATGAAATGAATAATTAATCTAATCTAATCTATCCAGCACAAGAGAGCTGGGCGGTTCAGAAGAAACAGGGCGCGGGTAGCGGCCGGAACTCCGTCTTCCAGCGCTGGCCCCAGTATAAAGCGACAAAAAACCGTGCTCTTCACGGAATAGCCGGCCGCGGTGGTCTC
The DNA here is from genome assembly GCF_021461385.2 of Schistocerca piceifrons. Taxonomy (NCBI): domain Eukaryota; kingdom Metazoa; phylum Arthropoda; class Insecta; order Orthoptera; family Acrididae; genus Schistocerca; species Schistocerca piceifrons. Next base: position 472,411,167 of record NC_060138.1, on the reverse strand, counting down.
GCGATACTAGGCGCGCAGTCCGGAACCGTGCGACTGCTACGGTCGCAGGTTCGAATCCTGCCTCGGGCATGGATGTGTGTGACGTCCTTAGGTTAATTAGGTTTAAGTAGTTCTAAGTTCTAGGGGACTGATGACCACAGCAGTCGAGTCCCATAGTGCTCAGAGCCATTTGAACCATTTTTTCTTCACGGAGTACAGAAAGCACATATGTAGCAGTCAAAATGCTAATTGTTCATATCATAGACAAACATCCTAATAGATGATCGAAAATCCATATGTATTTACATAACTGAAAAAATATTAAAGACACACACACACACACAAAATGTTACACAAAAAAAACAGGTGAAACCAGAAACAAGGAAATTTGATGCCACGAAGCTAACGACGCTCTAGCTACAGAAAATGGCAGTTAAGGTGCAATGTTACGAAAGCACATCGACCACACGAAAAACTGGAGGCTTCCACCCGGTTTTCCACATTGAAAAATGCTGTTTATTTTACAAGCAATGAATTAGGCTGTGATCCGTAGGTACTTCTCTACTTTATTACAAAAAAACTTACTTGAACTGTTTTAAATATATACTGAAGAGCCAAAGAAACTGGTACACCTGCCTAATATCGTGTAGGGTCACCGTGAGCAGGCAGAAGTGTCGCAACACGACGTGGCATGGACTCGACTAATGTCTGTCGTAGTGCTGGAGGGAATTGACAAGATGACTCCTGCAGGGCAGTCCATAAATCTGTTGGAGTGCGTGGGGGTGGAGATCTCTTCTGAACAGCATGTTGGAAGGCGTCCAAGATATGCTCAATAATGTTCATGTCTCGGGAGTTTGGGGGCCAGCGGTAGTGTTTAAACTGAGAAGAGTGTTCCTGCAGTCACTCTGTAGCAATTCTGGATGTGTGGGATGTCGCACTCTCATGCTGGAATTGCCCAAGTTCGCCGGAATGCACAATGGTCATGAATGGATTCAGTTGATCGGACAGGGTGTTTACGTTTTTGTCACTTGGCAGAGTCGTATCTAGACGTATCAGGGGTCCCATATCACTCCAACTACACACGCCCCACGCCATTACAGAGCCTCCGCCAACTTGAACAGTCCCCTATTGACATGCAGGGTCCATGGATTCATGAGGTGGTCTCCGCACCCTTACACCTCCATTTGTTCGGTACAATTTGAAACGAGACTCGCCCGACCAGACAACATGTTCCCAGTAATCAGCAGTCCACCGAAAGCCCATATGGATGATATTTCGTTGAATGGTTCGCACGCAGACACTTGACGATAGCCCAGCATTGAAACCTGCAGCAGTTTGCAAAAGGGTTGCACTTCTCTCACGCTGAACGATTCTCTTCAGTCGTCGTTGGTTCAGTTCTTGCAGGATTTTTTCGCGGCAACAGCGATGTCGGAGATTTGATGTTTTACCAGATTCATGATATTCACAGTACACTCGTGAAATGGTCGTACAGGAAAATCCCCACTTGATCGCTACCTCGGAGATGCTGTGTCCCATCGCTTGTCGCCGACTAAAGCACTACGTTCAAACCCACTTAAAACTTTATAACTTGCCATTGTAGCAGCAGTAACCGATCTAACAACTGCGCCAGACGCTTGTCCCATTTATTTTAACCACCCTAAATAACTGTTTATGAAGATGTAAGTTACAAACTGTTTCAAGCAAATGTTCCTTATCAGTCAGTGGGACATCAATCAGCATAATTGTCTTCGTTGTAGCTTTGTTTCTTACAAAGATACGAGCAGCGGTATGACATTTTTAAATGGCACCCTGTATTTTTTATTCCTTAATTCATTTCCTCTCCTAAAGACCAATTAAAAAAGTATCACAGTGTACCATTCACTGAAACACAACGTTATTAATTACATAACACAACATTGATGTTGACGAACCCAGCGCTTTGTGCAGGTACTCGGGTTAATGGAACACATGCACATACTGACATTGACACAGGAAAAATGTAAACATGAGTAGAATGCACACCCGTCATTCCGTCAACCATCGTCAGCTGAAGAGTTGTGTGAGCAGAATGTACACCAACGAAGAGACGGTAGAAATGCTACTCATCTATGGTGAATGTAAGTTAGCAGAAAAATAATTGAAATACTGTTTTCTTATGTACTGGTACATTTAGTACAATAGTTTAGTCCTTAAATACTGTTGAGTAGAGTAGGCATACAGTAAAGGCTGTCCTTCCTACACAATGCATAGGCGTAAGGTTTCTGTTATTGTTGTTGTTGAACGTAGGCGAAATGCTACGCAGGCGGCGTAACTGTACAGAGAGCGATACCCTGACAAGAACCCACCTTCCCGACGGATGTTTTCTCGTCTCGTTGCGACGCTTCAGGAAACGGGAAGTTTCAGCCCACGACAACGCAATCGTCGTAGCACTCACACAGACGCAGCTGCCGGAGTTACTGTTCCCGGTTCCGTTGCTACGAATCCACACGTGAGCACACGACAGCTTGAACACGAGACTGGCGTTCATAAAACCAGTGTACATCGTATTCTTACACGTCATCCTTACCATGTACACCTACATCAACAATTACATGGGAATGATTTCCAGAATCAGTGGGCACAGCAGCAAATCCTCGCCAACCAGAACTTCTTCTCCAATGTTCTATTTACCGATGAATGTTCCTTCTCAAACAAAGGACAGGTAAATACAAGGAACATGTATTATTGGTCCAGCGACAACCTACCATGGCTTAGACTGGTGGAACATCAGTCTCTATGGAGAGTTAACGTGTGGTGTGGGATGCTTGGTACTACAATTATTGGCCCTTATTTAGTCAATGGTAGTATAAACGGCACAGCGTATGCCGACTTCCTCAGACGAAGTCTTCCTCCTCTTCTGTATGAAGTGCCGCTAAGAACCAGAATACTTATGTGGTATCAACACTGTGGATGTTCAGCACATAATGCCTTGCGTGCACGTCGTGTTCTGAACCGAAGGTAACCCGCCAGATCGATTGGTTGAGTCACTTGTCGTTCTAGGTCTCCTGATTTAAATCCTCTGCACTTTTTTCTTTGTGAATGCGTTAAAGACGTTGTCTATCGCGAAATTCCAACCACTTCAGAGGACATGCAGGAACGTAACGTGCTTGCTTGTAATTCTCTTCAGCAGGCAACACTGGAAGCAGTAAATAATTCTTTCAGTCAACGTGTGTGCCAGTGTATCGGTGTCCAGGGTCACCACTTTGAGCACCTTTAAATGTTCTACTCCTGGGCAACGGTACACAATTTTGTGTTATGTTTTTACTTGGTTTTCGTTTGTTTTCTGACAACTCCAACAAGTGGACGAGTTTGTGATCTCAGGCTCAAAGTCAGTGTTGTGTTATGTAATTAATAACGTTGTGTTTCCGTGAATGGTACACTGTGATACAATTTTGAATAGGTCTTTAGGAGACGAAATGAATTACCGAATAAAAAATACAGGGTGCCATTTAAAAAAGTCACACCGCTGTTCATATCTTTGTAAAAAAACAAAGCTACAACGAAGGCAATCATGATGATTGAAGTCCCCCTGACGGCTAAAGAACATTTGTTTGAAACATTTTGTAATCTCCATCTGGACAAACAGTTATTTAGGGTGATCAAGATAAATGAGACACCCTGTATAGGCGTCGCCGACCGTAGCTCCGTATTTTTTCTGTTTACTTATATCTGTGTTTGAATACACGGGCCTATACCAGTTTGTTTGGTGCTGCAGTGTGTTACCTATATGTGACCACGAAAAAGGCATGTCACATTCCAATAAATCCAGTTAAGATGCCTTGTTAAAAAGCTGCAAAAATGAAATGAAATTGAGAAAGGTAATGTGCACCATGGGAAAGGCGTGTTTCTTTTAAAATATTACAATCGGTATCGATGCAGAACAATCGCTGACGGACAACGCGTAACGCGTCAAGAGGCGCCCGCATGACACTAAAAAGTCAGCTCAAGGGTGCGCAACGCAAGTGGTACCCTGAAGTAAGGCACATGGTCAGTATACAGGAGTCAGAATTGTAGTGCTGCAAAAAGAGTAGACACAGATCGTTCCAAAAGGACTATACCAAGACAAGATTGCAGCATTTTTCTGAAGTAATCGCCACTGACGTTGATGAACACACAAATTTATTCGACACAGTGACAGTACAAATGAAATGGCTTCCATCCTGTTCCTGCAGAGTCAATATTCAATAGAGCCCAAACAAGACAGGTTAATCAGAATGTCCAAGGATCCAGAGACAAACTTTCATATCTAACAAAGACCTCCGTCGTAGTAATCCTGTACGTTCCAAGCTCACAATCGATGGCAGGACTGTTCGATCTGTTCAGGCGATGGTACTTACTGCTTGATGATCCGAAGGGCTCTTGTAAGACCAAAGTCAGTATCTGTACAGCGTATCGCAGGAGGAATCGCCAGCATTCAGGGATATGATAGGAACGCTACTGGAAGGAAAAAATGTCTACGAAACTCACTGTAGCCAACAACTTATGATTCGAATGATCGTTCCTGTCATATTGGTGATTAGTGAGCATTCTGCTGGGACCCTCGTATAGGGACCCACGTAAGGTGAAAAAGAACACTTCGGATCATCAAACAGCTAACGACATACCCTAAGCTGATCGAGGAATCTTGCCATCAGTTGCGGGCTTGGATATGCACCAGATTATTACATCGGAGGTCAGCGCTAATGAATACGAAAATTTGTCTTTGAGTCCACTGACATTCTGGTTAACCTAATGGAGCAGGATGGCAACCATTTCACTTATTGTACTGATACTGTGTTAAATAAATCAATGTAAGTTTCAACGTTAGTATCGAATACTCCAGAGTAATTCTAGAAAATTCTTTCGACGAAGCGCTACTGTGTTGTCATGAGGCCACCTATTCACCACTCATTCTGCAGATTCACCACTCATTCTGGAGCCATCTTTCGGAATGATGCTCCCCCGTCACTACGTCAGCTGTTCGACCTTCCTCACAGCCAGAACCATGGCAGTAAGCTGCACGTGTACGTCATCGACCATGAGGTGCTCCGACCTCCACCTGAATAGTTTCAATAACGTTCAGTACACCCACTAGTCACCATATACTCACAAAATTCTTAATCTGTAGACAATATTATTTCCTGCACTGAAAATGCTGAAAATAAGCTCGGATATGGGTGACGTTTACATCAGCCTCTCCCATAGATATGGATGTACTGGAGTATCAGTTTGGTAGCGCTCGGTCATGCTGTTCATGGTGTAAAACTTTCCATTTCCGGCAGTGTGGTGACGTCAGTGTTATTAATCAAGAGAAGCAAATCTTTCTGGGAGGGTTGTAATGAGGCAAATACTGAAACGATCGTGCTTACTGCTGCCCCACAATCGTTCCAGATTTTCCATACGGTCCTACGAGGTATGCACCAGTACGTTATCGCTGCACGTGCCTCTGGGTTGAACGGCTGTCATCGGCGCAACAAATGAAGCTCCGGTTCTCCGGCTACATTCAATTACTGCTGCTCCGCCGTCCTGTCGCGGGCACTCTTCCGCTCAAAAATATATCGTCGGATATTGGTATATGTATCTTTAATGCGGCGCAGAGCGTCTGGCAGATACCTGCCCCGGGGCGGCGCAGCCGAGCGTAGCACCTGGCGGCGGAGACCGCAGCCATTTCCTCACCCCATCCCCACTTCCCCCACCACTCCGCCGGCCTGCATTATTCACAGGCGCTAATTATGCTGTTATAAGCCGGGCTTACAGCCGTAATGGACGCGCCGCGTTGCCTCGGCCGGGATGCGAACTCTGGCCACACTACTACCGCAACGCCTCCCAACCGGATTGCTGACTTGTGAATAACTTTGACAGCGCTCATCTGTTTCCGGACTATACATTCAGTATCTAATCACGTTATGAATCATAGTTTCCAACAAGCTCAAGTTTGCGAGCGGCCAGGATGTTGTGGAAGGGGCATGGACGGTGAGGCAATGGGGCAAAACGGGGGAAGGGCGAGGAGACAAAATCACACACACGGCTACATACTCGAGCACGGGAGTCGGAACATTTAACGGCCGTGTACATCACACGTTCTGCCTATTGTTCCCTCGACGCCTTTGTTTTATTTGTCCCAACAACCAACTACACCAAAAAATAATGTAGAGTAATGGAATACCTTCGTGTCGCTGACCTATTTATGTGATTAACATTCCAAGATCACAGGTTAATTTAAAAGCTTGATAAACCATTGGAAATGTGAAATTATGGTACTATAACTGCCAGAATGTTGAGTGCAAGCAGCCTATAGTGCGTTTATTCCGTTGTACAAGTGCCGTATATCAATATGTGGGATGGAGTTCCATACCTGTTGCACTTGGTCCATCAACGCAAGGACGGTTAATACTGATCGTGAACGACGTTCGGATAGTGTCCCATTTGTGGTCCATTAGAGACGGATCTGCTAATCGAGCAGGCCAAGGCAACACGTCGACATTCTGTAGAACATGTTGGGTTTGGACAGCTTTATATAGGCGAGCGTTATCCTGTTGGGAAATACCCCCTGGAAAGCTGTTCATGAATGGCAGGACAACAGGTCGAATCACCAGACTGACAGCCGGCCGCGGTGGCCATGCGGTTCTAGGCGCTCCAGTCCGGAGCCGCGCTGCTGCTACGGTCGCAGGTTCGAATCCTGCCTCGGGCATGGATGTGTGTGATGTCCTTAGGTTGGTTAGGTTTAAGTAGTTCTAAGTTCTAGGGGACTGATGACCACAGCAGTTGAGTCCCGTAGTGCTCAGAGCCATTTTTGAACCAGACTGACATTCAAAGGTGCAGTCAGGGTGGGCGGGATGACCACGAGAGTGCTTCTGCTTTCATGCGAAATCACATCCCAGATCATAACTCAAAGTGCAGCTCCAATGCGTTTAGCACGCAGGCAGGTTCGTTGCAAACTCTGAAACTGGCTCCCTACCAATCTACTCACAACCATTATTGGCACCGAAGCAGAACCAGCTTTCGTCAGGAAACACAACAGACCTCGACAATGCCCACCAATAAGCTCTCGCTTGACATCCCTGAACTCGCACATTATGTACTGTGGTTACAATTCCAGCCAAGTCCTTCTGCAGTGTCGCAGAAGGATCATTCAGATTCTCGTAGCCCTACTGCACTACCTCGTTCAAACTCAGAGAGGTATGATAATGGCGCCTTTGTCCCCTTACATGCATTCTTGACTAACATCAACTCACAACGCCTATTCTCAAAGAGACAGTCGCTCACGACCGTTACAGCGTGTATTTAAAGTAATCTTTATTTGCATCCTCATAGTGGCGCTACTAGTTCCACCCTGAAGGGACTGTTGAGAAATTTGAATAGACATCATCTTTCAGCTGTAGATCCACGCCAACCAACTATAGTTTACGACGCGAAAATCCTTCTTGATGTTTATTCCTTAACTATTAACGTACGATTTTACAATATTTCTTTTTACCTTTTCAGTTGTTTATCGAACTCCGCTAGTCACTATATGTATTTCCAAACATATGACAGCGAAAGAACACACAAAAATGTTAATTATCAAGGAGAATATACACAAGTCACTTTCCGAAATAGTGGAATTCCCTACTTTTTTCAAAAACATAGAAATAAGTCTTCATTATTAATCTTAAATACGCCAGTCTTTCATAAAAAATTACGAATCACAAAGAGAAACAAAATTGCCGGAAAATTTCTAGTATAAATTCATATTTTTGATATTGCCTTCCAAACACGTTAGTGGCTATATGTGGACGTTGTTAGGTACTGGATCCCGGTGTCTGTGATATTCACAACGTTTAACTCATTCTTCGCCTGTTTTCTTGGGAGGTACATTCGAAATCTATATGCACCGTAAATGGCTCAAGCATTTGATTGACGAACATAGAGAATAACACCGCTCAAGTTCCCAATAAATCTGTTAAAAACGTTTGACACTGCGGCAAACGCATCTTCTTTGTTCCTTTCTTCCATGTCATCTGGGTTCATATAATACTTTGAAAATTATTACGTTCGGTTTTCTTCCACTGCGAAAAGATTATCTACGGATTCGTGACAGATCTGAAGATTGCTGTGATTGAAAGGAAGTTTATAAAAGCTTTCTGTTTAAGAACGTTAATATCATGTATAAATGCTCTATTCTTTTACGAGTACTTTCATGTCAGCGAGTTCACTTTTCGACCATCATAGATCTCATCTAAAATTTATTGAGTGAAAAGAATACCCCATATGTGTTAAACACGTGGATTCCTGCCCAAGGCATTACCTCTAACACTTTTTACATTAAAATCATTTTCACCTGCTTTATTTTTCTAAGAACCGCTTATTTACACATTGTTTTAAAAGATAACAATTAGACTATACAGCTGAAGGCCTAGTTAAAGAAAAATTGAGATGCTTTCTGGGCTGGAGGCCCAAAACCACACCAAAAAGAAGAACAGCTGAAGGCCTAGCTTAGAAATCAAAAGCAATTTAAAATAGAAGGTAAAATTTAAGAGAAAGTCATTGAAAACATTAGCATCTGAAGGCCTACACTACACGTCTGAAGGCCAACTACAATGAAATCATATTAATAAACAACTTTTTCTAACCAAGAAATTTCTTTTTAAACTTACAACAGAATGGCCGAAAGCCTAATTCAAGAAATATTAACTTATTGCACGGCTGAAGGCCACAAACAAATTTGAAACAGTGGCTGAAGGCCTGAACAACAAGTCAGACAAACAGTTTAAAATAAACCCATTCCTTCTTATAAAAAATTTTCCTTTAAAGAATACACATGGCTGAAGGCCTTGTTAAAAGGGGTTCACGTAAATCCTCAGTTGAAGGCCACACATAACACATTGAACAACTAAGGGCCTTAGGGCCTGGATTACAACCAATTTCAGATAGAACAAGTTTTAAGGAAATTTTTTAAAATAAAATCAATCCTCAAAATTTTAATTTAACACGGCTGAAGGCCTTTACATAAAATTTAAAAACAACTGAATTAATACACAGCCGAAGGCCTCGCACAATACTTCAAACTAAAATGAAAATCACAATCTAAAACAAACAGAACAAGTGTGTCCCAATGGTCGGCCTGAGAAATTAGCTCAAATGTAATGTGAGGTGAGACACGCAGCCAAGAGCTGAAGTTAAATAATCAGATGGGAAGCCAAACTAGGGACAGCCCAAGGACTGACCAACAATTTAACCAATTCCCTTCTGTCCGACCAACGGCACAACGATGAAAAAAATCGGCGAGGACGAGGATACGAACAGCACTATGTCTTCAGAAATTGGCTTCTAAAAACAGCCAAGGGAACAATAACCACTCTAAGTAAAATATGAACCAAACAACTTAAGGTTGTCGAAGTACACGCCATGCCTGACAGCATCAACACGTCGAGGACAGGCACACTGCCGGAAAACTACGCTGACGATCAGGGCAGGTAACTGGGGCATTAACGGCCACAGGGTAGAAAATACCGCTGGTGCACTTCACTGGTAAGTAACAGTCAATTTAATAATTAATCTCAATATAGGAAGAAGGCTGCAAGATTTTGCCGACTCCAACACATCATACGTTACTCGTAGCCCGAACGGCCCAGGGAGCGACAACACACAAATGAATGAAGAGATGTCACAATAGTTGAGGTTTCATAAAAGGTTAACTGATCACTCAACTTCAGCGTCCAGCTTCGGTGGGCAACGAACTTTGTCGCTCTAGCAGCTAGTGCCTCACGATCCGAGAGCACGGGCATGCCGCCAGCGGTCCTGGCCTGGCCGCGCGCCGTGGAGACTTCCTCGCTGCTCCGTCCCAACCGACTGACTCAATCCAGCACGCAGACAGCATTAAAATAACTGCTCTGTTAACCACACAAGCTACACACGGTTCCACGAAACACTTCCACAAACAACTCGAACAATACTAAAACCAGTCACTGTGGAACAACTAAGAGGAATCACAAGTCGACACATACAGAGAAACCTAAAGTGGTCGGCGTCCAAAAACACGTCGTCCAATGAGACGACCGACCGAACGACCAACCAAGGTCGTGCCCACTGAAGCCGTGTGTGCCGGCAATGGTCGGGCGAGGCATGGCTGCCCGGACATCATTGCTGCTCTGTCCCCATTGAACTCCTGACACACAACGACCCAGAAATACTGGCGGTCGCTCCAAAGATAGTACGACAGTGTTCTTATCGACAAGCGCCGCTGCTGCCACTTAAGAGCAGGCAAGCCAGAAACTTAGTGACGCCAGTAAGTCGAATAAGAAACGAGATGGGAGTACCATCAAGATAATATGTCAAGCAATAACGGCACTAACACGAACCACGCACGTCTCAAACAGCAGGTACGCATAAAACATCATCTGAAATTGTGCTGAACGCTTTCTCTGAAAATTATTTCAAGCAGTTATTTCATGAGCCCACGCGAATAGTAAACGGTTGTGAAAGCACACTTGACCTTTGACCTCTCAGCAACAAATAATTTTGCGTTAATAACGAGCATCAAAACGGATACAGGGATTAAGGATCACAGGGTTGTCACAGCGAAACCCCGAAATCCTACAAAAATAAACGAAAAATGTACATACTCGAAAAAGCAGATAAAAATTCACTTGACGCCTCCCTGACAGACAATCTTCACTCATTCCAAATTAACAATATGAGTGTAGACGAGATGTGGTTTGAATCTAAGGTAGAGTATCGGCAGCAATTGAGAGATTTATACCAAATAAATTGAGAAACGACGGAGCTGATCCTCCTTGGTATACAAAACGGGTCAGAACACTGTTGCAGAGACAACGAAAAAAACATGCCAACTTAAAACACGCAAAATCTCGAAGACTGGCGATCTTTTACAGAAGCTCGAAATTTAGTGCGGACCTAAATGCGAGATGCTTTTAATAGTTTTCACAATGATACTTTGTCTCGAGACCCGGCAGAAAATCCAGAGAGATTCTCTGAAGTATGATAGCGGCAATACACAATCAATGCCTTCTCTGGGCGATAGCAATATCGAAGACTGCTGCCAAAGCACAGTTACTAAATACAGTCTTCCGAAATGCCGTCACAAAAGAAGACGAAGTAATATCCAAGAATTCGAATCAAGAACAGCTGCCAACATGAGTAACGTAGAAGTACTTTGCCTCGAAGTAGAAAAGCAACTTAAATCACTTAATAAAAGCAAGTCTTCTGGTGCAGACTGTATACCAATTAGGTCCTTTCAGAGCACGCTGATGGAATAGCTCCATATTTAACAATCACATACAACTGTTCTTTTTTTGAAAGATCCGTACCCAACATTCTGCTGCATTAATAAACCTCTCAAGACAGAAATTGGAAATAGGAGCCGTGGACGAACGAACCACCTACTGTTCAGAATACATAGTCTTATTTCCTAACGTGCCGGAAAGCGGTGTAGATGCTGAGGTCGGGGTGTACGGCCCACAGCCCAGACTAGAAGGAGAAAACAGTCTAAGGAAGCTTGCCACAGTATTCCTGCGAAAATATCTGCTATCAGGGCGTGCGCAGAGCCGCGTCTGTACGTCCTACATCGTTTAGACAGCCAAGCAGCTCTGATATCTGTATCGGACTCAGCAACGAAATCAAAGGTTGCTGCAGATTGCCATGCAGCCCTTGTGAGGCTACAGGAAAGAAACGGTGTAAACCTGCAGTGAATCCCTGTCCATCCAGGTGTTAGTGGCAACTAACAAGCCGATAGGGTGGCTAGAACAGGCGACGACTCTACTGGATGGACGAGAATCCGTCCTAATCGTAGGCGATGTAACGGTCAAAACTATGTGGTTGGATAAGGAGGCAGCATGTAGAATGTTCGACTACATCGAGAACAAAAAAACAAAAAGTAAGCTAATGATGTCGGAGCCATAGTTCAAGAGAAATTCTGTAATTCTGTACTTGAACAGGAGACAGATTGAACTCATGGTAAAACTAATGAATGGGCACGGGGACATCAGGAAATACATACGATGCGTACAGCAAAAGAAGCCCCTTGTGCAGACTGTCTTGTAGGGGCATGAAGTTGAGCTACATTTACGCTTCCAGTGCGAAGCGTTGGAGGTCAAACGACACAGAACATTTCGGTCATTAATTCGTGAAGAAATTGTGTCTAATAAAGAACTAGTGAAAGATATCTTATAACTCTTTAAGGATACCGGTTGGCTTTAGTACAAACACAGGGACAGAAAGTGCACAATATACTCAGTTTCGATGCTGTCACCAGTGGGCTAATATCACTATTGTTCTGTCTCCCAGCGCAAATCAATCAATTCATTAATCCGTCTACGTACAAACATGAACTGCTACTACGATACTCACTTGTAACCCAATTTTAACGGTCACAGTCAGACGCCACCTCATAAAACTGGAGAAACAGATCCTTATCCGCTTATGGCACAGCCACTCAGAACATTTTATCAACATTCTAGATGAAGTTCAGCACGTAGCCAAAGAAGCGCCGGTTTGAAAGACGGTGGCAGGATAATTTTATTATATTATCCACGCTCTGACAGCTCATTAATAATAAACCAACTTTAAGAAACATTTTATTAAGAGCAGAGTCTACATAATTTGTAAATGTCACTTAAAATGATGTATTGCTGTTTTCGAGATTAATGAGCTCTTCAGAGGGACTTATTTGCATATATCCTCGGTGCAGGTTCAAGATCTCGATAACGTACGATACATAAGCATTCACGGTACCAATGTCTTTATTTGCTATCGATGTTCTAGAGTACATTTACAATCTATTATTATCTACATTCAAAAAAGGAGAAGCATAAAGAAGAAACGCAGTATTACTTCAAGAATAATATAAGATACACAAAGGGATCCTTAGCTGTAGCATCAAAAGTGTTCCTATTATCAGTTTTCAATAGATTTTAATTTATTACATTAATTCTCTTGGTTGCCTATTGTTTGTCGTGGTCCATCTTCATTAAGCTGTTATCTTGCTTCAGTATCTAGGTTAACAAACATGGATAGTTATTTTCTATCGTCTAATTCAGCTATGGATTACATTAGTTCTTGGTTCCCTCATTGAAATGTAAGATACATTCTTTGGGAAATTTCCATTGTTTCTTTCGGCAACATCTAATACGTCTTTATTAGGTGTCTTTGAATCTGCGTTGTTGTTCAAACAACATGGTTTATTTATACTACTGTCTATTCAGTATCCTTTAAGAAACTTCAAAAACTTTAATAAACTGAATCATACACCATAATTTCTAGTCTTAGCCATATGCAGTTGGCGCATTGGCATTAAGTATCGTATCCCTTTACGCTACAGCCATAGGAACAAGAACGGGTACACGTTACGTTGAAAGGATTTAAACAAAATAAAAATCTTTGTAAGACCATGAGTAAAATATTAAAAGATATGTTGACTGGCGTACATACGTGCGGTAAGTGGGCTTTGCGTGTAATAACATAAAGAAAAAAGAACTGTATAGGAATCATTCAATAAAGAACAAAGCAGTGCTTGAATCTGAAGCTATAAATTGTGACTCAATTTTTGAATCTCACCAGGCAACTGACGTCCCGTACTCAGTGAATTTTCACCAACTGTAACCAACAAAATTCAAGCAAGCAAAAAAATATGTTTTGATTACTCATAAGGTTTCTAAATAACGCTTAATATCTTTTACAGGAGGCTTTTATTCGGTGCCAACACTCAAAATTCGATTCCTAGTTTCAGAATATGAACATCATTTGTTGCTTGTACCTAACACTAGTATTTTAGAGTTCCTCTACGTTATCGCTAATGAATTATTAGTGTGTTTATTTCCCTCACATAATTTTTTCCTTCGTCTGCCGGTACTTTAGAGGACCGTTTCTCAAAGTAACTGTGTATTCATAATTCGTGGCACCTTCGATTCAGCCGATGGTTTTTCAATTAAAGTGTATGCCATCCTCTTAGTATAAAACGTAGAGCACCCATGTCTCGTTGTTGGGCACCATAACTGAAATTTCGTTAAGGAATTTGATCTAAAAATGGCGTCGTCCGAGTGGCTCTTTGTGCACCAAAAATGTTGTCAATTCACATTTGATCTGCGAATAACATTACGCCCATTGTGCGCCAAATACTACTGATTTCAAATTTACTTACGAAATTAAGGGGGCATTGTATGTCCTATGCCGCCAATGTTAAATTATCGAATTTCGTGACCCATTATCTTGGAAACTTTTTAAGACACCAACTTACAATTTTCCGTAATTATTGAATGTACCTTTCTAGATACACTGAACTAGAATTATTACTATAATTATATTGTGGGGCATGCTATCTTTTTTTTCAGACACTCAATTTTTTGACAAAATTTTGTAAATAAAAACAAAAAAATTCATGATATTTTAATTAATCTAGTTCCACGCGTGTTGAATCTCACATTTGGCATTCTGTGAAAATTTCACATCTCTACCATCAGTACTTTTGTAGAAAACTGGTAATTTATTGCAAAAAAAGTAGGTAAGAGAAACTGAGGTTTAAAACATTTTTTATTGCAAATTCTTATACAGACCTTTATTTCTGCGTCTTTTATGCACTAGAATTGCCCTGGCCGATAGTCTGTGTCTTCTTCAGAGTCACAACAGCCCAGTGCTTGCCTCCTCCTTTTCTTTCTTGCTTCTTTTGTCATTTGCTGAGCAGCTAACTCTGCTTCACGTACACGAAGCTCATGGAGTTCCCGCAGTCCTGTAGCTGTGTTCTGCTCAAATCTTACCCCTAACTTCTTCAAAACCTTAAGTCTTTCATAGTTCACACCATTAAAAGTTATTAGAGCATCACACAATGCTAACTTTTGTAAGTAGGCTGTTTAGGTTTTTTTATTGGTAACGCCACCTCTGTATGAAAATCACTGGCTGTGCTGTGGGCAGTCTGTGTCTGCTTTGCATTGTTGTAATACTCGCCATTGTAGTGTTGGGCAGCGGCAGCTGGATGTGAACAGCGCGTAGCGTTGCGCAGTTGGAGGTGAGCCGCCAGCAGTGGTGGATGTGGAGAGAGAGATGGCGGAGTTTTGTAATTTGTCATGAACTGATATATATATTATGACTTGTGATGATATTAAGGTAAATACATTGTTTGTTCTCTATTAATATCTTTCATTTGCTAACTATCCCTATCAGTAGTTAGTGCCTTCAGTAGTTTGAATCTTTTATTTAGCTGGCAGTAGTGGCGCTCGCTGTACTGCAGTAGCTTGAGCAGCGAAGATTTTTGTGAGGTAAGTGATTTGTGAAAGATATAGTTTAATGTTTGTCAGGGCCATTCTTTAGTAGGGAATTTTGAAAGTCAGATTGCGTTGCACTAACAAAATATTGTGTGTCAGTTTAAGCACAGTCCTGTAAGAATTGTTCAAAGGGGACGTTGCGGTCGCCATATGAAACGTCCCCTTTGAACAATTATACATGACTGTGCTTAAACTGACACACAATATTTTGTTAGCGCAACGCAATCTGACTTTCAAAAATCCCTACAAAAGAATGGCCCTGACTAACATTAAACTATACCTTTCACAAATCACTTACCTCACAAAAATCTTCGCTGCTCAAGCTACTGCAATACAGGAGCGCCACTACTGCCAGCTAAATGAAAGATTCAAACTACTGAAGGCACTAACTACTGATAGGGATAGTTAGCAAATGAAAGATATTAATAGAGAACGAACAATGTATTTACCTTGATATCATCATATATAAATATAGCAGTTCATGACAAATTTCAAAACTCCGCCATCTCTCTCCCCACATCCACCACTGCTGGCGGCTCACCTCCAACTGTGCAACGCTACGCGCTGTTCACAGCCAGCTGCCTAACACTACAATGGCGAGTATTACAACAATGCAAAGCAGCCACAGACTGCACACAGCACAGCCAGTGATTTTCATATTGAGCGCTACGTAATGTTGCCAATAAGAAAACATAAACAGCCTACTTACATAGAGAAAACATAAACAGCCTACTTACATAATGACCGATATGCGACTCGCCGACATGATGATTTTGACTATAAGCTGTTCATTACTACACGTAAATTCAAAACATTTAAGAATTCTGGCAACGACATTCATCCACAAGCATGGCTCCATCAATTCTCTCATTGTTTTCCTCCCAACTGGTCGTTGGAACACAGATTGGAATTTATGTGTGGCTACTTGGAGAATGAACCAGCTGTAAGAATGCGATCGGTAATTCACGATTGCCACAGTGAAGGAGAGTTTTACCATGCCTTCCTCTCAGCATATTGGTCTCAAGCCACACAAGACCGCGTAAAACATAACATCATAATGATGAAACATTTCGAACAATCTGAATTTTCCAGTCTTGTCAAATATTTTGAAGACATGTTGCACAAGAATCAGTACCTGTCAAACCCATACAGCCCCTCAGAACTCATCCGCATTTGCTTAATCAAACTGCCGGAACATTTACGACATATTATTTTGGCAGGACGTTGCAAAGACGACATTGAAGCATTTCAGGGACTGTTACAAGAACTGGAAATTGACACTGACAATCGCGGAACGCAGGAGCACAACAATTACAGATCACATCCGTCGCAATTCCGCGATGAAAGAAATAATAACTGGACACGACAAAGCTATTCTCACAACACATATCGTGACCAAAACAGACACCACCCGTACGACAACCGTTGGCAGAGTAGTAATAATTACAGGGAAAGATCGCATTTCCGTAGTAATGACTATCACAGAGACAATCAGAGAAACAGACAATATGGGAACCAAAACAAGTATTATCAAGGGAGGCAGAATAACTTCAGACGCAACAGTTCGGCGCAGAGTTACGATTCAGGGAGAAATTCTCCACCACATGACCGACAAACAAGAAACTATGTAAACTACCGACAAAACGACAGACATGAATTTCATCAGAACTGGCGGGGTTCTAACACAGCTGGGCCCTCTCGGCAAGGTGAATTTGTAGAAGTTAGGTCTCCAAATCCCAATAACGACGCGCGCCAACAAAGAAACAGACAATGACTCACACCGCAGGCAGCCGCGTGCGCCGGCTGGCTCAGAGAAAAATAACATTGACGCTAACCTTGAGCAAAATTCCAGTATTCTTTACCGACGTATACGACATGATAATTCCGTTGAAGCTCGAGCTTTGCGTACTAGGAAGAGTAAAGGTTTACACCATATTTCACATGTAAAACCGTTTATTGAAAGATAATCTGCTTTTTAACTTTGTCTTTGCCATAAAACGTTTCACTTCACGTTACTAGTATGCTTTAGAAACTGTTACCATGCAACAATGTTTGAAGTTCAATATCCAGCCAAGAACCAAGAGAAATTATTTAAACAGAAATTACGAATGCATTGTTATTGTGGACAGACGACACAGTGTTATTGTGTGTGTGCATTCTTGCTTGTTTGTTGCACGATTACGTAACGACTATAAGGCTCACATACTTAGAACATTTACCAGTACTGCTAATGAGATTTTAATGCAACATTTTGGTTTACTTGAAAATACATTCCGGATTTAAAGTACTTTCTGAGAGATACCAGATGACACAGAGGTTAGTTTATGTGACAGCTACACGATTTTATCACGACGCTACTAATGAGTGACAATTTACAATGTTGCTTTTGCAGTGTTTCTGTTTTATATCTGCACAGTTTTCTGAATTCTTCTAGGAAGAAAAACATGTTTTAGTAGTAACTTTTGTGGTATAGCAACAATGAGACAGCCTTTTTCGTGGCATAACAATACGTTACTGTACAGTACTTTCCTCATCACGGCAATAAGCGTAATAACTAAGATATCTATACGTAAAGCATTTCACTTTTGTGTATCATGAGGTAAGTACATTGACTTTAGCAGAACTTTGCTTTCGGAGGACGATAACTACGACACTTCCACAGGGATTATGTTGCAACAAGACGCACATTTAGCGCTACAGGACACGCATTTGAGTGATTAATCTTATACTTAACACACTTATTTTCAAAGATTTTTTAATTACCAAGAAAGTTTTCCGTGATACATTTCATTCCATTGCTGTAATTTGTAACACCTGAGGGTATAATTACATTTATCCTCAGGGGGTACATGCTTACTTTGTGTACCATATGTGTGGCAACCACAAGGAACCCTAGCTAATATGGTATTTGCTTATACAACTTTACACATCGGTACCATATTTCTCTAACACACAATTTACACAGCTATCTGATCATTTAACTGAGAGAGACAAACATTTATTTTTACTACATCAGTGACACATGTTTACGTAATTACACCGTTGGATAACTTCACACTTACGAAATTGTATTTTGTCTGTACTGTGTGAACTCTTCATATTTTTTTGGAACCATTGTGATACTATGAGAGCTTTGAATGATGTATTTGGTAAAGGGATTATGATTTTTAAAGTACGTTTGAGGCAGATGACACTTTTGACATGAGCAGAGAATTTTTTTAATTATTGGAGGAAGCTACGACGATTTTGAGATTTGACTGAGGTGTTATGATGTTATTTTTACGACGACGATGTGTATTATGCTGCTGAGGTATGTTTACGATTAATAGGCTGAGGCTATATGAGTTATTTGATTATGCTTCATATTTATAATGACGAAATATTGACGAGTGTCGATGGATACGTATATGTGTAATAAGGTAAGGAGTAATGAATAGTGGGTAGGGACTCTTGACTTGTGAAAAAGGATGTTGGAAACCAAGAATCGTACTTTAAGAGTTATGACATGTGTGAATCATGTGTGAATGTATCACAATGCCACTGAACATTTTTTGGACACTGTTATATTCATAGGATTTTGTTTCTACAGATTTGCAACGCTAATTCTTGACCTGTGAAGTATTTTTATGTGAGACTGTCACTTTAGCGAAAATTGCTGTCGTAAATATTTCCGTACGAAAGTTAAGTGACCACCTGCACGTAATGCGTCGCGGGCACCCAGCTGTGTCAGACGCCTGGAGAAAAAGTCATTAGCGCGTGCCTTTCAGAGCACAGGAAGAAAAAAAAAAAAAAGAAAAGGAAGGCCATTATCCTGGCCATTGTCATTCCTTTAGAGAAAGCATCGCAAAAACGACACGGTCGAACTTGAAAACATATGATTACACTAGCTCTTAATTTACAATATTTACTGAAATGCCTAATAAAATGACAAGAAATATTTTTACATCTGCACACCTGATTATGACAAGCGTCTTTCTATGAGAGTTGAGAGAATTTCTACTAACTTACGAAATGCCACATGACTATTGAATGATGTTTTTATGCTTTGGTTTGCGTAATTGCTTATTTCACTTGATATCTGGTTTCCAGCTGTGTTGCAGCATTGCTTTTATAAAATGAAATGCATTTGCTAATGTGAACACTTTCTGTCAACAGATCTATTAAATAATTATTTTATGATCCACATTCTTTAAAAAAGGAGCACTTGGAAAGGAAAGAACAATAAGAAGGAACTAGTAACTGCATTCATAATTTTCTTTTCAAGTAATTGGTAACTTTTTGGTAGAATAACTTCTTGTGGTGCACCACTTTAATTACTTAGACATTAAAATGTGATTATACATTTCCCTTATCTGCATTGTTATCTTTAGTGTACTATTTTTTTCTGCTTGAGCTATGTCATGTTTAGATATAAGCTGCTGTTTGCCAGGCATAGTGCTACTGAACTTTAATTTGTGTTACTCTGCTAAGCCAGATTTATTTTTTTGTTGCTGCACATTGGCTCATATTAGTTGTAATGTTGCATTGCTTGGTAATTTAGATTTACTGTAGCTTGCTTTGCAATTTTCCAATTTTTTGGTCATTGCTGTTTGTGTTACTTATTTTGTGCTGCTGCATTGCCTCGTCCCTTAGTTTAGCATCTGAGCTCAGTAGATTTAAGTTAGCTTAAGAGGGGGTAGCCTCTAAGAGAATGAGTTGCGATGAATTGGAAGAAATGCATTGAGAAAACAGGTTCAGGTAGGATTTTCTTGGAAATAAATGTTGAGGTAAGAAATGTGTGAACATATAAATACAGAAAGCATGCTTAGATAGAATTTTTTTGGTGGAAACAAAGGATGAAATAAGAGGAAAGATATATGAAGTTTTGGGTTGGACTGCAGTACCAAATGTTACACTGAAAACGAACCCTGTCCTTTCCTATTGGTGTTATCCCACTATATGTTTGTGTACCCTTGTGTATTTGTGTTTTTCTTGTCTTTATGTGTTTATCTGATAAGAATTGTAGAATTTTTCTAGTACTAAGCTACATTCACTATGATGAGGAATACTGTTATCCTCAAATATAATTGGCATTAATAATATGTTATTTACTTTATAAATATGCTTACACATTATTTATTCTGTTTTGTTTTAATGCTCATGTGTAAAGTTGATGTTTCAATAATTATTCTGATCTTTTATGTATTTACTTATCTCATTATTCCTGTAACATTGATGTATATGTTTATTTCTATTCTGTTGTAAAGCCTGTACTACCTATGTTATCTGTATTGTTATGTTCTTTAATGATGTATTTGTACCTTTGTAATTGTATTCTTATGTTATTAAATTGTAATTGTCACCAGTTCATGATATTATTAACTTGTAAGTTACATTTCACTGCACACGTTTCTGTTGGTCATAGTATATGGACAATATGTGAGAAGTAGGGACTGTTAGTGTTTGCACGTGTGTTAATAATTCAGCAAGGGACTGGATAACAGCATTGCTGGTTCTAAGGACAATTTCAAAAACTTTGTGAGTGCACAAGTGGTGGTTTATGGACTTGCTATATTATCCGCAAGGACTCTTCGATGGTGAATGTGCACCTGCACAATCGCAACAGATGGCTGCTGGTCATCTCTACAAGGACTACAGTGGGTCTGCACCTCTGGTGGCCCACCAATACCATTATCGCTACAAGGACTACAGTGGGTCTGCACCTCTGGTGGCCCACCAATACCATTATCTCTACAAGGACTACAGTGGGTCTGCACCTCTGGTGGCCCACCAATACCATTATCTCTACAAGGACTACAGTGGGTCTACATCTTTGATGATCCATCAGTACCATTATTTCTACAAGGACTGCAGTGGGTCTGCGCCTCTGGTGGCCCACCAATACCGTAATCTCTACCAGGACTACAGTGGGTCTGCTCTGTGATGACCTACCTACCAATATTCTTCCAAACTTCGAATGACTCAGCTGTGGGTTTGCTCTGTTGTGACCCAATACTTGTCTGCATGTCGAGAGTCAGCACTGTCTTTCCGTTGGAAGGACAACACTACTTCTTCAAGACTGCATGGAAATCCACTACTTCCGTGTGCATTTTCTTCTACTGCTCAGACTTTGAGAAAAACACTATATTTTACCGTAATGAATGATCAGGACTGTCTTTATGGACTGTGAGAAAATTTTAGCTTTTGACCAACGTTGTATCAATAAGTGTGTGCATTTGATATCTTTGTTATTGTAATTATGAAAATTTTTTTCAAATCTGTATTGGCCACTGCCCAATCCAATTTGTAAAATTTATTGTGGGGAGCATGGGGGCTATGTAAGTAGGCTGTTTAGGTTTTTTTATTGGTAACGCCACCTCTGTATGAAAATCACTGGCTGTGCTGTGGGCAGTCTGTGTCTGCTTTGCATTGTTGTAATACTCGCCATTGTAGTGTTGGGCAGCGGCAGCTGGATGTGAACAGCGCGTAGCGTTGCGCAGTTGGAGGTGAGCCGCCAGCAGTGGTGGATGTGGAGAGAGAGATGGCGGAGTTTTGTAATTTGTCATGAACTGATATATATATTATGACTTGTGATGATATTAAGGTAAATACATTGTTTGTTCTCTATTAATATCTTTCATTTGCTAACTATCCCTATCAGTAGTTAGTGCCTTCAGTAGTTTGAATCTTTTATTTAGCTGGCAGTAGTGGCGCTCGCTGTACTGCAGTAGCTTGAGCAGCGAAGATTTTTGTGAGGTAAGTGATTTGTGAAAGATATAGTTTAATGTTTGTCAGGGCCATTCTTTAGTAGGGAATTTTGAAAGTCAGATTGCGTTGCACTAACAAAATATTGTGTGTCAGTTTAAGCACAGTCCTGTAAGAATTGTTCAAAGGGGACGTTGCACTTTAGAGTCATAAGGCCAACAAATACATTTTTAGGCACACAGGACCACACAACATTATTGAAGGACTTATTCATATTCTGGGTCTTCCCATATAAACACTTATTTAGTAGCTCAGGATTTGTCAAATCTCTGTAAACAGGTTTCAAGATGTTCAAATGCGTGTGAATTCCTAAGGGACCAAACTGCTGAGGTCATCGGTCCCTAGACTTACACACTGCTTAAACTAACTTATACTAGGAACAACACACACTCCCATGCCCGAGGGAGGACTTGAACCTCCGGCGGGAGGGGCCGCGCAATCCGTGACATGGCGCCTCTAACCGGGCGGCCACTCCGCACGGCTGTAAATTAATGCAGGGTGCCAGAAAATTCAGCTTGCCCATATTTACACCAAGTGTTTAGTGGAGGTGGACATGACATGGCTTTTCATCGGATGATATTCAATGAAAGAAAGTGCTCCACACAGCTCTTTTCATCTCATCTACTTTGTCACAGTTATCTCTAATGGCCTTCCCATAATTTTATTTGCGTACAAAATGCAATAGAAGTTAACTTACTACAAAAATAGCCGATAATCACACAACTTTGAACGAAAACTAGTATGAGAAACAAAGGACTGATTTGTTTATTCGTAATGCTCAATTCTCAGATGTAGCAGCAAGCACAAAACAAACCAATTCACAACCTTCTAGACTGTGTAGTTCCCAAGATATGACTGCTCAACTGTGACAGTACATGCGTAGCCGCGAAATTTGACAGTCACAAATCAACATTCAAAATATTGTTTGAAGATCTCACAATTGTCTGATTTTAATGTATTACATTCCAAATTGTTCATAAAAGTCCAAAGTACATTATGGAGTAGAAAGCAGAAAATGTTAAATTCCAACGAATTTCACATCAATGTCCATATGCAGATCAGATCGCAATGAAAATATACTGACTAAAGGAGAATGCATTGTAAAATTTACGTTTATTATTGGATCTACAATACAAATGTGTACTCATGGGCAATCTGACTAGACGCAGACAAGACCCAGGAACTGGTCAAGTAGCGGGAGGAGGGGATGATTTCGTCTCACCACTCGATGGAGTCAGTTTTGCATGAAGACGGGTGCAACTGAAGCAATAATGGTGCAACTTATGGATCACCTCTCGTCATGAGCGTGATTGTGGGCTGATAGCAGGCAGTCATCATCTTGGGTGTTCTGCGTCTTCATGACGACGCCATGGGTTGTTTGAATCACCATTCCTCCAGCACTAGCTAACCACCGTATTTAAAACGTTCGAGTATAGCGTGGGTGAGCGGCCAATGCGATATTACTGCCTTGGAGTTCGGCGATTGTTATTTGCAGTGATTATCTAGCAGGATCAGTGTCTGCATAATATTTGGAAGCTGCACTCAAACTAGAAAATGCAGTTCAACTGAGGAATATTTAGTCATCAGTCCACGAAGGAGACAATGTGACATGGAATGGAAAATGTGAATGTCACAATCTGACGTTAGGCAGCAGAATGAATGCAGGAATCGGAAAAATGTCGGAGAAAGGAGACGGCAAATTTGGAGTTTCTTGTGCAAATGGCCACCAAAAATTTTTCCTTCTCAGACACCTCTCGGTCTTCCTCTCACTTATAAGTCACTCACTGCCCATCTGATTGCATGTCTTCTTTCTCCTGTCACTTTCTCTGCCTGATCACCCACTGCTCTCATCGTGGCTACTCCTGATTGGCAGTTTTGTTAATGTTAATGGTCTCTCCAACCTGGCCTCCGGGGGACTGAATTTCCCATCGTACCATCTGTGTCATTTACGGGCTCAGTTTGCAATCTCATCTCGTCTTCACACTAGACGAAAAACTTTTCATTCTTGTAGTGGCTGGCGTGTAACAAGCGAAGTCCTGTATCGTTCTTATGCTGACATCGCAGCGTTATCTGCTCACTCTCCAGCTTACTGTATACTGTTACGAATTACATCAAGTGTTTTTCTACATTCCTGAACTGTCAAGAAAACACACAACAAACGCGGTCGTTTGTAAACGAAACGTCTGTGCTTTGAACAAGTGTTCCATGGAATTTGGTAATCGGTGACGTCCTTCTTGCTGACAGTCAGTATTTGAGCAAGGCAATCCTTTCAGAGCAAAGGCTTTTCGGAGAGTCTCACATGCAGGTGTGGCCGAAGCGGAGGCCTCTGGAACTCATCACCTGGCAGCGAAATATTAGAATACTACCAAGTATTATGAAAGCGATCCTAATTCGCCATCAGTATGTATGGATGGAGGCTTTTTGAAGACAGTGAAGGTGATCATAAAAGCTAGCCAATGTATCCCACCAAACCACCTCCAAAATTTAACTGTTCGGTTCAATTAAGGACACTGTAGTAGAAAAATACCTAAAAATTCATCATAATAATGCAAGACGTCTCATAACCTTATTGATTCAAACTAGGTGACCGGAAAATTGGTTTTGTCCGTCGTCCCCCCATCTGCTGTAGAGCGCAGAACAATCACCCTCTTATTTGCACCGTTCAGTTGAATGAAGAGCAATGTAGGAGGAACATACTGTCCAAGAATGTGATAGAAATGGACCATCACAAAGAGAGGTCTCACACACGTTTGGAGAGAAATCACCTGAACTGGAATTGGGTCGGTACACAGTCTTACATGCACCAGACAGTCCAGATCTGGTGCCTACCAACTGTTACTTGCCCAGAGCAATGAAATATAGCGTATGACGAAGTTACAGCACACGTAGTTGGAAACGAATATGGTACCGGAAACATTAAGTGGGTTATTGGTCTCTATCGTTGAGCCAAGATCTGGCAGTCTCCAGCTTCCTGGATGATTTTATTCAACGATCTTTCGAGAAATGATCTCAACGATGGTGTAAGAGGATCAATTTTAAGAGAAACTATGTTGATCACCAAGTTTGTACAGAGGAAGAGCCACGTTAAATATTTTTGCAGTTTGAACGACCTACCTGAGTTTACAGAGAGGCTGTGATAAAAATTTGTATTACTTTCGGTACAGCTCTCGTATTAAATGTTGTATGGTTTGTTGAAATAATGCGGCGTCACCAGCGATCACCATTATAGGATTCTCTATAGCTCTGTTGAATTCGTCACTCCTTTTGTAAATAACGGACATATTGCGAACGCTCGACGTTGTCGCAATAGCGTGCTGCAGAAAGAAGTCCCTTTGTTCAACATAACCTAAATTTTTGTGTAATAAAAGTAATCTGACACTTTCGGCTACTGCATGAAGTTGCTCGACATTATGTCTCTCTCTCCATATCTATCTTATTTGTTGTATTTCTTTTATTGGTCATCTTCGTGTGATTCAACTTTCCCTTGTTACTCTCCCTTTTAGAAATTATTCTCAGCACTACCGTCGTCCGTCTCTTATTTGTAGTGACGTAACACGTTTTATTCCTCAAAGTGTAAAACGACAGCACTGCTCAACTTTTATTTAGAAACTTTCGTAAAGACTTATTCTGGACCAACTAAAGTGTCACAGTCGATATACAAGCTGGAAATATGACGACATAGGTAAATAGCTCCATCCAATTAATTAATTAAACAGCGATAAAGAAGCATCGATAATTTACGAAGTAGGCCTACTTTCCATCCGAGTCCATATTTGCAATCTATGACCAAATCTAAATTTGTGATAGTACTGTAAGTATTCGGAAATTAATATGCGGAGCGTCCATCTTCCGAATTTACGACGGCTTGAAGTGTGCTGCAGACTCTCTCATTAAGGTGTCTGAATATATGTGGAGGAGAGGCAGCCCATTCTTTGTAAACAGCCGGAACTGGAGAAGGTGGTGATTTTGGATTCTGGGATGGAAGCGAAGTCCACGCTACGTCCTAACGCATTCCAAAGTGTTCGATTGGGTTCAGGTCGAGTCTAAGGGTAGGCCCATCTATTTCAGGAATGCTATTGTCCGCAAAACACTGCCTGAAAGCTGCTGCTATATGACAGACTACATCGTCGTGCTTATACAACATTCAGTGACTCCGAACTATTTTTCTACTCTAAGCAGAACGCAGTGCTGTAAAATATGCTCATATCCTTCCGCATTTACCATTTACTTAAACTCACCGAGAGGGCCACACCGTAAACACAAAAAACACTCCCATACAGTAACACCAACTCACCTGTACTTCACTGTTGTCACTGCACATGATGGCAGGTAATGTTCTGCAGCCACTGGTCAAAGCCAAAGCGTTACATCGGATAACCATCGGGTGTAACATGACTCATCATTCTAAATCACACGTTTCCATTCTTCAACTGCCCGTTGGCGTCGCTGTTTGCATCAATTCATGCGTCTCTAACATCGACTACAAACGTGTGTCACTTATCTGCACCTGATCGAGCACTGTACCCCATTCATTTTAACTCCCCATGTAAAGTCATTATGTTAATTGGACTGCTGGTAACATTCTGGAGCTCACCAGTTATTCTTTCCGCTGATGTCATGCGATGTTCTACATCCACTCGCTGCAATGCTCGGTCAGTAAATGACGTCTGCCCGATCTTGCTTTACCTGGGGATGTCCCTTCACATTTACACCCGACAGTCACATTTCAACTGTCGATCTGAGCAGCTTTACAAGTACTGAAATGTCCCTGACGTTCTTACTTAGGAGATATCACATGGCTAGTACACGTTCGAAGCTGCTGGCCTATCCTGACCGACGCATTCTTCTGTTAATGGTTCTCTACTGCCAATACAACACTCCTCGCCTTCTTTTATACTGGTGGATACTCCTCTCGATGCATCTAGCGGTGAGCTCTACATTACAGAGTGAGTCCGGATACTTTTTTCATGTACATCTACACTTCCACATATACTCCGCAAGCCACCGTACACTGCATGGCAAAGGTTGCCCTGTGCCACAACTAGTAGTTTCCTTTCGTGTTCCACTCGCAGATAGAGCGAGGGAAAAACGACCGTCTACATGCCTCCGTATGAGTCCTTATTGGACGTATCTTACCTCCGGGGTCCCTATGCGAAATGTATGTTAGCGGCAGAAGGATCGTTCTGCAGTCAACGGTTCTCTAAACTTTCTCAGTAGAGTTCTTCGAAATGAATGTCTTCTCCCTACCAGGTATTCCCACTTGAGCTCCCAAAGCATATCGGTAACACATGCATGCTAATCAAACCTACAGGTAACGAATCTAGCTGCTCGCCTCTGAATTGCTTCGATGTCTTCTTTCAATCAGACTTGGTGCAGGTCCGAAACATTCGAGCACCATTAATGAAAAGTTCGCACTCGCGTCCTATATGCAGTCTCCTTTACCGATGAACCACACTTCCCTAAAATTCTTCCAATACAACGAAGTCGACCATTGGCCTTTCCTACAACAATCCTCCCCTCCTTGTTCAATTTCATATGGCTTCGCAACGTTATTCCCAGATATTTAAACGACGTGACTGTGTCAAGCAGGACACTGCTGATGCTGTATCTGAACATGAAAGGGTTTTTCCCTACTTATCCACATTAACTTACATTTATCTACATTAAGAGTCAGCTGGCATTCATCACACCAACCACAAATTTTGTGTAGGTCATCTTGTATCAGCCTAGAGTAACTTATCTTCGGCACTTTCCTGTACACCACAGAATTGTCAGCCAACAACCATAGACTGCTGTCTACCCTGTCTGCCAGATCATTTATGTATACAGAAGAAAGTAAAGGTCCTATCACACATCCCTGGGGCACTCCTTATGTTACGCCGGTCTCCGATTAACACTCGCCTTTGAGGACTACATGCTGTGTTCTATTACTTAAGAAGCCTCATGTCTGGGACCCGATTCTGTAAACAAGTACCTTCGTTAAAAGTCTGCAGTGGGGCACCGTGTCGAATGAATTTCGGAAATCTAGAAATATGGAATCTGTCTGTTGTCCTTCATCCATTTTTCGCAGTACAGGGTTATTACAAATGATTGAAGCGATTTCGCAGCTCTACAATAACTTTATTATTTGAGATATTTTCACAATGCTTTGCACACACATACAAAAACTCAAAAAGTTTTTTAGGCATTCACAAATGTTCGATATGTGCCCCTTTAGTGATTCGGCAGACATCAAGCCGATAATCAAGTTCCTCCCACACTCGGCGCAGCATGTCCCCATCAATGAGTTCGAAAGCATCGTTGATGCGAGCTCGCAGTTCTGGCACGTTTCTTGGTACAGATGGTTTAAACACTGAAT